>NC_058523.1:536750847-537058447 GCF_904849725.1 Hordeum vulgare subsp. vulgare | reverse complement strand
CAGGACAGAATTTGCGTCATCTGGTTTTGGCTACAGGTTACGAATACATATTGCCAACACGACATTGGCAAAAACGCTTCCACACCATCGTGCTCGTCCTAGTAGATTCTTTCGATAATTGGACTAATTAAAAAAATTATTAGTTAATTATAGATGTTTGTAGTTCTGCAGTTCTACTTATAGAATTTGAAAGGCATAAAGTAATGTAATGTGCTGAAAGTAAACTAACCCGTTTTTGTTCTGGTTTGGCAGATCCGAGCGGCCAGCCGGCCAGCAGCGTGCTCGTGGATCGGCCATCGGCGTGATGACGACTGCCTATTCCCTTCCCTCCTCAACGATGGAGAGATTTGACCGGCGTTAGGAGGCGGCGGCAAACTCGATCTCAGACAACATGAGTTTTTTTCTTTTTGGTCGACGGGATCTCAGGCGGCAGGAGTAGTGAGCAATGGGGAGGTTGGAAACGAAGCGAATATAACTGTTTTTTAGGTTAACGAAGAAATTAGATTTTTTTTGAGTGAAACGAGGTGATTAGACGAGACCTGAACTAGGTGTACGCGTATACTGTTTCTAGCCCTTTATATAAAATTTGGGCCTTTTATCAGTATACTTGGGCCCTCGCAATGGAAGGGACAACCACCTAGGGGGGGGGGGGCAAAACATGGCATGAACTCTGCGCGTACGCTGAAAATTAGCTGCTAACTGATTGATACCAAGGGGCGGCATGATCGTTAGGGGAGGGGGTCTCGCCCCCCTCGCCCCCCTTGAATCTGTCCCTGCCTATCACTAACCTAGCACAAAACTAAACCTATCACTAATCTGGCATTAAAAGCAAAAAAAGAATAAAAACACAAAGAGAAAAACTCACCTTGATTGGTGAGGTCTAGCACGGGAGGTAGGGTGCAGAGGCCTGGGCGGTGGCGGCCGATGGGTGAGGGAGTCTAGGATTCTGTGGTCCTTGGGCGACCAGTTAGTCAATATCGGGTGGACCCGTTGGGCCGCATTGTAGAGGACTGAGCCTTATGATGACCTCTACTCTGGAAGGAATATCCCAAAGATTGGCGTGTACTTCAAGCTTAGAAAGACTAGGTCGGCTCATCTATTCCCGATTATAGTCGGTAACTTGTAAACCCTAGGGTCCATGGTGTCTATATAAACCATGGACCCCTATCCGTGTAGGAGAAGGCTGAATCGTTTAGGGTTTAGCATATATGATCTCGAGTTAGATCTACTCTGTAATGATCTTCATCAATATAATCGAGCAGGACGTAGGGTATTACCTCCATAGGAGGGCCCGAACATGGGTAAAACCATCGTGTCCCCTTCTTCCTATAACCCATCGACCCTAGGTCCATAGTTCGGGACCGCCTACCCGAGATCTGCCGGTTTTGACGCCGACAGTGGGGCGTCGAGCCGATAGGGCATGGGGGCGCCGGGGCGGTGCGGGCGGCGGGGAAGAGCGCTGGTTGCGGGGTGGGGTGGCCAGTGCGGGGAGGAGCACTGGTTGCACCTTTATGTTCTTACTTTGCTATTTTCAATACTAAATATAGACTCTTGCTTGTTATTGTCTTGACTTGAATTACACATCTTACTTGCTTTACTTTGAAGTTCTTATATGTGTGGTAGCATGTCATCACAGAAATTATTTGTGTTATCATTTACCTACTCGAGGACGAGCAGGAATTAAGCTTGGGGATGTTGATACGTCCCAAACGTATCTATAATTTATGTTTGTTCCACGCTCTTTTGGGTGACATTGTTATATGTTTTGCTACACTTTCGTACCTTTTTACACATATTTGTAATAACCTACTAACTCAGTGCACCAGTGTCAGTTTCTGTCTGCTGATGTCTTTTTTGTAGGGGCTTTTACCCAAATTTACAGAGCCCCAAAAATCCCGAGAAAAATATATAAAAAATCAGCATGACGGAAGCTTCACGAAGCATCAAGGTGGGCCAGAGGGGAGCCAGGGCCTGCCCAGACGGCCTCCCTGTGCGGCCCCCCTCCTGGCCGTGCCACCAAGGCGCCTGGGTGGGGCCCACCTCCTCCGATGCCCTCCTTCGTGTAGGGGAACGTCGCATGGGAAACAAAATTTTCCTATGCGCATGGAGACCTATCATGGTGATGTTCATCTACGATAGGGGATTTCCGATCTACGTACCCTTGTAGATCGCACAGCAGGAAGCGTTAAGAAATGCGGTTGATGTAGTGGAACGTTGTCACGCCCAAGATGCGACCCTATCCTCAATTTGGCATGAAGGCCTCGTCAGGGATAGAAGCGCATCTTGTCGTGTCGCAAGAATGGATATCGTTACAAGTACATGTACTGAAAAGAAGTGATATACATAAAGAATTGGCTTACACTCGCCACATGCTACTTCAGAGTCACAGCAGTACAGTACATAATCATCATGAAGAAGAGCAGGGTCCGACTACGGACGAAAACAAACGAGAAAAGAAGAACGACGTCCATCCTTGCTATCCCAGGCTGCCGGCCTGGAACCCATCCTAGATCGATGAAGAAGAAGAAGAAGAAGCAACTCCAAATGAACAATCAACGCGCTCGCGTCAAGTAACCTTTACATGTACCTGCAACTGGTGTTGTAGTAATCTGTGAGCCACAGGGGACTCAACAATCTCATTTCCAAAGGTATCAAGACTAGCAAAGCTTACTGGGTGAGGTATGGTTAAGTGGTGAGGTTGCAGCAGCGGCTAAGCATATATTTGGTGGCTAAACTTACGAGTACAAGAAATAAGAGGGGGAAGATCTACGCATAACAGACGTGAACTACAGATGATCAAATGAATGATCCTGGACACCTACCTACGTCAGACATAACCCCACCGTGTCCTCGATCGGAGAAGGAACTCATGAAAGAGACAGTCACGGTTACGCACACAGTTGGTATGTTTTAATTAAGTTACATCAAGTTATCTAGAACCAGTGTGAAACAAAGTTTCCACGTTGCCACATAACCGCGGACACGGCTTTCTGAAAGATTTAACCCTGCAGGGATGCTCCAACTAGTCCATCACAAATTACCACAAGCCGCATAGAAATCCTCAATCACGAAGCTCGCAATCTCATCGAATTCCTTAGTGGAAAACCTCAACTCTGAGATTACCCAAAGCATCACCGGAATCCCGATGCACAAGATATGTCGTCAAAGGTAAAACTAATCCAGCAAGGCCGCCCGGCGTGTCGACGATCCCGATAGGAGCCGCGTATCTCGTTCTCAGGACACGACGGATAAGCACAGTGTACGGTGGCCTGATAGAAATCTCCCGAGTTGCCCCGGGTTGGCCCCGCAAACGGCTCTAGTTTTGGACCAGCACCAACAGCACTGGCCCCCGTGTATTATGTAGAATTACTCGTGGGTAGCGCTAACTCCCTATGCATTTCAATTTAACAGAATTATTATGTTGGGCAAATAGTACCAATGTTGGGCCTTGCCAGACCAGCTTTAATCTAAAACGAATTATCAAGGGGGTCCCCATAACAACCCCGATCGTGTTAGGAGCGCTCAATTATGGAACATAACACCGGTAGCCGAAACTAAGGGGGCAAAGGTGGAACAAAACACCAGGCTAGAAAGGCCGAGCCTTCCACCTTTTACCAAGTATATAGGTGCATTAAATTAATAGCAATTAATATGGTGATATGACAAGGAACCCATGTAATCACATGGAAGCAACTGCACCTGCAACTAGCAACGCTACACAGGGTTAAGCAAGCGATAACATAGCCAATCAGTGGTTTGCTAGGTCGAACAGGTTGAAGGTTATCATGGCATTGTTGAGAGGCTGATATTTAACATGTGGTAGGCAACGAGACATAATCGATAGAAGCGATAAAACTAGCATGGAAATGATAGTAATGGCATATGGGGAAATGGTCATCTTGCCTGAGATCCCGCTTGGAAGAAGAATGCCTCCGTGAAGCAGACGAACCGATGTAGTCGAACGGGTCCTCACAATCCGACACGCTGTGGAACTCTATCGAGACGAAGCAAACCGGAAACACAAATCAACACACATAATTCACCACACGATGCACAACACATATGATGCATGAGCAGTTGAAAACATGCAAGACACGGCATGACAATTCACACACTCAAGCACTACACATTAAGTGAAGTTCAATATGCAACGAGTTGCATATTGAAGAAACTCCACGTATAATTATTTAGTTCTATCCCGATTAGATACACAACAATATTGAATGTTATTAATCATGGCAAGAGGTGAAGCGTAATTAAACTACCTATCTAGGCATTTTAAATGAGGTCGGAAATGACATATAGCACCTTCGAGACGACCACACATGTTAATTTACAATTCTCTCCAGATCTGAACTAACACCTTTAATTAGTTGTTAAACAGCAAAACAAATAGGTTCACGTGATTCTACGCGTTATTTCAAGCAATATACACATAAAGAACATCTCCAACGGAGCTACGGATCAAAAGTTACAAGCACCGCAAGATATGATGGCATAAATGCAATATGTGTACACCGACGGCTACGAGCACTTCAAAACATAAAAACATCAAGAGAAAAATGAAACTACACGAGATTCTAAGCAAGTTTCATGTAGGACACGATCAAATCGGAGCTACGGTTCAACATCTACGAGCAAAAGAAGAAATCACTACAATCTGCCAAAATCAGCCACATAGCATTTTCTACACCCCACAACTACGAGCTACACAACTCCGATAAACTCAAGCAAGGAATGACACGAAAGAGGGAAAGAAGCACTACTACAAACAACTAACAACAACTAGCATGGCAGCAAGGAACACTAGGAAAAGAAGTCACAAAATGGCATCTCACATACTATTTCAGACTTAGCGAAAATAGCAGTTTTGAAGCTGCAGTTTTCGATCTGAAGGCATATTGACAGCAGCAAAACCATAAGCTACAAGACTCCAAATGGCATGAAAATTTACAGCATGCTAGAGAAACAGAAGGGCTACAACAAACTCCATTGGTCCAACCTCAAAAGAGCTACAGATCACAAGATAGAAGCATGACAAGACAGCAACAAAATATAACAGAACTCAGACTTAGAAATATTTCAGCACCTCCAAATCAGCACTATTTCTAGCAACTTGAGAGCAAGCAAACCACACCTAAACATGCATTTCTATTGCAACCAAAATTACCAGGGGCTAGACTAAACACCCAAGAACAACTCTCTAGTTGACAACTCCGTCAAACGAAGCACGGAATAATCCTACGAATTAAACAAAATGGCAACATAGCAAAATATCGCGCGAACTAACTTGCTGTAATGCTAAAACTAATTGCACAGAAAAATCTCATGGATTTTTCTACCCCGGAAACATATAAAATATGTGGGGTTGCGCAACAAAAATAATGCCACACATAAATGCGAGAAAATAACCTATTCACGAAAAGATAAACTAGCGGCAATTCCCTACGCGCAAAAATACCAATGACCGCTCTAAAATACATGGCAAAAGGATTCCTAAAACATGGACATTTCTATTACGACATACGAGCAATCCGGTCTTGCGCGAAAAAAATAACACGGGACCAAGACAATAAAAACAGCACACATATCTAGGCATTCGGCACGCAAAACTACATCAAACATATATGCAAGTTGTAAATTCGTAATCTACGCGAAATTTTATACGAAAACCATATGCTACATGTCATGATCCGATTTACGGATTAAAAGATATGGGCAATCAAATATACGGATATTTTTCTGGAATTTAATTAAATTCCGAAAATCCTAAATAACTAACGGGCCTAATGGGGCGCAAGATAATTTAACACCGCATTGTGCAAAAAAAAAGAGGGCTCGGGTGTTGGCTCACTTTGGGCCGGCTGGGGATCTGCTCGAGAGGAGGAGCTGGGCCGAGGCGGTAGGCCGGCCTTGCCTGGGCTGGCTCCTGGGCCGCGCGGGGAAGGCCTGGGGCGCTGGAGCGTCGTGCTCCTCGTCTCCTCATCCTACTGACGAGGAGGTTGCCAGCGACTGCTGGTGGGACGATGCACGGGGTGATCGGCAGCCCGGGAGACGGCGGGACCGGCAGGGAGGCCGAGGAACGGCGGCGCCCGACCGGATCTGGGCACAGATCGGAGGGAACGGCGGCGGCACATGGCGCGGCGCAGCAGCGAGCATGCGGCGCGGAGGTTGGCCGACCTGCTCTCCACGGCGACGCGTTTTCCGGTGGCGGCCGGCGACGGGGGACCTCCGGCTAGGAGCTGCGGGGTCGGGGTCGAGGCGGCGCACGTCGACGGGAGACGGCGGGGCGAGGGAGGCTGCGCGCAGCGGCGGGGCTGGTGGCGCAGCGGGAGGAGCTCGGGCAGGAGCTCGGCAGGGAGGCCGGCTGCTCGCCAGATGGGCTCGGCGGGCCGGTCGCGGGCTCGGCGGGCCCGGCGGCTGGGAGGGAGAGAGAGGGAGGCTGAGGAGGTAGGTGGCACGGATCCCGAGGGGTTTAGGGTTAGGGCTAGATTTGGAAGGGGGAGACTGTCTAAAAATGCACAAGGTACTATATATAGACAAAAGGGGGGGCTAGGTTTAGCGAAATTCCGACCCGGATCCAACCGTGGGGTCGGATTCGAACGTTTCCGCACGCGGGAACGGGTAAGTGGCCGTGTATGGTGGTTTACCGGAGACGAGAGGGAAAACGGCGGCGCGGCAACGAATTTTAAAACACCGACAAACGTCCGATGGTAGACCGAATACGGTGCCGCTACGGTCGACCGTTCGGGTACCAGACGAACTCCGATTGCGACGAAATTCGACAGGCGTCCTAGCTATAACTAATCATGACCTCATGCCAAGTTTCACCTCGGTCAGAGTAAGTTTCCACCACACTTTTAAAACAGGGTTTTGACGATGCCGCGGGCGCGTGCGTGTGCGGTCAGGCTCAGAACGGGTAACGACGCGAACTGGCAACTAACAACGGATGCAAGTTTTAAAACTGGCGGCAACGGAGACGCCGATGCAATGCAGATGATGCGAATGATGCGATGATGGTGCGTCAAATAAAAATAACCACACAACAAAAACAGAAAGAAAAGGGGAATCTTCTAGAACGTCGACATCGGGCTATCACAAACGTCCTCACGTCCCTCAATCCGCCCCGCGAACCGTCCCACGAACCGTCCCGCGATCCGTCCCACGATCCACTCCGACCTAGTCCCAAACGGACGGCACCTCCGCGTTCAGCACACGTACAGCTCGACGATGATCTCGGCCTTCTTGATCCAGCAAGAGAGACAGAGAGGTAGATGAGTTCTCCGGCAGCGTGACGATGCTCCGGAGGTTCGTGGTGATCTATCCTAGCAGGGCTCCGCCCGAGCTCCGCAGAAATACGATCTAAAGGAAAAATCATGGAGGTATGTGGTCGGGCTGCCGTGGCAAAGTTGTCTCAAATCAGCCCTAATACCTCAGTATATATAGGAGGGAGGGGGAGGGACCTGCCTTGAGGCTCAAGGGAGCCTCAAGGGGTCGGCTGAAGGGGGGGGGGGGAGGAGGAGTCCTCCTCCAATCCTAGTCCAACTAGGATTGGAAGGTGGAGTCCTTCTCTACTTTCCCACTTCCCCTTTTTTTCTTTCTCTTTGATTTTTTTCTCTCTCCTGCGCATAGGGCCTCTTGGGCTGTCCCACCAGCCCACTAAGGGCTGGTGCGGCACCCCTAAGGCCTATGGGCTTTGCCCGGGTGGGCTGGCCCACCCTGGTGAACATCCGGAACCCATTCGTCACTCCTGGTACATTCCCGGTAATGCCGAAAACTTTCCGGTAATCACATGAGGTCATCCTATATATCAATCTTCGTCTCCGGACCATTCCGAAAACCCTCGTGACTTCCCTGATCTCATCCGGGACTCTGAACAACATTCAGTAACCAACCATATAACTCAAATACGCATAAAACATCGTCGAACCTTAAGTGTGCAGACCCTGCGGGTTCGAGAACTATGTAGACATGACCCGAGAGACTCCTCGGTAAATATCCAATAGCGGGACCTGGATGCCCATATTGGATCCTACATATTCTCCGAAGATCTTATCGGTTGAACCTCAGTGCCAAGGATTCATATAATCCCGTATGTCATTCCCTTTGTCCTTCGGTATGTTACTTGCCCGAGATTCGATCGTCGGTATCCGCATACCTATTTCAATCTCGTTTACTGGCAAGTCTCTTTACTCGTTCCGTAATACAAGATCCCGTGACATACACTAAGTCACATTGCTTGCAAGGCTTGTGTGTGATGTTGTATTACCGAGTGGGCCCCGAGATACCTCTCCATCACACGGAGTGACAAATCCCAGTCTTGATCCATACTAACTCAAAGGACACCTTCGGAGATACCTGTAGAGCATCTTTATAGTCACCTAGTTACGTTGTGACGTTTGATACACACAAGGCATTCCTCCGGTGCCAGTGAGTTATATGATCTGATGGTCATAGGAATAAATACTTGGCACGCAGAAAAACAGTAGCAACAAAATGACACAATCAACATGCTACATTCATTAGTTTGGGTCTAGTCCATCACATGATTCTCCTAATGATGTGATCCCGTTATCAAGTAACAACACTTGACTATGGCCAGGAAACCTTGACCATCTTTGATCAACGAGCTAGTCAACTAGAGGCTTACTAGGGACAGTGTTTTGTCTATGTATCCACACAAGTATTGTGTTTCCAATCAATACAATTATAGCATGGATAATAAACGATTATCATGAACAATGAAATATAATAATAACCAATTTATTATTGCCTCTAGGGCATATTTCCAACAGTCTCCCACTTGCACTAGAGTCAATAATCTAGTTCACATCACCATGTGAGTCTAACGAATCTAACACCCATATAGTTCTGGGGTTTGATCACGTCTTGCTTGTGAGAGAGGTTTTAGTCGACGGTTCTGAACCCTTTCAGATCTGAGTGAGCTTTACAAATCTTTATGTCATCTTATAGATGCTGCTACTACGTGGTATTAGGAAATACTCCAAATATCTACTCTACTATACGAATCCGTTTCACTACTCATAGTTATTCAGATTAGTGTCAAAGCTTGCATCGACGTAACCCTTTACGACAAACTCTTTAACCACCTCCATAATCGAGAAAAATTCCTTAGTCCATTTAGTTACTAAGGATAACTTTGACCGCTGATCAGTGATTCAATCCTGGATCACTCTCTGTACCTCTTAACAGACTTGCTGCAAGGCACACATCAGGTGCGGTACTCAGCATGGCATACTTTAGAGTCTACTGCCAAGGCATATAAGACGACCTTCGCCTATTCTCTTTATTCTGCCAGGGTCGGGTTTTGAGTCTTACTCAAATTCACACCTTACAACACAATCAAGAACTCCTTCTTCGCTGATCTATTTTGAACTCCTTCAAAAACTTGTCAAGGCATGCATCTTGCTGAAACTTCTATTAAGTGTTTCGATCTATCTCCATAGATCTTGATGCTCAACGTTCAAGTAGCGCAATCCAGGTATTCCTTTGAAAAACTCCTTTCAAACAACCTTTTATGCTTTACAAAAATTCTACATTACTTCTGATCCACAATATGTCAACCACATATACGTATCAGAAATTCTATAGTGCTCTCACTCACTTCTTTGGAAATACAAGTTTCTCATAAACCTTGTACAAAGCCAAAAGCTTTGATCATCTCATCAAAGCGTATATTCCAACTCCGAGATGCTTGCACCAGTCCATAAAAGGATCGCTGGAGCTTGCATACTTGTTAGTATCCTTAGGATCGACGAAACCTTCTGATTGTATCACATACAATCTTTCCTCAAGGAAACCGTCGAGGAAACAATGTTTTGTCTTCCTATGTGCAACATTTCACAAATAATGCAACAACTACTAACATAATTACAACAGACTTTTAGCATCGCTGCGAGTGAGAAAGTCACATCATAGTCAACTCTTTGATCTTGTCGAAAACATCTTTATGACAAGTCGAGCTTTTCTTAATAGTGACTTATCACAATCATCGTCTGTCTTCCTTATAAAGATCCATCTTTACTTAATAGTCTTACTACCATCAAGTAGTTCCTCCAAAGTCTACACTTTGTTTTATACATGGATCTTCTCTCGGATTTCATGGCCTCCAGCCATTTGTCGGAATCCAGGCCCACCATTGCTTCTCCATAACTCGTAGGTTCATTGTTGCTCAACTACATGGCCTCCAAGATAGGGTTACCATACCACTCTGTAGTAGTACGCGACCTTTGTCGACCTATGAGGTTTGTAGTAGCTTGATCCGAAGCTCCAATGATCACTAGCATCAGCTTCCACTTCAATTTGGTGTAGGCGCCACACGAACAACTTCCTGCGTCCTGCTACACACTGGTTGAAGTGACGGTTCAACAACCTCATCAAGTTCCACCACTCTCCCACTCAATTCTTTCGAGAGAAACCTTTCCTCGAGAAAGGATCCATTTCTAGAAACAAACACTTTGCTTCCGGATCTGAGATAGGAGATGTATCCAACCCTTTTGGATATCCTATGAAGATGCTTTCATCCGCTTTGGGTTCGAGCTTATCAGACTGAAACCTTTTTCACATAGGCATCGCAGCCCCAAACTTTCAAGAAACGACAGCTTAGATTTCTCTAAACCTCAGTGTATACTGTGTCATCTCAACAGAAATACGCGGTGCCCTATTTAAAGTGAATGCGGTTGTCTCTAATGCATAACCCATAAACGATAGTGGTAATTCGATAAGAGACATCATAGTATGCACCATATCAAATAGGGCGTGGCTATGACGTTCAGACACATCATCACACTATGGTGTTCCAGGTGGCATGAACTGCAAAACAATTTCCACATTGTCTTTACTGCGTACCAAAACTTGTAACTCAGATATTCATCTCTATGATCATATCGTAGACTGTTTATCCTCTTGTCACGACGATCTTCACTCTAAAATAACTTTGAACTATTCAATATTCCAGACTTGTGATTCATCAAGTAAATACTCCTGTATCTACTCAAATCGTCAGTGAAGTAAGAACATAATGATATCCACTGCGTGCCTCAGCACTCATTGGACTGCACACATAAAAAATGTATTACTCCCAACAAGTTACTCTCTTGTTTCATGTGGCATGATCTGCATGTCTCAAGTGAGTCAAAATCAAGTGAGTCCAAACGATCCATCCGCATGGAGTTTCTTCATGCATTTTATACCAACATGTATGGTTTGCATGTCTCAAACGTTTCAAAAATGAATAAGTACAAAGATCCATCAACATGGAGCTTCTTCATGCATTTTACACCAACATGACTCAAGTGGCAGTGCCACAACTAAGTGGTACTATCATTATTACTTTGTATCTTTTGGCACTAATATTATGAACATGTGTAACACTACGATCGAGATTCAATAAACCATTGAGGGTAATTATTCAAGCAAATAGAATAACTATTATTCTCTTTAAATGAATAATCGTATTGCAATAAACACGATCCAATCATGTTCATGCTCAACACAAACACCAAATAACAATTATTTAGGTTTTACCACCAATCCCGATGATAGAGGGAGCGTGCGACGTTTGATCATATCAACCTTGGAAGCACTTCCAATACGTATCATCACCTCGCCTTTAGCTAGTCTCCGTTTATTACTGTAGCTTTCATTTCGAGTTACTAATCACTTACAACCGAACCAGTATCCAATACCCTCGTGCTACTAGGAGTACTAGTAAAGTACACATCAATATCATGTATATGAAATATACTTCTGTCGACTTAGCCAGCCTTCTTATCTACCAAGCATCTAGGATAGCTCCGCCTCAGTGACCGTTCCCCCCATAACAGAAGCACTTAGTCTCGGGTTTGGGTTCAATCTTGGGTTTCATTAGAGCAGCAACTGGTTTGCCGTTTCATGAAGTATCCTTTTAGCCCTTGCCTTTCTTGAAACTTAGTGGTTTTACTAACCATCAACTATTGATGCTCCTTCTTGATTTCTACTTTCGCAGTGTCAAACGTTGTGAATCGCTCAAGGATCATTGTATCTATCCTTGATATGTTATAGTTCATCACGAAGGTCTCACAGCTTGGTGGCAGTGACTTTGGAGAACCATCACTATCTCATCTGGAAGATTAACTCCCACTTGATTCAAGCAATTGTCATACTCAGACAATTTGAGCACACACTCAACGATTGAGTTTTTCTCCTTCACTTCGTGGACAAAGAATCTTGTCGGGGGTCTCATACCTCTCAACAAGGGAACGAGCATGAAATCACAATTTCATCTTTTTAGAACATCTCTTATGTTCCGTGACGTTTCAAAACGTCTTCTGCGCCTTGCTTCTAAGCCATTAAGTATTTTGCACTAAACTATCACGTAGTCATCATAAACGTGTATGTCAGATGTTTCAAAACATCCACAGACGACGCTCGAGGTGAAGCACACCGAGTGGTGCATTAAGGACATAAGCCTTTTGCGCAGCAACGAGGACAATCCTTAGTTTTACAGACTCAGTCCGCAAAGTTGCTACTATCAACTTTCAACTATATTTTCTCTAGGAACATATAAAAAGAGTAGAGCTATAGCACAAGCTACATCGTAATTTGCAAAGACCATTAGACTATGTTCATAATAATTAGTTCAATTAATCATATTACTTAAGAACTCCCACTCAAAAGTACATCTCTCTAGTCATTTGAGTGGTACATGATCCAAATCCACTATCTCAAGTCCGATCAGCACGTGAGTCGAGAATAGTTTCAGTGGCAAGCATCTCTATGCTAATCATATCAACTATACGATTCATGCTCGACCTTTCGGTCTCTTGTGTTTCGAGGCCATGTCTGCACATGCTAGGCTCATCAAGTTTAACCCGATTGTTCCGCGTGTGCAACTGTTCTGCACCCGTTGTATGTGAACGTTGAGTCTATCACACTCGATCATCACGTGGTGTCTCGAAACGACGAACTGTCGCAACGGTGCACAGTCGGGGAGAACACAATTTCGTCTTGAAATTTTAGTGAGAGATCACCTCATAATGCTACCGTCGTTCTAAGCAAGATAAGGTGCATAAAGGATTAACATCACATGCAATTCATAAGTGACATGATATGGCCATCATCATGTGCTTCTTGATCTCCATCACCAAAGCACCGGCACGACCTTCTTGTCACCGGCGTCACACCATGATCTCCATCAGCGTGTCGCCATCGGGGTTGTCGTGCTACTCATGCTATTACTACTAAAGCTACGTCCTAGCAATATAGTAAACGCATCTGCAAGCACAAACGTTAGTTTAAAGACAACCCTATGGCTCCTTCCGGTTGCCGTACCATCGACGTGCAAGTCGATATTAACTATTACAATATGATCATCTCATACATCCAATATATCACATCACGTCATTGGCCATATCACATCACAAGCATACCCTGCAAAAACAAGTTAGACGTCCTCTAATTGTTGTTGCATGTTTTACGTGGTTGCCATGGGTATCTAGTAGGATCGCATCTTACTTACGCAAACACCACAACAGAGATGTATGAATTGCTATTTAACCTCTCTCCAAGGACCTCCTCGGTCAAGTACGATTCAACTAAAGTTGGAGAAACCGACACTCGCTAGTCATCTTTGAGCAACGGGGTTGCTCGTAGCGATGAAACCAGTCTCTCGTAAGCGTACGAGTAATGTTGGTCCGAGCCGCTTCGATCCAACAATACCGCGGAATCAAGAAAAGACTAAGGAGGGCAGCAAATCGCACATCACCGCCCACAAAAACTTTTTTGTTCTACTCGAGATGACATCTATGCATGAACCTAGCTCATGATGCCACTGTAGGGGAACGTCGCATGGGAAAGAAAATTTTCCTACGTACACGAAGACCTATCATGGTGATGTTCATCTACGAGAGGGGATTTCCGATCTACGTACCCTTGTAGATCGCACAACAGTAAGCATTAAGAAACACAGTTGATGTAGTGGAACGTCCTCACATCCCTCGATCTGCCCCACGAAACGTCCCACGAACCGTCCCGCGATATGTCCCACGATCTGCTCCGACCTAGTGCCGAACGGACGGCACCTCCGCGTTCAGCACACGTACAGCTCGACGATGATCTCGACCTTCTTGATCCAGCAAGAGAGACGGAGAGGTAGATGAGTTCTCTGGCAGCGTGATGGCCCTCCATAGGTTGGTGGTGATCTATCCCAGCAGTGCTGTGCCCGAGCTCCGCAGAAATACGATCTAGAGGAAAAACCGTGGAGGTATGTGGTCGGGCTGGCGTGGCAAAGTTGTCTCAAATCAGCCCTAGTACCTCAGTATATATAGGAGGGAGGGTGAGGGACCTGCCTTGAGGCTCAAGGGAGCCTCAAGGGGCCGGCCGAAGGGGGGGGGGAGGAGGAGCCCTCCTCCAATCCTAGTCCAACTAGGATTGAAAGGTGGAGTCCTTCTCTACTTTCCCACTTCCCCTTTTTTTCTTTCTCTTTGATTTTTTCTCTCTCCTGCGCATAGGGCCTCTTGGGCTGTCCCACCAGCCCACTAAGGGCTGGTGCGGCACCCCTAAGGCCTATGGGCTTCCCCCGGGTGGGTTGGCCCCCCGGTGAACATCCAGAACCCATTTGTCACTCCCGGTACATTCCCGGTAATGCCGAAAACTTTCTGGTAATCAAATGAGGTCATCCTATATATAAATCTTCATCTCCGGACCATTCCGGAAACCCTCGTGACGTCCGTGATCTCATCCGGGACTCCGGACAACATTCGGTAACCAACCATATAACTCAAATACGCATAAAACATCGTCGAACCTTAAGTGTGCAGATCGTGCGGGTTCGAGAACTATGTAGACATGACCCGAGAGACTCCTCGGTCAATATCCAATAGCGGGACCTGGATGTCCATATTGGATCCTACATATTCTCCGAAGATCTTATCGGTTGAACCTTAGTGCCAAGGATTCATATAATCCCGTATGTCATTCCCTTTGTCCTTCGGTATGTTACTTGCCCGAGATTCGATCGTCGGTATCCGCATATCTATTTCAATCTCGTTTACCGGCAAGTCTCTTTACTCGTTCCGTAATACAAGATCCCGTGACATATACTAAGTCACATTGCTTGCAAGGCTTGTGTGTGATGTTGTATTACCGAGTGGGCCCCGAGAGACCTCTCCGTCACACGGAGTGACAAATCCCAGTCTTGATCCATACTAACTCAACGGACACCTTCGGAGATACCTGTAGAGCATCTTTATAGTCACCTAGTTACGTTGTGACGTTTGGTACACACAAGGCATTCCTCCGGTGCCAGTGAGTTATATGATCTCATGGTTATAGGAATAAATACTTGACACGCAGAAAAACAGTAGCAACAAAATGACACGATCAACATGCTACATTCATTAGTTTGGGTATAGTCCATCACATGATTCTCCTAATGATGTGATCCCATTATCAAGTAACAACACTTTCCTATGGCCAGGAAACCTTGACCATCTTTGATCAACGAGCTAGTCAACTAGAGGCTTACTAGGGACAGTGTTTTGTCTATGTATCCACACAAGTATTGTGTTTCCAATCAATACGATTATAGCATGGATAATAAACGATTATCATGAACAAAGAAATATAATAGTAACTAATTTATTATTGCCTCTAGGTCATATTTCCAACACTTCGGCCTATATTTAACTCTCCGATAGAAAACCCTGATAGGAGATCCAGAATCGTGAATTTCTCCATCATTTCACCGCCGCAGCACTTCCGAGATCGGGAGCGCCAGAAGACCTCTTCCCGGCACCCCGTCGGAGGGAGGATTGACCTCTGGGAGCTTCTCCACCACCATGGACGCTTCCCAGGTATGCCGTGAGTAGTCATCCTTGGACCATGGGTCCATGACCAGTAGCTATGTGATGTCTTCTCTGCAATCTTGTGTTTCAATGCTTAGCCCTTGTGAGCTGCCCTACATGATCAAGGCATCTATGTAATTTACCTGCTGTTGCTATGCTTGGTTTGCTGGGATCTGATGGATTATGAGATTATGTTCACATTGTGATGAGTTATATATTTGGTTATCCTTTTATATTATGTTCTTGAGTAATTCATGCATGTTCTCCATTGCTTTTTATTGCTTTGGTCGAGCAGTAGATTGTAACTTCAAGAGGGAGTGTTATGCATGATTGTGGGTTCATGCCCCCTGATGTCTAGCTTGAGTGACAGAAACATGAGACTAGGGGATGTGTTGTTGCCACCAGGGAGAAAACAACGGTGCTTGTGTCCACGGTTGCAAGGATTGTTTACCTTGCGCAAAGTTAGTTAATGTAGTTGTCCGTTGCTTTGGTTTACACTTTGGGTGGGGCTCGCAACTTAATACCAGCGAGATGATCTGGATAGATATCTCAAGGTGGATGATTAGAGAGTAGATGCTGATGGATAAACAGTCTACTTGTCTTGGCGTACTGCCCATTACTTTTGAGCCTCTAACTTTCTAGTAGCATGATAAGCATTGCGGTGCGTTTATAATTCTATCAATTGCCCAACTGTAATTTGTTTACCCAGCATAGTTGTTTATCGTCTTTTGGGAGAGAGACATCACTAGTGAACATCATGGGACTCTGGTCCATATCACCACCATTGTTTACACCTCCATCATTTACTGCTTTTATTTAGTTTTCCGTCGCAATCACTATCGCTATTCCCGCTTGTGTTTTGATCCTTTGCAAACTACAAGGCCAGATAGATTGGCAACCTCTCTGAACTCATTGGGAGCAAAGTTATTTGTTGTGTGTGCAGGTCCATGTCTTCTGCTAGCGCCAGAGCAGCGGACACCTACTTGTTGATCCTCGGAGTCCTCCTGGTTCGATAAACCTTACAGTCCCCTTGTAAGGGAAATCTGTTGCTAACTACATCTCCATCTTCCACTTGAGGTAACCAAGGAGGGGCGAAAAGTATATCCATCAACTCGTCATCAACGGCAAAGAGGAGGCGGAAGACGACAAAGAAGGGGGTGGGGGTGGCGTCCGCCGTTATGTGAGATCCACTTTGCCGTATGCTTGCTGCTTCTGTGTCGTCTGCTGGCAGATGACTGATACGTCTCAAACGTATCTATAATTTTTGATGGTTTCACACTGTTATCTTGTCTTCTTTGGATGTTTTATGTACCTTTTATATCTTTTTCTGGGACTAACTTATTAATTCAGTGCCAAGTGCGAGTTCCTGTTTTTTCTGTGTTTTTCACTCTTTTCAGATCTGATTTTGGAACGGAGTCCAAACGGAACAAAAACCCCGAAATGATTTTTTCCCGAACAGAAGAAGATCAGGGGGCCTCTGGGCCAAGCCAGGTGGGCTCCAGGGAGCCCACAAGCTCCCACTCCACCACCAGGGGGAGGCGGCGGGGTCAGGGCTTGTGGCCTCCTTGGCAGCCCCCTGACCTAGATCCTTGGGCTATATATTCCCAAATATTCAGCAAAAAATTAGGGGAGCCTCGAAAATACTTTTCCAATGCCGCAAGCTTCCGTTTCTGCGAGATCTCATCTGGAGACCCTTCCCGGTGCCCTGCCGGAGGGGAGTTTGGAGTTGGAGGGCTTCTTCATCATCATCATCGCCCCTCCAATGACTCGTGAGTAGTTCACTTTAGACCTACGGGTCCGTAGTTAGTAGCTAGATGGCTTTCTCTCTCTCTTGGATCTTCAATACAAAGTTCTCCATGATCTTCATGGAGATCTATCCAATGTAATCTTCTTTGGCGGTGTGTTTGTCGAGATCCGATGAATTGTGGATTTGTGATCAGATTATCTATGATATATATTTGAGTCTTTGCTGATTTCTTATATGCATGATTTGATATCCTTGTAAGTCTCTCCGAGTCTTGGGTTTTGTTTGGCCAACTAGATCTATGATTCTTGCAATGGGAGAAGTGCTTGGTTTTGGGTTCTACCATTTGGTGACCTTTCCCAGTGACAGTAAGGGCAGCAAGGAACACATCAAGTAGTTGCCATCAAGGGTAAAAAGATGGGGTTTTTATCATTGGTTTGAGATTATCCCTCTACATCATGTCATCTTGCTTAAGGCGTTACTCTGATCTTATGGACTTAATACACTAGATGCATGCTGGATAGCGGTCGACGTGTGGAGTAATAGTAGTAGATGCAGAAAGTATCGGTCTACTTGTTTTGGACGTGATGCCTATAGATATAATCATTGCATAGATATCGTCACAACTTTGCGCGGTTCTATCAATTGCTCGACAGTAATTTGTTCACCCACCGTCTACTTGCTTTCATGAGAGAAGCCACTAGTAAACAGTACGGCCCCCGGGTCTATTCACATCCATCGTTTACACCTCCGCTTTTACTTTGCTTTCTTACTTTGTTGCTTTCAGTTCTCACTTGGCAAACAATCTATAAGGGATTGACAACCCCTTCATAGCGTTGGGAGCAGGCGTTTGTGTTTGTGCAGGATCTTGAGATACTCCTCCACTGGATTGATACCTTGGTTCTCAAACTGAGGGAAATACTTACCGTCGCTGTGCTACATCACCCTTTCCGCTTCAAGGGAACACCAACGCAAGGCTCCAAGGCCATGGGGGAAATCCTTTGCATACTTGCCCAGGAAGTCCCTTAAAGCGTAGCCGCAGCAGAAGGATTCCTGGTGCCATCGACACATCTATTTATGGCGCCATTGGAAGGTCTTTTGTGCAGTAGGATAGCTGACATCATAAGCATTTCTGGCGCCGTTGCCGGGGATCTTTTTGAGGTAGCAGAAGCATTTCTGGCGCCGTTGTCGGGGAGGAGAAATCAAGATCTATCCAAGTTGGTCTCACAAACTCTTCTCTTGCATTTACTTTTGTTGCCACTTGCCTCTCGTTTTCCTCTCCCCCACTTCACATTTGCCGTTTTCATTTGCCTTTCTCCTTCGCCATTTTCTTTTGCCTTTTTGCTGTTTTCTTTTGCCCGTTTCACTCTCTCTTCTTGCTTGTTTGTGTGTGAGATAGTCCATCAATGGCTAGACCCACCACTCCAAACGACACCCCTGAAAATGAAGTTGTCAATTTCAGGCAGAATGAGGAAGAAAATTTGAAGGACGCTTGGTACAGGATTTGCCATGCTCAAAGTAGATCTACTCGTAAGCAATCCACTACCGTCCTCCTTCGCAGTTTCGATGTTGGAATTTCTCCTTGGAATAGGTATATCCTTGATACCATTGTAGGCGGGAACTTTTTGGGGAGCCATACTGTTGACTCCTACAGAGCTATCATTAATTTGGTAGGCTCACCCCCGCTCATGGTTAATGGAACTATCTTGACCTTGGAACACATGATGCAAAGGCTTGACGCTATTGAAAACAAAATTGCCACAGTTGAACTTATTGAGGGTTTGGATAGAAAGATCCACAATCAAATTATTCAGTACGAATCCAAAGTGGGAAACTTTTTGAAAAATTTAAAGGATAAGGAACTTATAGTTAATGATTCTTCTAGAATTGGCAAATTAGAAGATGTCATAACCAACTTGGGTTCCGCTTTTGCCGCCGTGCAAAATACTCCAAATCTTACTCTCAAAAAGACCGTCAAGCCTATTTTTATTCCTAAAGTTAGTGGTGAGTCATAAAATAAATATGAAAAATCTTAATATGATAAATGATCACACTACCTATGGTTTGAGCATCAAAGATGACTATACGCGATTCCATCACTTTTTGCCTAGGTAAGGGCGTTAAACAAAAGCGCTTGTTGGGAGGCAACCCAACGAATCTATCCTTTTTCTTTCTGTTTTGTGTTTTTCACACTTTCATAATTTTGTTATGATTGTGTTTTTTGTGTTTCTTTTTGCTATTGTGCCAAGCAAAACCGTTATGATTAGTCTTGGGGATGATCGTTTGGTCATGCTGGAAAAGACATAAACTTTCTGCTCACGAAAAGAATTTTCATTTTTCTTCTGTAAGATATTTTGAGTTGATTCTTTTTTCTTCTAATTTCTACGAAAATTATTCAGACTGTCGTAATTTTTCAGAATTGTTGAAGTACCATAGGTATACGAAATATACAGATTGCTACAGACTGGTCTGTTGTTAACAGATTCTGTTTTTGTTGTGTTGGTTGCTTATTTTGATGAAACTATGGATAGTATCGGGGGTATTAGCCATGGAAGATTGAAAGTACAGTAACCCAACATCAGCACAAGTAGAATTTAAGTTTGCTACAGTACCTAAGGAAGTGGTGGTTTGCTTTCTTGTACTAATGTTATCACGAATTTCTGTTTAAGTTTCGTGTTGTGAAGTTTTCAAGTTTTGGGTGAAGTTCTTATGGATAAAGAGATAAAGAGTGGAAAGAGTTCAATCTTGGGGATTCCCAAGGCACCCCAAGAGATTCAAGGACACCGTAAAAGCCTAAGCTTGGGGATGCCCCGGGAAGGCATCCCCTCTCTCGTCTTCAATCCATCGGTAACGTTACTTAGGGCTATATTTTTATTCACCACATGTTATGTGTTTTTGCTTGGAGCGTCTTGTATCGTAGGAGTCTTTTATTTTTGTTGTGTCACAATCATCCTTGCTGCACACCTAGAGAGAGAGACATGCACACACCGTGATTTTGTTGAGCTTCACTTATATCTTTTGGTAGACAATTCAGCTCACATGTGCTTCACTTATATCTTTTGAGCTAGATACTTTTGCTCTATGTGCTTCACTTATATCTTTTAGAGCACAGCGGTGTGTGGCTTGGTAGTTGATCTATGCTTTGAAAGTAGTCTCAAAAGGGGTAGTTATCCAAGGGGATACGAAAACTTCCACCTTCATGTGCATTGAATAGTTAGAGAGGTTTGAGTTGTGGTTATGGTAATTTTGAAGTCATGCTAGTAAGGTGTTGTGGATCTAGAAATACTTGTGTTGAAGTTAGTGATTACCGTAGCATGCACGTATGGTGAACCGCTATGTGATGAAATCTGAGCATGATTAGTATATTGATTGTCATCCTTTGCGTGGCGATCGGGATCGCGCGATGGTTTATACCTACCAACCCTTCCCCTAGGAGTATGCGTTGAATGCTTTGTTTCGATTACTAATAAAACTTTTGCAACAAGTATATGAGTTATTCATGACTAATGTTGAGTCCATGGTTTAGATGCACTTTAACCTTCCACCATCACTATCTTCTTAGTGCCGTGCAACTTTCGCCGGTGCACAAAACCCACCATCAGCCTCCCTCAAAACAGCCACCATACCTACCTACTATGGCTTTTTCAAAGTCATTCCGAGATATATTGCCATGCAACTACCACCATGACATGTGCCACCACGTCTACATTGCCATTGCATGATCGTAAGATAGCTAGCATGATGTTTCCATTGATGTCTATGCCTTGCTAGATCATTGCCACGGTACACTACCAAAGGCATTCCATATAGAGTCATAGTTGCTCTAAGTTTTGAGTTGAAAGTGTGATGATCATCATTAATGGAGCATTGTCCCATGTGAGGAAATAAAAGAGGCCAAAGAAGCCCACCAAAACAAATAAAAAATAAAAAAGAGGCCAAAGAGCCCACCAAAAAAAAAGAGAGAAAATGAGAGAAGGGACAATGCTACCACTTTTTCCACACTTGTGCATATTAAGCACCATGATCTTCATGATTGAGAGTCTCTCGTTTTGTCACCACCATATAGCTAGTGGGAAATTTTCATTATATAACTTGGCTTGTATATTCCAATAATAGGCTTCCTCAAAATTTCCTTAGGTCTTCATGAGCAAGCAAGTTGGATGCACGCCCACTAGTTTTCTTTAAGAGCTTTCACATATTCATAGCTCTAGTGCATCATTTGTATGGCAATCCCTACTCATTCACATTGATATCTATGTATGAGCATCTCCACAGCTCATTGATATGCCTAGTTAATGTGACTATCTTCTCCTTTTTTTGTCTTGCAACCTCCACCACATTCCACACCATCAATAGTGCTATAACCATGGCTCACGCTCATGTATTGCGTGAGAGTTGAAAAAGGTTTGAGAAATTAAAGGTGTGAAACAATTACTTGGCCAATACCGGGGTTGTGCATGATTTAAATTCGTTGTGCAATGATGATAGAGCATAGCCAGACTATATGCTTTTGTAGGGATAACTTTCTTTTGGCCTTGTTATTTTGAAAGTTCATGATTACCTTGCTAGTTTGCTTGAATTATTATTGTTTCCACGTCAATAGAAAACTATTGTTTTGAATCTAATGGATCTGAACAATCACGTCACATAAGAGGAATTATAAAGGACACCTATGCTAGGTAGCATGAAAGCATCAAAAATTCATTCTTTATCACTTCCCTACTCGAGGACGAGCAAGAGTTAAGCTTGGGGATGCTTGATACGTCTTAAACGTATCTATAATTTTTGATGGTTTCATGCTGTTATCTTGTCTTCTTTGGATGTTTTATGTACCTTTTATATCTTTTTTTGGGACTAACTTATTAATTCAGTGCCAAGTGCCAGTTCGTGTTTTTTCTGTGTTTTTCACTCTTTTCAGATCTGATTTTCGAACGGAGTCCAAACGGAATAAAAACCCCGAAATGATTTTTTCCCGAACGGAAGAAGATCAGGGGGCCTCTGGGCCAAGCCAGGTGGGCTCCAGGGAGCCCACAAGCTCCCACTCCGCCACCAGGGGGAGGCGGCGGGGTCAGGGCTTGTGGCCTCCTTGGCCGCCCCGTGACCTAGATCCTTGGGCTATATATTCCCAAATATTCAGCAAAAAATCAGGGGAGCCTCGAAAATACTTTTCCAACGCCGCAAGCTTCCGTTTCTGCGAGATCTCATCTGGAGACCCTTCCCGGCGCCCTACCGGAGGGGACTTTGGAGTTGGAGGGCTTCTTCATCATCATCATCGCCCCTCCAATGACTCGTGAGTAGTTCACTTTAGACCTACGGGTCCGTAGTTAGTAGCTAGATGGCTTTCTCTCTCTCTCTCTCTCTCTCTTGGATCTTCAATACAAAGTTCTCCATGATCTTCATGGAGATCTATCCGATGTAATCTTCTTTGGCGGTGTGTTTGTCGAGATCCGATGAATTGTGGATTTGTGATCAGATTATCTATGATATATATTTGAGTCTTTGCTGATTTCTTATATGCATGATTTGATATCCTTGTAAGTCTCTCCGAGTCTTGGGTTTTGTTTGGCCAACTAGATCTATGATTCTTGCAATGGGAGAAGTGCTTGGTTTTGGGTTCTACCATGTGGTGACCTTTCCTAGTGACAGTAGGGGCAACAAGACACACATCAAGTAGTTGCCATCAAGGGTAAAAAGATGGGGTTTTTATCATTGGTTTGAGATTATCCCTCTACATCATGTCATCTTGCTTAAGGCGTTACTCTGATCTTATGGACTTAATACACTAGATGCATGCTGGATAGCGGTCGACGTGTGGAGTAATAGTAGTAGATGCAGAAAGTATCGGTCTACTTGTTTTGGACGTGATGCCTATAGATATAATCATTGCATAGATATCGTCACGACTTTGCGCGGTTCTATCAATTGCTCGACAGTAATTTGTTCACCCACCGTCTACTTGCTTTCATGAGAGAAGCCACTAGTAAACAGTACGACCCCCGGGTCTATTCACATCCATCGTTTACACCTCCACTTTTACTTTGCTTTGTTACTTTGTTGCTTTCAGTTCTCACTTGGCAAACAATCTATAAGGGATTGACAACCCCTTCATAGCGTTGGGAGCAAGCTTTTGTGTTTGTGCAGGATCTTGAGATACTCCTCCACTGGATTGATACCTTGGTTCTCAAACTGAGGGAAATACTTACCGCGCTGTGCTACATCACCCTTTCCGCTTCAAGGGAACAGCAACGCAAGGCTCCAAGGCCACGGGGGAAATCCTTTGCGTACTTGCCCAGGAAGTCCCTTAAGGCGTAGCCACAGCTGAAGGATTCCTGGTGCCATCGACACATCTATTTCTGGCGCCATTGGAAGGTATTTTGTGCAGTAGCATAGCTGTCATCAATGGCAAAGTGGGGGGGGGGGCTAGGGCCTGAGCTCTTTGCCGCCTGTCTGTTGCTTCTGTGTTGTGTGCTGGCAGACGACAATGATTTGGCTGATGGCAAACACCGTATTTGCCATCAGCCAAATCTTTGTCGTCTATTTTATGGCAGCTTACGGCAAAGAGTGTGACGCCCTCGATTTAATCGTACGCTAACCATACACGCAAATGCGTACGATCAAACCCAAGGACTCACGGGAAGATATCACAACACAACTCAAGACACAAATAAAATAACATCAGCTTCATATTACAAGCCAGGGGCCTCGAGGGCTAGAATACGAAAGCTCGATAAACACACGAGTCAGTGGAAGCAACAATATCTGAGTACAGATATAAAACATGGGGTGCCTTAGAGAAGGCTAGCACCAAAGATACAACGATCGAACGAGGCGAGGCCTCCTGCCTGGGAACCTCCTAACTACTCCTGATCATCAGCGGCCTCCACGTAGTAGTAGGCACCGTCGGGGTAGCAATCGTCGGCCGCGGGGACCTCCATCTCCTGGGCTCCATCATCTGGTCGCAGCAAACGGATCGAGGGGACAAGAGGGGGAGCAAAGCAGCGGTGAGTACTCATCCAAAGTACTCGCAAGTCTTACATCAAAACTATTCTAATTATGCATCAGTATCAAAGAAGGGGGGGGGGTTATATGTGGACTGACTGCAGCAATGCGATAATAGAGAGAGAAGGCCCAGTCCTATCGAAGACTAGCATCTTCACGGTCTTGCAGCAATAGACGAGAGTAGAACAGGGGGTAAAACATTAATAGTCATATTGTTGCAGCAATATTAAAGTGAGGTCACGCCTAAAGATCCTCCCTCGACTCCCTGCGAGGAAGCAATCCCGAGGCAAACTAATTCCAGTTAAGTAACAATTGTAGTTGTATAAGATCGGGGCACAACTCCAAGTCGTCCTGTAACCGTGGACACGGCTATCCGAATAGTTAATTTTCATCCCTGCAGGGGTGCACCACATGTCCCGTCACGCTCGATAACACTATGGCCGGACATACTTTTCTGGGTCCTGCCCGGCCTCGGAATATCGACACGTCGCAGCCCCACCTAAGACTAATCAGAGAGGTCAGCCCGCCGGTCTAAATCCTAAGCGCAAAGGGTTCATGGGCCGAGTTCCCCTCTGCGCTCCTGCACGATGCGAGGGCGGCCGACGTCAGTCCTATCATCCCTTAATCACAAGCGCAATGCATCTCGGGACCACTCGGGCGCGCGCCACTTCGACTCATACCGCGACGCCGAGTACCCATAATTCTTCCCGCATAGCCGGTTAGTGTGAAAAGGTCTCCGACCAACCCAGACCAAATACCCAAATCCATTAACATTTTAATTAGTCCAACAACACAGTCTCACGGGAATCCACCCGTCTTACAACTAATCACCAATGATCCCAGTAACATGGTCGAGTAACTGTGTGGTTGTAACATCGGGGGGAATCCGAGGTATCACCCTCGTTGGATTCCGAACGATGTACCCGTCAAGGTGGGCTTAGAGGAATCACCCTCGGGGGTCCCACACTTGCGGGGTTGCACGACAGAGGCGTCATCGGGAATGGTGAAAGAGGAATCACCCTCGATAACCACGACCGACTAGCTATACTACAGAGATATCATCAGGAGTACTTAGCGAGGTGTCACCCTCGGTACCCGATAGTATCCCTATAGCGTCGTACAACGAAGGGGGTGTATGTGTTGTGTCGGGTCTGGCTCGTCGATCAGAGATCGAGATTGAAAACAAGCGGGGCAACTGGACTACGGGGTCAGAGGGGATGACTGCTCCACCTATACTAGGCATTTTAAAGGTACAGGACTGAAGGTAGCATTTCATCAAAAACAGGCTATGCATCAGATATAGGAGCTAACTACAACAGTAGCAAAATACTAATGCAAGCAGTAGGAAGAAAGACATAGGTGATATAGGAATGATCAAGGGGGGGGGGGGTTTGCTTGCCGTGCTGCTCTGCGGCAAAGGATTGATCGGCAGGGTCGTAGATGTACCCGACAGCAGCGTCAGTCTCGGGGTCTACCGGTAAGAAGAGGGGGAAAAACAATAAATAATAGCAACGGTGCAACACAAAGCATGACATGGCAAGATGCAGGCTAGACATGAGCTAACGCAGCAACATCCGTCATAGACGGGTCGGAAGAATATCTGACGATATTTTCCGGGTCTCGGGCTACTACCGGTTATACTGGAAACGATGGAAAGGTTCCATGTTTGCTATGCTAGGGACGTGTGACAGACGAACGGGCCGTGTATCCGGGTTCGTCTCGTTCTGCTCATCAACTATCATGTTGAAAATATTTTGATCTGACTTACGGATTATTTAATATTAATTTTTAAAGTTTTATTTAATAATTAGGAATTAAAAACAGATTTAAATGATTTAATAAAAAGCTATTATGACATCAGCATGATGTCATGCTGACATCAACCGTTGACTGGTCAACTGACCAGCGGGTCCCGAACGTCATAGGCACAAGTTTTAATTAAGATTAAATATTAATTAATCAGATTTATTTAGTGGGGGACCCACGTGACATACTCTAATTATTCTAATTATCCAATTAATTAATTTAACTAATATATATCTATTTATTTATTTAATAAAAACATTAACATTATCTTTATTTATTTTAATTATCGCGTGGGGCCTCCCTGTCATAGACAGCGGGTGCGTTGGCCCCACCGGTAAGTGACCTTAGGCCAAAATACTCGATTTTATTCATAGATATAAACATGCAAATATCGTATTCCTCCAAATATCTATATACGCAAATACATACATCGCATCTCATACATACATACATACAGACATACATACGGCATCTAATACATATTTTGTTTTATTTTCATTTAACCCTTAGCACTCTCATCTCTCTCTCTGTTAACAAAGAGACAAAGAATAACTCTCTGCTCTAACTCAACATAGAAGAACACCTTCTTCGAATCCTCCTACCGGTCACTACCGTCGACGGATCGGAGTCCCGTTTGCCGGAACGGAACCGGGACGGTGAGGGGAACGCGACGATGGGAGGAGCCCGAGGAGCGGCTCACCAACGTTGATGAGACGGCCCGGTGAAGCCGGAGTTCGCGGGAAGGTGGAGGTGACGGCGGTGATGGCGCGGTGGTGACGGAGGTGCCAGTGACGGTCGTGCCGGCGAGGAAGAGGCCCTCCCGGAGGGGGGCCGACGTTGAAGGAGGGGCCGGCCGAGGTGAGGCCAGCCGGATCCGGCGAGGTGGAGGTGTAGGGGAGGGGCTCGCCGGCGGGAGGATGTGGAGCCGATGGGGCCTTGCTGCCGGCGGCGACAGGAGGGGGCGACGAGGGAAAAGGGCTCGGTCCCCGGGAGGAGTTGGGGCCGACCTCCAGGGATGACGAGGGGGCCGAGGGGAGGGGCGGTCGCCGGAGATGGGGGGTGGGCCGCAGGGAGGAGGTAGACGGGATGGGTGCCGGATCTGGGGCCGACGGGAGGGGAGTCGGGCGAGGCTACGGGAGGCGAGGTGTGGGAGGAGAGGGACTCGGTCCCTGGGAGGCAGGGAGGGGCCGACGGGAGCTGTCAATTGGGAGAGAGAAGGGAGCGAGGGGAGGAGGGGTTACCGAGAGAGAGAGGTGTCGGTTGGGGTGGGGCCCCCCACGAGGGCTGGTGGCGACCGAGGCGAGAGCCCAGGGTTGGGGTGGCGGCGGCTGAGGGGTAAACGGGAGAGCGGGGGGGAGACAGGGTCTCGCCACGGGGAGCGCTAGGGTTCCCAGCTCGGCGTTTGGAGGCCTGGCCGGCTGGGCCACTAGGCCGAGTTGGGCCAGGGGTGGGGGGGGGGTTCTTTCCTTCTTTTTTTAATACTTTTTTTATTAATTCTAATCCTTTTTATTATTCAATTTTTATCTACTTTCTTTTATAATTTACAATTTATACTTCTAATCCTTTCTTTTGTTTATTTACTTTCATTTACTATATTTCTTTACTTATTTTGTTAAAGCTCCTCCTCTAAATATATTGGGCTTATCAAATATTCCAAAAGTGCCCGATTCATTTTTATACTTCGCTAGGGAACTTCTATAAATCCCCTGACATTTTCGTTTCATCAACCGAATTCTTTCCTCGTCTGACTTCATCTTAAGGCATCAAATTTTGATTCGGTTTCAACCAACACGAGATCGTTGGTATCATTAACGATGACATGGAATCATTAGTGCGGGATCACTGTCGCTTAATTACAATCATTACTGTAGCAAAATGTCGAGGATGTCACAAAGAGGCTCTTTGCCATCACTAGCAGACGACAAATAATTGGTTGATGGCAAATTCCCTGATCCCAGTAGTGACTTAGTCTTCACCTTATTCTCCTTGATCTAAGGCCACTTAGACATCTCTCAATCACTGGCGGTAAGTCTTCAAGGTAGACTTCCAAAATGTTCACATACTTGTTCTATGACTGACAGGGGGATAACCCCGGGGTAGGCTCAACGAGCCTACTCCTTTGCATTCAAGATTAAAGGGAAATCGCAACTCTCTCCATACAGCCGAATCCTCCTGGCCGGCTAAGAAGCCCCTATCGGCTAGGGGCGAGATCATTGTTGAGGAAATCGTTAACTGGTAACTGCTTGGTTGGTTGGTGAGTAGGGGATTAATGGGTTAATCGGCAAGTTAATCGGCCATTTAATCCATTAATCAGGCGATTTATCAGTTAATCCGGCGATTTATCAGCCGGCCAGGGAGCTCTAGTCACATCAGATCCTAGTCTATGACAGGACTCAACGATTAAAGCTGAATACGCATCAGCACATGTACAAGGTTGGAGCGCACGACAGATATAGTGTCAACGCCCATACAGTTGACCTACTCCGGCTCCGACCATCGACCCCGCACAGTACCGGCCCGTCAGCATCCACTCCATTACCAAGCTTGGCGTGGCAACAGTGTAGATGGCCGTACTGGCAACCCATGACGAATCTCGTAAGACGAGCTGGACGTACTACACGCGTCCTGCGTCGGCCTTACGCGAGAGCTCCATTGGCTGACCGATGGGTCCCATGGCCAGATGGGACCTTGCAGCCGGCGGGCCCCTCCAGTGACAAGACAAGAACACTGTGGACCCCCTGGCCAACCGGCTAGGCAGCCAGGCGGGTCCCTCCTTTGTACTTTTATCCTTATTGTAGGTCGGTGGGTTCATCTATAAAACCCCCCGACCCCCTCCATGCAGAGGGTCGGTCAACTACTCACACACTCACCCATACAGGAGAGGTAGACGCGAGCCGACGGCTCCTTCTTCCTCCTCCGTCGAATAGCTCAAGGAGCACACTGTAATCTCTTTGGTGCATCAACCATTCCGGAAGGACTAAGGGTGTTATCTCTACGGAGAGCCCGGAACCTGGGTACATCGTGCGTCCCTCGCTTGTACCAACCCTGTTCCCGGAGCCTGCCGGTGTCCTTACGGTTCCCACCACTCATGTTTAGCCTACCCATGGCTGATGTCGTGAGTAAACACCAACAACGACACTACACAATTTCTTCTTGGAGGTTCAAAACATGATGCTTAACCATGAGGAAGATCATGGTCTTCAAAGGTAACAAGCATCAGATCACACAAGAGACTCTCTTTAGTGATGTTCAATCACTTTGGCTCTGGTTGTTATGGTTTTTTCTCACTTAGTATTCTCTCAAATCTGTTGGAGGATGGGTTGCTCTAGTTGACACTTGTAAATCAATCACTCGGAGTAGCCAACCAACAAATGGTTGTGGGGACGACTATTTCTACCGCTTCCACTAGTAACCGACACAATAGTGGCGGGCGGTTTCTAGCGGTGGCCAATGTTCTTTTTCACCACTCATGGAACTTGGGGAGAATTTACTTGTGAAAAGTTCCTATCTATTACCCACCACTTCTTGGGACAAAGCAATGGCGGCTTTCGTTTTCTACCCGCCGCCGGTACTTTTCCAAAATAGCTATGGCGGATATTTCACAACACTCGGCCACCTATAAGCCTTTTCCTATTAGTGGTAATCTTGGTGTAGACGACCTCTAAGTCTTGTAGTAGGCAACAAGTCTTCGGAAATATCCATCTTGTTGCTTCTGGCCCTAACCAATGTGGCCCACTGGTAAATCATCATGGGGGTCCTCGGCCCGACCCTCCTGTCCGAGATATTATATGGCAAACACCCCTTTGTCCAGGACACCATCACCATTTAATCAAGGGTCCTTCTAGAACTCCCACATGGTGGAAACTCACATTCAAGGGGAGGGGTTGCCCGAGGAGGGCGCGTGGTGGCCATTTCCCCCATCCACGCGGTTCCACGACCATGGTGGCCTCCCAGCGATGAAACTTCTCAAACAAACTTTTTGGTATTTTGGCATTCTAAAATATCTTTCTTCTGCAATATACAAAAACAATAGAAAACACCAACTAACCCTAGCACTTGATTAAATATGTTAGTCCAATTTTTTATAGAAGGTGTCCAAATTACATAAAACAACGCAACATGCATGCTTTAGAAAATTATAGATAAATGGGATGCGTATTAGGCCGTAAGGACGCCAACCTCAAGGTTACTTAACAAATTTGCGGTTTCCATGGAGGTATAATGCTTATCCTCATGTTATTTCAAGGATGATTGATACGTCTCCAACATATCTATAACTTTGGATTGTTCCATACTGTTATATTATCATTCTAGAATACTTTTGGGGTATTTATTTACCAATTTATATTATTTTTAAGCACTAACCTATTGACCCAGTGCCCAGTGCGAGTTGCTGTTTCTGCATGTCTTTCACTTTTCACGTTTACCATACCAAACAAAGTCCAATTGACGTGAAACTTTTTGGACATTTTTTCTGGACCAAAAGAAGAGCAACAAGCATCAGAGAAGGATGGGGGCCACACGAAGGCCCCACAATCCAAACCGACGCAACCTGTGGAAGCCTTGTTGGCTTATGGGCCTCTAGAGGCCCTCCCAACTCTGTTCTCTTGATTATAAATTCCCAGATAACCTAAAAACCCTAGAAGCAGTCTCAAAACACCTTTTACGCCGCTGCAAGTCACTGTTTCGATGGTAGGCCATCTGGAGCTCCATTGTGGCACCCGATTGAAGGGGGGATCTATCACGGAGGGCCTATTCATCAACCTTGCTGCCCTCATGATGATGTGTGAGTAGTTCACCATAGACCTACGGGTCCATAGCTAGTATCTAGATGGCAATATCTCTCTCTCTCTCTTGATCTTCAATACAATGAGCATCGCATCATCGCTTTGATCCACATGATGTAATTCCTTTTGTGCGGTGCGTTTGTTGGGATTCAATGAATTGTGGGTTTATGCTCAGATTATTCATGATAAATATTTCAGTCTTCTCCAAATACGTATATGATCTTATGTGCATGATTATGATAGCTTCGTAATTCTCCCTAATCTATTGAAGTAGTTTGGCCAACTAAATTTATATTTCTTCCGTGAGAGAGGTGCGTCGTAGTAGGTTCAACTTTGCGAATTTCTATGTCCAGTGAGAGAAGTGGACAAGATGCGTCTTTGTGTTGCTGATACTAAGGATAAAATGATGTGGTTTATTCATATTGCTTGAGTTTACTTTGTCTACATCATGCCATAGTTCCCCTTGCATTACTCTATTTTACTTAATATTTTAGATGCATCCTGGATAGCGGTCGATGAGTGGAGTAATAGTAATATGTGGAGGTAGGAGTCGGCCTATTTGTTTATGGACGTGATGCCTATATAGTATATACACATGATCATTGCCGTGAATATCGCATAACTATCTGCTTTTGTGTCAATTGCCCAACAGTAATTTGTTTACCCACTGTATGCTATTTTTCATGTGAGATGTCATTAGGGAAAACTATGGCCCCCGGGTCTATTCACAACATATTTACAAAACCTTCAATACCTTTCCTCCATTTAATTGTTTTATTTTCTTTTTCTTTTTAGAACTATCAACATTTATCTATGCACCTCACTCACTTGCAAATAACAAGTACAAGGGGATTGACAACCCTCTTGCCCGCGTTGGGTGCAAGTTGTTTGTTCTTTTGTGTGCAGCTGCTGAAGATGGTTGTGGTTGATATTCCTATTGGTTCAATAATCTCTTGTTTAATAACTGAGGGAAATACTTACCCACATTGTGTTGCGATAGCTCGTTCCTCTTCACGGGAAACCCAACAGAGATCACAAGTATTTGGAAGGATTTCTGGCGCCGTTGTCGGGGAATATGATCACCAACTACCAAGTAACTCCACACAAACTTTCATTCACTTCTTCTCCATTTTATTTTATGGTATATTTAGTTTGTCTCACAAAAAAGTAAAAATACAAAAATATTTACTTTTGCTTGCTCAGCTTGTCACTAGATTGCATCTTCGCTCTCTAGTTTTCTTGTCTTCCTTGTTACTTTGCTTGCTTGGTCACCATGTCTCAAGATACTACTAAGTTGTGTGACTTCTCAAATACTAATAACAATGATTTTATTAGTACTACTATACCACCCGCCACTAGTGCAGAGGCTTTTCATATTAATGCTACATTGATGGATCTTGTCATGAAAGAGCAATTTTTGGAAAGTCCTAATGAGGATCCCGCTTCACATCTCAATAATTTTGTTGAAGTTTGTGATTTGCAAAATAAAACGATATGTATAATGATATTGTGAAATTAAAATTGTTTCCTTTTTCACTAAGAGATAAAGCTAAAGCTTGGTTTTCATCTTTACCACGTAATAGTATTGGAGCGAGGGATAAGTGTAAAGATGTTTTTATTGCCAAATATTTTCCTCCCGCTAAGATCATCTCCCTTAGAAATCAAATAATGAATTTTAAACAACATGATCAAGAACATGTTGCACAAGCATGAGATATAATGAAATTGATGATAAGGAATTGCCCCACTCATGGTTTAAACTTGTGGATGATTATGCAAAATTTCTATATTGGACTAAAATTTGTGTCTAGAAATCTTCTAGATTCAGCTGCATGTGATACCTTTATGGATTTGACCTTAGGAGAGTCCACAAAACTTTTGGACAATAGTATGACCAATTTTTCTCAATGGCACACCGAGAGGGCTCCAACCTGTAAGAAGGTAAATTCTATTGAGGAAATCACTACTTTCGGTGAAAAAGTGGATGCTCTTATGAATTTGGTTGCTAATAAAAATCCTCATGTTTATCCGAGTGATATGACCTTGTCTACCTTGATTGAGAAAAATAGTCGTGCTATTGACGTGAACTTTGTCTCGCAAAATAATTTCAACAACAATGCCTATAGTGGTAATTTCAATGCTAGGCCATATCCAGGTAATGTTCCTAATGGTTATGGCAATTATTATAGTCATTCTTATGGAAATTCTTCTGGAAATTCTAATAGTATACCCTATGATCTTGATAACACAATTAAGGAATTCATTAATTCTAAAAAGTTTTCAATACTATGGTAGAAGAAAAATTGCATGTTGTTGATACTTTGGCCAAAAACATGGATATAATTGCTCTTGGTGTAGAAACTCTTAAAAGTAAAGCTTTGCCTCCTAAGCATGATTTTAATGAGACTATTAAATCTATCCAAGTTTCTAATAATAAAAGTAAGGAGAGGACCGCTAAGTTGAAAGCTAAGCGGGAATTCCTAGAAAAAGCTCTTCCACCCGATTTTTACCGGAACCATGATGACGATCTTAAAATGACTGGTACTTCTCCTATTGAATCTTTGTTTACTTCTCTGAATTTTAATGATAAAGGGACTCGAGATGAGTCAACTTTAGTTAAGGAGCGTCCCGTTTGCTTGGAGGGTGATGATTTTAATGCGAAAGGGACTGAAAAAGTGGGTTTAGAGAGGTCAAAACTTTAACTAGTGATGTGCCCACTATTTTGTATCATAAGGAATTTAATTATGATAATTTCTCTTTAGTAGAATGTATTTCCTTGGTGCAATCCATTATTATCTCACCCAATTCTTATGAACAAAACAAAGCTTTTACTCAAGATATAATAGAAACTATGGTAAAAAACATGATGAGAAACTTGAGCTCGAAGTTTCTATTCCTAGAAAGTTGCATGATGATTGGGAACCTACTATTAAAATTAAGATAAATAAATATTAATTCAATGCTTTGTGTGAACTTGGTGCTAGTGTTGCAACTATACCTAAATCTTTATGTGATGTACTTGGTCTCACTAATATTGAAGAGTGTTCCCTAAGCTCGCATCTTGCGGCTTATAGCATTAAGAAACCCTTAGGTAGAATAAATAATGTGCTTATAATTGGAAATACAAATTATGTGCCTATAGTTTTCATTGTGCTTGATATTCATTGCAATCCTACTTGTCCAATTATACTTGGAAAACCCTTCCTACGAACTATAGGTGCAATCATTGACAAGAGAAAAACATTAGGTTCCAATTTCCATTAAAGAAAGGAATGGAACACTTTCCTACAAAGAGAATTACACCACCTTATGAATAAATCATGAGATACACTTATGGGTGGAGTGTCAAAGATGACAACACTTGAAACTATGCAATATGCCTAGCTAGGGGCGTAAAACAATATCGCTTGTTGGGAGGCAACCCAATAGTTATCTTTATTTTTGTCTTTTACCTTCTGTTTGTTTGTGATAACATGATTATTTCCTCTGTAATTATTGTGTTTTTACGTTTTAATTAATGTTTGTGCCAAGTAAAGCCTTTGGGATGATTTGTATGATGAGTAGAATTGATATGGTGCAAAAATAGAAACTTTGACGTCCAGTGCAGAATTTCTCTGATTTTACTGAGACGTCTTTTTAAACTGAATTTTTTACACACTATTTCTATAAAAATTAATCAGTTCGTACTAATGTTTCAGAACTTTTGTAGTTACATAAGTATAGGTTCATTACAGATTACTCTAGACTGTTCTGTTTCAGTGAGATTCTATTTTTGCTTGCATAGTTTGCTTGTTTTGATGATGCTATGGATTGTATCAGGGGTATAATCCATGGTGAAGTTAGAATACAATAGCTTATGATAAAATAAAATAATAATCAACTTGTAACAGTACCATAAAGTATTTTACATGTTGATTATACTGACGGATCTCAGGAAGTTTTGTTGAGTTTTATGCGATTGAAGTTTTGAAGTTTTGGGTATTATCCCGATGGACAAAGGAATGAGGAGCAGCAAAAGCTAAGCTTGGGGATGCTCAAGGCACCCAAGGTAATATTCTAGGAAGACTCAAGTGTCTAAGCTTGGGGATGTCCCGAAAGGCATCCCCTCTTTTCGTCTCAATCCATCGGTATGTCACTTGTAGATACATTTTTGTTCATGACATGATGTGTGTTTTGCTTGGAGCGTCATTTGCTTTTTGTTTACTTTGACTTCCATTTTGCCACAATCATAGTTTTTGGTACACACTATTTGAGGGATATACACCATTATCACAATTTGTTAGAATACTCTATGTGCTTCACTTATATCTTTTAAGCATAGCAGTTGCTCTAGTACTTCACTTATATCTTTTTGCTCACGGTGGCGTGTAGATTTTATAGAAATAGTATGCGTTCGTTCTTCACTTATATTTGTTTGAGAGTTAATTAAATAGTGACGTAATTTGCATGGGTCATAAGACTTGAACAAAAATAATAGGTGTTCAATGAGTGATAATTAAAACCATCATGTAGCACATATAGAGAAATTATGGGTTAATGATATTGATGACGTGATATGAAAAAGGTGTGAGTGCATTATTATTAATCTAGAGAGGTGTCGATATTAAGAGATGTTAAAATGCTTTTTCATATAAAAATTAAAAGGGCATGGTGATGATGTGTGAGCATTTCTATTTCTCATTGAAATCCTAGTGTTGTTTTGAGTCAGAGTCGCGCGATGGTTAATTCCTACCCATCCTCTCCCTCGGGGCATGTGAGTAGTACTTTCATTTGTGATAAAACTAATAAAACTTTGCAATAAGTATACGAGTTCTTTATGACTAATGTGACACCATGGACATACACAAGTTCACCTCCTCATATTTTCTAGCCTATTGGGTACCCTGCATCGCCCGTTCTCACCTTGAGGATCGGTGCAAAGTTCGCCGGTGCTTCCAAACCCCGTGACATGACACACTCTGTTACATTTAAGCCTTCTTATATTCTTCTCAAAACAGCCACCATACCTACCTATCATGGCATTTCCATAGCCATTCCGAGATATATTGCCATGCAAATTCCGTAGTCACTTCACAAGACTAGTGTGTTCATCATCATAATGCTTTGCATGATCATATATACCTGACATGGTATTTGTGGGCAAGCTACCGTTCATCATATTTTTTATACATGTCACGCTAGATCTTTGCACATACTGGTACACTGTCAGAGGCCTTCATACAGAGTCATATCATCCTATCCGTTTCAATATTGAGTTGTAATTAAATAAAAGTGTGATGATCATCATTATTAGAGCATTGTCCCAGTGAGGAAATAAAAATGGCGGAGGCCAAATGAGACCACCATAATAATAATAATAAAATTAATGATAGAAAAAGAGAGAAGGGACGTTGCTACTATCCTTTACCACACTTGTGCCTCAAAGTAGCACCTTGTTCTTGATATAGAGAGTCTCATGTTATGTCATTCATATGCTAGTGAGAATTAATTTTTCATAAACTTGGCTTGTATATTCCGATGACAAGCCTCCTCAAATGCCCGAGGTCTTCATGAGCAAGAAGTTGGATGCACACCCCACTTAGCTTCAGTGGAGCTTTCATACACTTATAGCTCTAGTGCATCATTTTCATGGCAACCCCTACTCCTTGCATCGATATCTATTGACGCGCATCTCCATAGCCTATTGGTACGCCTAGTTGATGTGAGACTATCTTCTCCACTTTTCAACCCCTTTGAAACCTACCAGCAAATTCTATTCCACCTATATGCTATGTCCAATTGTTCACGCTCATGTATTGCATAAAGAATAAAAAGTTGACGCATATTGAAAAAGTATGATCCAATTGCCTGAATTGGACACCATGGTGCATGACATTTGTATTAATGTGGCGAAGATGGAGCCAAGCCTTGCTAATATAATAAGATGAATGTGGTAAAAAAATCTTTGAGGATCGTATACTTTGAAATATTAATAATTTTGCTGCTTATACCTATAAGTATTGCGATGTTAATGTTTGTCAATTCATCGTTTCTCAATGAGCATACATGCATAAGTTTACATCATGGATAGCATGTCACATCAAAAATTCTGTTTTTAACATTTACCTACTTGAGGACGAGCAGGAATAAAGCTTGGGGATGCTTGATACGTCTCCAACGTATCTATAATTTTTTTATTGTTCCATGGTGATATATTATCATTCTAGAATACTTTTGGCGCATATATTTAGCAATCTATATTATTTTTTAGCACTAACCTATTGACCCACTTCCCAGTGCCAATTGTTGTTTTCTGCATGTTTTTCACTTTTCAGGTTTACCATACCAAACGAAGGCCAATTGACCTGAAACTTTTTGGACATTTTTTCTGGACCAAAAGAAGACCAACAAGCATCACACAAGAATGGGGGCCACACGAAGGCCCCACAAAACAATCCAGCATGGCCTGGGTGCGCCCTATAAATTCTTAGATAACCTAAAAACCTGAGAAGCATTCCTGAAACACTTTTTACGCTGCCGCAAGTGTGTGTTCCGATGGGAGGCCATTTGGAGCTTCGTTGCGGTGTTGTGCCAGAGGGGGGTCGATCACGAAGGGCCTTTTCATCAACCATGCTGCCCTCATGATGAGGTGTGACTAGTTCACCATAGACCTACAAGTCCAAAGCTAGTACCTAGATGGAAATCTCTCTCTCTCCCTCTTGATCTTCAATACAATGATCGTCGCATCTTTGCTTTAATCCACATGATGTAATTACTTTCGTGTGGTGCGTTTGTTGGGTTCCGATGAATTGTGGGTTTATGTTTAGATTATTCATGATAAATATTTGAGTCTTCTCTGAATACTTATATGATTCTTATGTGCATGATTATGATAGCTTCGTAATTATCTCAGATTGATTGAAATAGTTTGGCCAACTAGACTGATATTTCTTCGGTGAGAGAGGTGCATTGTAGTAGGTTCAACCTGGAAAATTTCTATATCCCAGTGACAGAAGGGAAAAAGATGTGTCTTTGTGTTGCTGCTACTAGGGATAAAACAACGGGGTTTATTCATATTGCTTGAGTTTACTTTGTCTACATCATGTCATTGTTATCCATGCATTACTCTGTTTTACTTAATACTCTAGATGCATGCTGGATAGCAGTCAATGAGTGGAGTAATAGTAATATGTGCAGGAAGGAGTCGGCCTATTTGTTTATGGACGTGATGCCTATATACACATGACCATTGCCGTGAATATCGCATAACTATCCACTTTTCTGTCAATTGCCGAACAATAATTTGTTTACCCACCGTATGCTATTTTTTCATGAGAGATGCCACTAGGGAAAGCTATGGGCCCTGGATCTATTCACAACATATTGATAAAACCTTTATTACCTTGTTGTTATTTACTTGTTTTTATTTTATCTTGCTATCTACAATTATCTACAAACCTCACTTGCTTGCAAATAACAAGACAAGAGGATTGACAACCCTCTTGTTCGCGTTGGGTGCAAGTTGTTTGTTCTTTTGTGTGCAGCTGCTGGAGACGGTTGTGGCTGATATTCCTATTTGTTCGATAAACCATGGTTTCATAAATTAGGGAAATACTTACCCACATTGTGTTGTCATAACCTGTTCCTCTTCATGGAAAACCCAACAGAGATCACAACTATCAATGGTTCCTTAATGAAATAAAAAAGCACCACATGGGCGGTTTATTGTACAACACCCTTTCACGTCATCTTGCTCTAGGGCAAATAAGACACAAGGTAGAGCACGAAGCCCTGATACGAATTAAAAGGATCAAAGATGGACCTACATGGGGTGAATAGGTGCAACTACAATTTTTATTTGATTATTAGAAAAATTTTGGATGCATAATTTAAAGGTGAGCCTAAATAATTGCTACGATGAGATACTGATAACCCACAAGTGTAGGGGATCACAACAGTTTTCGCGGGTAAGTTAACCCAGTTTATTGATTCGACACAAGGGGACCCAAAGAATATTTATAAGCTTTAACAGTTGAGTTTTCAATTCAACCGCACCTGAAAGATAGTTGCTTGGCAACAAAATATTAGTAGCAATGGTGATATGGAGGTGATGGTGGCAACAGAAATAATGGTGGCAAAGCAGCGAAATTAAAATAACGAAAGTAAAGCTACTTGTGACCAGCAGGATTAAAACACTGTAGTCTAAGGAGATGGATGGTTGGTCAAGGACGAGAGATATCATGTATTTAACTTGGGGAAAGGCACATAGAAAAGTAATGATCATCTAGGCATATATCAAACATTAGGCATGTATCCCGAGGTAGTCGTGCGTGCTTGCAATAAGAACTTGCACACCATCTTTTGTCCTACCATCCCACTATCAACGGGGCCAAAAGGAACTTATGGATATTAAGGTGCTCATGTCAAAGAGCACTAGAACAAAGCATTAACAATCAATGGATACATGGAATCCTCAAACTATAGTCTATCCCATTTGGTGTCCCAAGTTGTCACCATTGGGATCGCCGGTTCCGGACTATAATAGGTGCATACTATTCATAGATAGGATCTAGAACACAAATATATTCATGAAAACATAAAGTATTCAGATATGAAATCATGGCACTCGTGCCCAAAGTGACGAGCATTAAGAGTAACAGTAGTAGCAAAGATGACAAAAATGGTGGTTTAAGCAAAAATGAGTTGGAGCAAACTATTCTACTCACTTCCCTCATGCATAAGCTTGCATCAAAACTTCACAAATAAATTTCTAAGCATGCATGCAACCTTATATGAACAACACCAAGAACTCCTAAATACTCACAAATAAGACCACCAATCGAAATTTTAATTGGAGGAGTGGAGGAGTCACATACCAGGGAGAAAATGCTCAAATTCTCAATGCAAATGATGGGCTGTAGAGAGAGATCGAAATTTCCCACCAAGAACAGCAAGAACTCGAGCTCCAGGAGAAAATCTTGATTTTTGGAGTGAGAGAAAATCTTGATTTTTGGAGTGAGAGAGAGAGAGAAGGGAGGAAGAAGTACCTGGAAAGGAGCCCAGGTGGGCCCAAGTGACCTGTGGGCGCAGCTAGGGGGCAGGCCGTGCCAGCTGGCCGCCTGGACCAAGGGTCCCCCCTGGCTGGCTCCAGGTGCCCCTGCGTCTCTTTTTCGATGGAATTTTTTATTTTAATTTTTCTGACAACTTCACTTTTGATTTTTTTTTTTGAAATAGTGAAAGCTGCAAAACTTCCGAAAAGCTCGAAACAATGGTTAAACATATGAAGCTTCAAAAACATAAAACTTTGGTACATCAAGGAGGATGAAAGATAAAGGAAATGAAAACATAACAAGCTTCTCATTTTACTCATATAAAACATATTTGTTAGCAAGGTTGATCAAGTGCTACTACCAAATAGGTGTTATATTTGAGCAAAAGTTTCACTTCTGATAAAGAAATCATGGTACCTTTATTTTAATGGATATTGTCCCCACCATAATGGTTTTGTATTTATGTTATACATGTAGAGGACAATCCCACTCTCCAACCTTCACGATCTCAATATTCTCAATAGAATTAAGGCCATGCCTTTTATCAATTTTCTTTGGAAAATATACCGTGTGCTCCTTCTCATTAACATTGAAGGTCACCTTTCCTTTATTGCAATCAATAATAGCACCTGCGGTGTTAAGAAAAGTTCTACCAAGAATAATAGACATGCTCCTATCCTTGGTTATGTCAAGCACAACAAAGTCAGTAAGGATCAAGCAATTAGCAACTTCAACGGGAACATCCTCACAAATACCTACATGAACGGTTGTTGACTTATCAGCCATTTGAAGAGAGATATCTGTAGGGATTAGTTTATCTAGACAAAGCCTTTTGTAAAGAGAGAAAGGCATAACACTCACTCCTGCACCAAGATCACATAAAGCAGTCCTGACATAATTACTTTTTATGGAGCAAGGAATGGTGGGTATACCTGGATCACCAAGCTTCTTAGGAATCTTACCACTGAAAGAGTAATTAGCAAGGGTAGTAGATATTGCCTCATTAGGAACTTTTCTTTTATTAGTGACAATATCTTTCATATACCTCGAGTACGGAGGCAACTTAATAGCATCGGTCAAAGGAATTTGAAGAAAAAGAGGTTTCATCCATTCACAAAATTTATTGTAATGCTCTTCTTCTTTAGTTTTGAAAGACTTACCTGGAAAGGGCATTGATTTCTGTACCCACGGTTCTCTTTCCTTCCCATGTTTTCTTGCAACAAAATCTTCTCTAGTATACCTCTTGCGATTGTTAGGTTCTTCTTCTTCTCGTATCTCAGGAGGATCAATCTTGTCATTATCTTTATCAGGTTCAACACCATCTTCAGTTTCAGCACCGGAAATAGATATACTATTAGGATCAACAATAGGTTCTTCATCAACTATGGGATCATTGGAGTTGTCAGCCTCCTTGTGTTTCTTCTTCTTCTTCGGGGAGCTGACAACGTCTTCTTCCTGCAATTGAGAATCTTGCTCAATCCTCTTTGGATGCCCCTCCGGATAAAGGGGGTCCTGGGTATGTGTACCTCCTCGGGTCTTTATACCATAGGCCTGCGTATGAAATTGTTTGGCATTGTTAGCAAGCAAATCTTTTTGCACATTAGAAATTTGTTCAACCTGAGTTTGAACCATATGAAAATGCTTAACAAGATCTTTAACATCGCTAACAATTCTACTTAAAACATCAAGCAAGCTTTTGATAGCAAGGGAATTATCATGCAATTGGCTTTGAATCCGCTCATTAAAGTGTTTTTTCTTGACAATGTAATTATCAAGCTCATCTAAACATTGATCAGGAGGCTTACCATGAGGGACGTCACTTGCATTTAATTCTAAAAGAGAATATACCTCTACCATAGGTGGGTGAGTGGTGGACTGATAACCCACAAGTATAGGGGATCGCAACAGTTTTCGAGGGTAGAGTATTCAACCCAAAATTATTGATTCAACACAAGGGGAGCTAAAGAACATTCTCGAGTATTAGCAGTTGAGTTGTCAATTCAACCACACCTGAAAGACTTAGTATCTGCAGCAAAGTTTTAGTAGCAAAGTAGTGTGATAGTAACGGTAACAGCGGTAACAGTAGTAGTAGTGATTTGTGTAGCAAGTGTGACAGCAGTAGCGGTAAAGTAACTTAGCAAGGACCAGTATAGGAAAAGCTCGTAGGCATTGGATCGGTGATGGATAATTATGTCGATGACATTCATCATGTAACAGTTATAACATATGGTGATATGTAACTAGCTCCAGTTCATCAATGTAATGTAGGCATGTATTCCGTATTTAGTCATACGTGCTTATGGAAAAGAACTTGCATGACATGTTTTGTCCATCCCTCCCGTGGCAGCGGGGTCCTAATGGAAACTAAGGGATATTAAGGTCTCCTTTTAATAGAGAACCGGAACAAAGCATTAGCACATAGTGAATACATGAACTCCTCATACTATGGTCATCTCCGGGAGTGGTTCCGGTTATTGTCACTCCGGTGTTGCCAGGTCATAACACATAGTAGGTTACTACAACTTGCAAGATAGGATCAAGAACACACATATATTGATGAAAACATAATAGGTTCAGATCTGAAATCATGGCACTCGGGCCCTAGTGAAAACAGCGTCAGTCCGGGTTAGTTCCATTCAAATCATGCAAATTAGAGTCCAAAACAAGGGCAAAAGAGTTTGGAGAAGTAGATACGATGGAGACGTATCAACTCCCCCAAGCTTAAAGCCTTGCTTGTCCTCAAGAAATTCAGTTGATAGACTAAAAGAGACAAAACAAAAAAAATACGAACTCTGTTTGATCTAGTTGTTGTAATTATGTCTAACTCAAATTCGGATTTTCAGCAAGATCATAAGCTAACCACATAAGCAATAACATTTAGGTCTCATGGTGTACTCATATCAACGGCATAATCAACTAGCGAGCAATAATAATAAGTTTCAAACGTCAACACTTCAATCAAAACAATCATAATACAATATGAACAGATGGTATCTCGCTAGCCCTTTCTGAAACCGCAAAACATAAATGCAGAGCACCTTCAAAGACCAAGGGCTGACTGAACATTGTAATTCATGGCAAAGAAGATCCAGTCACAGTCATACTCAATATCAATTAATGGCAAAGCATAAAAATGACGGAGGTTCTCTCTAACTGGTGCTTTTTATAAGAAGAGGATGACTCAACAGAAACGTAAATAGATAGGCCCTTCGCAGAGGGAAGCATTGATTTGCAGAGGTGCCAGAGCTCAAGCTTTTTAAAACAGAGATAAATAATTTTGGGTGGCATGCTTTCATTGTCAACGCGATAACCAAGAGTTTTCACCATCTTCCATGCTACACAAATTATAGGCAGTTCCCAAACAGAAAATTAAAGTTTTGTCTCCCCCGCCACCGATCAATCACACTCCACGACTAGCCGAATCCTCGAGTGACGTCCATACCAACAACAATCCAGGGGGAGTTTTGTTTGCAATTATATTTTCGATTTGAGCATGGAACTGGGCATTCCAATTACCGGCCCCTTTCTCGTGAGTGATAGTGAATAAACACGTATCGAGGATAACACGCGTAGCATGGAAGATACTGACCGCCCCTTGTCACCACATGAGCGGTTCGGGCATACAAAACAGATTATTACTTGAAGGTTTAGAGAGTGGCACATGCAAATTTACTTGGAACGGCAGGTAGATACCACATATAGGTAGGTATGGTGGACGCATATGGAACAACTTTCGGTTTATGGAAGTGGATGCACAAGCAGTATTCCCGCTTAGTACAAGTGAAGGCTAGCAAAAGATTGGGAACCGACCAACTAGAGAGCGACAACAGTCATTAATATGCATTGAAATTAACCAATGTTCAGTGCAAGCATGAGTAGGATATAAATCACCGTAAACATGAATATCATAGAGGCTATGTTGATTTTGTTTCAACTACATTCGTGAACATGTGCCAAGTCAAGCCACTTGAATCATTCAAAGGAGGATACCATCCTATCATACTACATCATAATCATCTTGAAATTCATGTTGGCATCCAAGACAAACCATTATAAGCTCCTAGCTAATTAAGCTTGGCATCAAAAACTATGATCTCTAAGTTGTCATTGCAAACATGTTTCTCTCATAACAATGCTGAATTAGGAAAGATGAGCTAGTCATATTTACAAAAACAAAATAGGTTGAGTTCATACCAGCTTTTCCAGGCTCAGTCACTTCATCATATATCGTCATTATTGCCTTTCACTTGCACGACCGAAGGATGTGAATAATAATGAGAGTGTTCGTGCATTGGACTAAGCTAGAATCTGCAAGCAAACTCAGAGGAGAAGACAAAGTAATATGGCTCTTTGACGGATAAACAATAATGCATACGAGATCCACTAATCATTTTAATCATGGTCTTCTACCTTGACCCAAAGAAAAAGAAAACTATTTACACGGGAAAGCTCCCAACAAGCAAAAGAAGAACGGGAAATCTTTTTGGGTTTTGTTTTTAATTACCACTAAGCAAGCTGGAAAGTAAACTTACTACTATTTTTTTTTGTTTTTCTCAATTTAAACAAACACACGAGAAGAAAGCGAGAAAAAGAAATAAACTAGCATGGATGATACAATGGCAAAGTGTGAACACCGACTATCAAAGTGAATGTGTGAGCATGAATATAAAGTCGGTGAGAAACACGTACTCCCCCAAGCTCAGGCTTTAGGCCTAAGTTGGTCTACTCCCACGGCTGGTCCGGGCGATATCCAAAATCATAATGGGGGTTGTACGGGTACGCGGTAGCTACCGCCTGAATAGCTGCCTCACGGAGGCGAGCAGCCTTCACCTCCCTCTCATACTCCTCTGCCTCTCCTCTGGTTATGTAATATCTCTGTTTTACCTAAAAGTCAAAGAAGGCAGGAGCAGGAAGGATAATATGGAAAACACGCCATCGGTTAAATATTAACCGGTATAGGAGGGATTCATTATCCCTCTCAAGGAACTGATAACGTATCATAGCGGCGCGGTCAAGGATAGATGTATGGAGCGGGGGATTTCCCGTGCGGATGGGTATTCCAAGAAAATTTGCTATGCTAGTGGCATAGATCCCACCAAAGAAATCCCCTTCATTAGCATTATTATTTAGCCTCCTCGCAATTATAGCTCCCATGTTGAAACTTCTATCACTCGTTACTGCGCTCTTAAGAATACTAAGGTCAGGTGCGCACAGGTGACTATGCTCAAGCTTGCCGTTAATGCATCTACCTATGAAGAGGGCAAAATAATGTAAGGCAGGAAAATGAATGCTCCCCATGGTAGCCTGCGTAATATCTCTAGTTTCTCCAACACTTATAATTGAAATAAAATCTCTAACCGAAGGCTTAGTGTCACAGCCCCAGGCCTAGAATTGTTTGTCTTTGCATCTCATGCATGCATTCCTATTTTTTTCTTTTGGAAATGAAATGAGAAGTGATCAAGCCTCATCATTTAAATTTTTGTCAAACAAGCAACATAAATATTGCTTCAAATTGATTCAAGAAAATGCCCCTGATTTTCTAATAAAATATTGAGCTGAGTAAAAATTCAAATAAGTATTTTTGAAAACAAAGAAACATTTTATCTTGGCTTGTTGAATCAATCAAACTATTATTTTAATTAGAATTATATTTTCTAAATATAATATTTAGTTTCATATACTCTGAAAATATTTATGTGGCATTGGACAATTATGTTATGTCACATAAATATGTCATTAGGATTTCATAAAATGTTTGATTTTATTTTCAATTCAAACACAAATGTCAAAAAACAAATAAAAGCAGAAAAAGAAAAGAAGAAGGAGGAGATTACCTGGCTTACCTGTCGCCTGGCCCAGCCCACCAGGGGCAGAGCCGTCTTCCTCCTCTCGCCAGAGCAGGCAGGCAGCTCGGTGTCGAGCATGCATGCGCCTCGGCCACCTCCTCCCGCGCCCCCGAGCTTATCTCCTCGCCTGTAGACACCCCTAGACCCCTCGAGCTCATCCCCCTCTCTGGTCTCTTTCCCCCCATCTCTATGCTTCTCTCTTCCCCCGGATCCCAGCGAGGCCGTCGTCGCCGTCCGTCGCAGTCGTAGCCTCCGGCCTCCCCTCGCCTCTCCAAGAAGCTCAGAAGGATGGCCTCGTCGCCCTGCTCCTCCTTGCCAAAGGAATCGAGCACGAAGGCCTCGGAGAATCGCTACACTCGTCGTCTCCACCTCCGACCACCGAAGGCCGCCGGCCCCGATTCGCGACGTCCAGAGCGGCCCTGAGCCCATCAAGCTTCCCATGAGCCTTCCAGTGAGCTTCTCCGTCGTTTCCCCCATTTTCCCGTTCCGTTCCACGCCCCCTAGCGCAGCCCCACGATGGCCGACTCCGACCACCGCGCGAGCTCGTCGCTGGCCTCATTCCGGCCACCCCTTGGCCTGTGGGCGGGTCGGAATGGATGCGGCGTGTTGCCAGCTCCCCGTAGAGCCTAGTCGCGCGTCGAACCGATGCCCGAGCAGCGTTCCGACGAACTTCCGCCATCGGATGGGTCACCGCCGCTGAAGCTCCGGCGTGCCGACGTGGCCAGCCTATTAGCTTAACTAACGCCCCCCCCCTAGAGCCACTGCCACAGGGCCCCATGCCTGGTCAAACCCCAATTAGGGGCTGGTCAGCGCGGGGTTAGCCCCTGGGTCACTGACCAATGGGCCCCACTGGTCAGGGTTTGACCTGGACCGGTTGGTTGACCTGCTGACGCAGGGGTGACATCAGCCTGACGCAGTAATAGCTTTTTCTGATTTTAATTAATTCCAGAATAATAGCAAAACTTGTAAAAATCATAGAAATTAAAATATAACTCGGATGGAAATAATTTATATATGAAAAAGGATTAGAAAAATCCAAAGAATCTGATTATGTCATTTTCATGCATGTTTGAAAAAGTTAACATCACCAAATAGGCAAAATGGCGAATAGGATAAATTTCATAATTAGTTTGGAGATGGAATTTGATACTTATTTGAATTCCACTTCAATTGTTATGACCAAACATTGGTCAATGCAAATCAGTACCTCAAAATACTAACTCCATACATATTGGAACAATTTGTTATGAGCATCAGGTCGAATCAATTATAAGGGTACTTGGAGAGATAGCCGGCTTGAAGTGATGTTTGGATCCTAATTCAAACCAACTTCAACTTAAGAGATGATAACCACATTAGCCCTGCCACTTTTCATTTCATGTCTTGAGCATGCATCATAGTGTTGCATTTCCGTGAAGTAATTGTTGTTCTTTCTTGTTTGTCGGTGTTGTTCCCCCTCGGTAAACGATGTCTCCGACTATGTGATCGTTGACATTGATGAAGACTCATTGCTATCTTCAGACGTGTCAGGCAAGCAAACCCCCCTTGAGCATATTGAAATAAACCCACTCTCTCGCTCCTGCTCTCTTTTACTGCATTAGGACAAACACGATTCAACTGTACATGTTATCGGTAGTTGAACCCATTCCTTTGCATGACCTGATTTTGTCACAGTAAATAGTTGAAACCACTTAGCATGAGTAGCAACTGCTTGAGCCTTGTTGTGCTTACTCATCCATGCTTGTTTACAATGCCTGCTATGCTTAGAGTCGTGTCGGGTCTGATCCATCTGGATGATGAATTAGAATGGTTGTGTTCATGTCCTACAGTGTGAGAGTAAAAGTGTGAATCCGATTTGGTAAAGGTAGCGATGAGAGGCCATGTAGGAGTACATGGTGGGTTGTCTCATTGGGACCGTCCTTAAGAACAGAGTTCTGTTTGTGTTATCCAAGACAAGATACTACCACACATTGGGATACTTAATTGACTCTCTCGTCTTATTAATCGCCTAGATCTTTGTCCAGGAGTTGCAATTAGTTTCTGGTGTTTGTAGGAAAAGTGTTGGCGGCCGTGTTTAGCTCTGCCCGACGGGGTAGGCTTCTCTGCGGTAGATACATAGTGGCACGGTGTACCAAGTGGCACCCGGATGGTGGGCTTGGGAACCCTGCACGCATCGTTTGGGGCCGTAGAGGAAACCTCGGCCGGACTTCCTTGCGGGTCAGTCTCAAATAGGCGATAAACCTGGACTAGGGTCTTGTGTGGTTAACGGTCGTGGCCGACACCCACGCCAGTGCTTCCTCTTGAAGGTTGCCGAGATGCATGACGTGCATATGGTGCTAAGTGGTGGGAGCATGTGTGAAGAAGTATACCCCTGCAGGGTGATTCAATCTGTTCGAATAGCCGCGTCCTCGGTTATGGACTACTTGGAAACATTACGTGGTACATAGACAATTTAAATGGATACTCTAAAACATGCAAGATAAGTGTGAGTGCTATGGAAGGCCTTCTCGTAGGGAGACGAGAGTGGATCCATAGTGGTGTATTGAATTGGTGAATATGTGGACTCGTGTGCGCTATCCCACCTCAGAGAAAGAACTTGTAGTCGTAGTACAGGTTAGCCAAGAGTCAAAGCTGGCTTGCTGCAATCAAACCCCACAATCCTTTCATTGAAACATGATGCATATGTAGATAGTTCTGATGTAAGACTTGCTGAGTACCTTTGTACTCACGGTTGCTTTATTTATGTTTTTGCAGAGAAGACTTAGACTCATTAAAAGGTTCTACGCGATGTGTTCGATGTTGACTGGAATAGCTTGGGAATCCCAGACAGAGGTCTGGCTCCTTTGGTAGGGTCGTAGTAGCTTTTCAGGCTCTTCCAGCCACTTTTAGTACATGTCTGTACCCAGACATGATTTGCTTCCGCTTGTTGTTTGTATGACTTGAGTGTCGGGTCACGAGACCCCTTGCTTGTAATATCATACTATGTTGACTCTTATGAGTCTTAAATAAATGCTTGAGTCATATAGTTATGTTGTGATGCCATGTTGTATCTACACATATCGTGCATAATGTGTGTATGTTTGAAATGCATTATATGTGTGGGATTCGACACCTAGTTGTTTGCCTTTAGTAGTACTCTTTACAGGGAAATGCCTCTTTGTGATTCCATCGAGCCTTGGTAGTTTGCTACTGCTCGGAACACATTGATTGACCGGCATGTATCCTTCTTTGCTGCTGTGTCTGTCCCCTCGGGGAAATGTCACGCGGTGTAATGGAGTCCTTGTAGCTTGCTACGACTCGTCTACACACGCTGATGACCGACACCTGCTTTGCTAGGTTATGTATGCCTGTCCCTGTACGATTGTACCGCTGGGGTTTATAACTAGTCATGTCGACCCGGGTTCTTTGTCGTTTGAACGCTAGCAACATATTCATATACGTGAGCCAAAAGACGCAAACGGTCCCGGCCAAGGTAAGGTGGCAGCCGTGGAGTTTACCATGCGTAGGCCGCAAAGTGATGTGATGTGTTACAGGCTAGGTTCTTATGACTCAGGATCGGGGTCCCGACAGCTTTGGTATCAGAGCTTGGCTGCATGTAGGATAACCAAGCCAAACTGGTCGATGTTGAGTCTAGCAACTCTTTAGTTATATAAGGGAATTTTTTGTGGAAGGGAACGTAAGGCTCTTTTTACTCCTTTCCTTGTGTCATTCTTATTCTGAGTCACCCTCTTCGTTATTCTACGGGGTTTAAGAATTAGGCTTTCTCATCTATTCATTAGGATGACGAGTTACTATGTTGGAGACTTATCGAAAAGTTGTTGTCTTCCTGGATTAGTGCCTTCGTAAGAATTCAATTGTTATGTTGTTAGTTTTCTTGCAGGTTGCCTCATATTTCATGCCCGTACAGCCGTTATGCTGTCCGAGTTTTCCAAAGTTCCCAAATAGTCTGATGCAATTGCAAATTCCCTCCTCCTGAGCTAATGTCTTTGGCCGAACAAAGCAAACTAATAATTGTGTCGAGGTACTTTATTAGGGTAGATGAGAATTTATAAGCCAAAAAACATAGTCGGGAGGGCTGATACGTCTCCAACGTATCTATAATTTATGAAGTATGCATGCCATGTTTAAAATAATTCTCTATGATTTCGGTATGATTTTATTAGAACTAACCCGGACTCACGTTGTTTTCAGCAGAACTACCATGGTGTCGTTTTTTGTGCAGAAATAAAAGTTCTCGGAATGGGCTGAAAATTTATGGTGAATTTTTTATGGACCAAAAGAGACATCCGAAGCACCAATGCTGGGCCAGGAAGTGGATGAGGAAGCAAAAAGCCTGCTAGGCGCGGCCACCCCCCTAGATCGCGCCCCCTGGCTTGTGATTTCCTCGAGAACCTTCTGGACGAGAGACCGATGCCAAAAATTCCTATAAATACCAAAACTCCCAGAAAGAAACCTAGATCGGGAATTCCAGAGCCACGAAAAACCAATCTTGGCCCTCTCCAGCACCCTGCCGGAGGGGGTCACCATCACCGTAAGCCATCTTCATCATCGCCATCATCACCATGGAGGCCAAGGACCAGAGGGAGAACCTCTCCCCACCTTGGTGGGAGGCCATGGAGGAGGAGCCACGAGAGGGAGAACCTCTCCCGCTCTCTCCCGGTGGTGCCGGAGTGCCACCGGGGGAACCATACATTGCCGCGGTGATCGTCTTCATCAACATCACCATATTCATCACCATCCTCATCTTCTTTCAGCGGTCCACTCTCCCGCACCTCGCTGTAATCCCCTATTTGAACATGGTTCTTTATGCCACATATTATGATCCAATGATGTGTTGCCATCCTATGATGTTTTGAGTAGATTACATTTGTCCTTTGGGTTGATTGATGATCTAGATTGGTGTGAGTTGCATATTTATTTTGGTGTTGTCCTATGGTGCCTTTCGTGCCATGCACATGTGAAGATTCTCGCTGTAGGGTGTTGCAATACATTCATGATTCGCTTATAGTTGGTCGCTTGAGTGACAGAAGCATAAACCCGAGTAAGGGGGTTGTTGCGTATGGGATAAAGGGGACTTGATGCTTTAATGCTATGGTTGGGTATTACCTTAATGATATTTAGTAGTTGAGGATGCTTGCTAGAGTTCCAATCATAAGTGCATATGATCCAAGTAGAGAAAGTATGTTAGCTTATGCCCCTTCCTCATATAAAATTGCCTAGAACAATTCCGCACACCGACCCATTATTCCGCACTCGTTGTTTGTAATATATTGTAATATATTCTAACTTTATGATAACATCACGTATTTTTATATTCTAGTTCTTCGTTATCCTGCAAAGCTATTCTCTTCATACCCACAACGTAGTTTTATTTCTCGTTTCTAGTTGGAAGCAAATGTTTGGTGTACGTAGAGTCGTATCATTGGCAGATAGGACTTGAGAGAATATTGATCTTACCTTTAGCTCCTTGTGGGTTCGACACTCCATACTTATCACTTCCACCTTTGGAAATTGCTACGATGATTCCTTGCACTTGGGGATTATCAAGCTCTTTTCTAGCGCCGTTGCCGGGGAGGTATAGCGTGGGGTTGATATTCTCGTGTGTGCTTGTTAGCTTTCTTCACTAAGTAGATTTTGTTTTCACTTATTGCTTTATTTAATTGTGGGTGAAACAAAAAAGTTAAATGATGAAAAATACAGAAAGAATTACTTGCCTCTTATGCCTAAGGAGTTTTCAAAAAGAGAAGTGATTGGAAGGTTGTGCATTGGAGAAGTGAGGGTCTACCTTGAACACTTGTGTTCATGCTCATGGAAACAATGTAGAATTTTTCATGGAAGTTTCTCAAAAAAAATTACCCCCTTGTATATATCCATTGTATTATAAAAGTAATGTGCTAAGATTTGGTTTTAGGACGATTAGATAGCTTGTTTGCTTTGTGCGGTGCAAAAACAGAAACTTTGAATGCAGTGCATGAATTTTCATTTTTTTACCGGAACGTCAAAAGTTTTTGAATTTTTTACAAAGTACTTCTATATTTTTTTTAATTTGTCCTACAGAAGTATGCGAAGTTTCCAGAATGCTACAGACTGTCCTCTTTTTGGCAAATTCTGTTTTCTAGGCATTGTTCTCTTATTTTGATGAATCTATGGGTAATACCGGGGGGTATGAACCATGGTAAAGTCGGACTACAGTATATATAATGCTAATATGAATTTGGAATGAGTTCACAACTATACTTAAAGTAGTATTTTGATTTATTATACTAACGGATCTCACGAGGGTTTTGTTAAGTTTTGTGTGAATGAAGTGTTCGAAGATCGAGGAGGTATCGATAAAAGAATAATACGTAGATACAAGAGTTCAAGCTTGGGGATGCCCAAGGCACCCCAAGTAAATATTTCAAGGAGGCTCAAGCATCTAAGCTTGTGGATGCCCCGGAAGGCATCCCATATTTATTCTTCAATAATCGTCGGTATACCTCGGTTTTTGTTCTGTTCACATTATATGTGTCTTTAGTGTTTTTATTCTCCTTTTATGCACCCTTCTAGTATGAGGTAGTCCTTCATTGATTTATAGAATGCTTCATGCACTTCACTTAAATCTTTTGAGTATGGCTTTGTAGAATGCTTCATGCGCTTCACTTAAATCTTTTGAGTATGGCTTTGTAGAATGCTTCATGCACTTCACTTAAATCTTTTGAGTATGTCTTTGTAGAATGCTCTTTGTGCTTCACTTAAATCTTTTGAGTATGGCTTTGTAGAATGCTCTTTGTGCTTCACTTAAATCTTTTGAGTATGGCCTTATAGAATGATTCGAGTGCTTCACTTATATATTTTGAGCTTGGATATTGGTTCATATATATTAATTGTAGAATGCTCTATGAACTTCACTTATATCTTTTAGAGTATGAATAAATTTTCCATCGGAATTGGGCTTGGAGGTGTATCAGTGTCATGCCTAGCTAGAAAGGCTTTAAAGAAAAGCGCTTATTGGGAGACAACCCAACACTTTTACTTTCTGTTTTTTGGTGTTCACATGATTAAACTACTGTAGTAATCATTTTTTATGCTTTTTATTTCAATAAAGTGCCAAGTAAAGCCTTTGGGATAGTGTAGATGATAGTTGATTTGATTCCGTGCAAAAACAAAAACGTTTGCTCTCAATCCAGGAATTTTTTAAATTCACTAGAGCGTGCTTTTGATTTTAATTTTTTACACATGATTTATATAAAAATTTCCATGATTGTCCTAATTCTTCAGAATTTTTAGAGACATGGAAATATGGTTACATTAGAGATCTTCACAGACTGTTCTGTTTTTGATAGATTCTGTTTTGCATGCATAGTTTTCTTGTTTTAGTGTTGCCATATATTATATTCAGTGATATAATTATGGGAATGGTAGAATGCATTAGGTATCATGTGAGAACAATTATGAATCTTTTCTTGACAGTACCTAAGTGAATGATAATTATTTATCATACTAACCCATCTCACGAAGTTCCGTTAAGATTTGTGTGATTAAAGTTTTCAAGCTTTGGGTGAGATACCGATATGAGGAGAATAAGGAGTGACAAGAACCTAATATTGGGGATGCCCAAGGCATCCCAAGATAATATCCAAGGAAGACTCAAGCGCCTAAGCTTGGGGATGCCCCGGAAGGCATCCCCTCTTTCGTCTTCAACATTATCGGTATATCTTACTTGGAGCTATATTTTTATTCGTCACATAATATGTGTTTGCTTGGATCATCATCATATTTTGTTATTTTCTGTTAGGTGTTACCAATAATCTTGTTTTTCAATAAATGAAAGCTCTTACATAGACCCCTCCTGAAAGTAAGATGAATTGCAATTCTTCAATGACTGATTATGGTTTGTTAGTTTTCAAGAAACTTTTTGGTCTATACTTTAACATGTGAATAGTTGGTTACTTGATCATGAGAAGTTTTATGAGACGAGCTACTGTTTATGGTTTATATTGATGCTAGAAAAAGTGATTGGAAGTGTCATTTGTCAAACTTGTGTACTTGCTAGCATTCACACTTCATAAATTATTTCTTTTATCATTTACCTACTCGAGGACGAGCAGGAATTAAGCTTGGGGATGCTGATATGTCTCCAACGTATCTATAATTTATGAAGTATTCATGCCATGTTTACAACAATTCTATATGATTTTGGTATGATTTTATTAGAACTAACTCGGACTGACGGTGTTTTCTGCAGAACTACCATGGTGTCATTTTTTGTGCAGAAATAAAAGTTCTCGGAATGGGCTGAAAATTTACCGTGAATTTTTTATGGACCAAAAGAGACACCCGAGGCACTAGAGCTGGGCCAGGAAGTGGATGAGGAAGCCACAAGCTTGCTGGGCGCGGCCACCCCCTAGGTTGCACCCCCTCGCTTGTGACTTCCTCGGGAACCTTCCGAACGTGAGACCAACGCCAAAAATTCCTATAAATACCAAAAACCCCAAAAATAAACCTAGATCGAGAGTTCCGCCGCCGTAAGCCTCTAGAGCCACAAAAAAGTAATCTTGGCCCTCTCCGGCACCGTGCCGGTGGGGGTCACCATCACCGGAGGCCATCTTCATCATCACCATCATCACCATGGAGGACAAGGACCAGAGGGAGAAACTCTCCCCACCTTGGGGGCAGGCCATGGAGGAGAAGTCACAAGGGGGAGACCCTCTCCCCCTCTCTTTCGGTGGTGCCGGAGTGCCAGCGGGGGAACCATCGCCGTGGTGATCATCTTTATCAACATCACCATCTTCGTCACCATCCTCATCTTCTTTCAGTGGTCCACTCTCCCACACCTCGTTGTAATCCCCTACTTGAACATGGTCCTTTATGCTGCATATTATGATCCAATGATGTGTTGCCATCCTATGATGTTTTGAGTATATTACTTTTGTCATTTGGGTTGATTGATGATCTAGATTGGTTTGAGTTGTATATTTATTTTGGTGATGTCCTATAGTGCCTTCCGTGCCGCGCACACGTGAAGGATTCCTGCTGTAGGGTGTTGCAATACGTTCATGATTCCATTAGAGTGGGTTGCTTGAGTGACAGAAGCATAAACCTGAGTAAGGGGGTTGTTGCGTATGGGATAAAGGGGACTTGATGCTTTAATGCTATGGTTGAGTTTTACCTTAATGATCTTTAGTAGTTGTGGATGCTTGCTAGAGTTCCAATCATAAGTGCATATGATCCAAGTAGAGAAAGTATGTTAGCTTATGCCTCTCCCTCATATAAAATTGCAATAATGATTACCGATCTTGTTAAACAATTTCCTAGAACAATTCCGCACACCGACCCATAATTATTCCACACTTGCTGTTTGTAATATATTTTAACTTTATGATAACAACACCTATTTTTATATTCTAGTTCTCCGTTATCGTTCAAAGCTATTCTCTTCATACCCACAACATAGTTTTATTTCTCGTTTCTAGTTTGAAGCAATCGTTTGGCGTACGTAGAGTCGTATCATTGGCAGATAGGACTTGAGAGAATATTGATCTTACCTTTAGCTCCTTGTGGGTTCGACACTCCATACTTATCACTCCCACCTTTGGAAATTGCTACGATGATTCCTTGCTATTGGGGATTATCAAGGGGCCCGAGGGAGGCACAAGCCATCAGGGCATGCCCCCAGGCTGCACCCTATTGGCTTGTGGGCCCTTGTGAGGCCTCCGGCCTTCTTCCGCTGCTCGTTGGTCTTCTTTTGGTCCAGAAGAAATCATCAAAAAGTTTCAGGGCAATTGGACCTCGTTTGGTATGGAAAACCTGCAAAGTGAAAAACATGTAGAGAACAACAACTGGCACTGGGAACTGGGTCAATAGGTTAGTGCTAACAAATAATATAAAATGGTAAATAAATATCCCAAAAGTATTCTAGATTGATAATATATCAGCATGGAACAATAAAAAAATATAGATACGTTGGAGGCGTATCAGTCACCGGAATTTGCAAGTTGATGCCATAACATATATCAAGTAAATTAATAGAATACCCCATTGTCACCACGTGTATCCACATGAAAAATATATATCAAGTGTTCTCAAATCCATTATTCAATCCGACATAAACCCTAAACTTGCTATATTTCGCCTTTTTCTCTTGGCAAGCACCATGTAGTGGGGAAGGATCCAAGCATATATGGCCATTCAAATATATTTGATCATGAATTATTATTGTTCACAATTATCTATATGATAAGTAAGTTGGGAGGCAAAACTTTAAGCCCCTATCTTTCTGTGTGTTTGATGGATGTCATTTGCTCTTAAAATATGCTTTGAGTGTTAGCAATCATGGAAGACTATACGATAGTTGAGTATGTGGAATTTGCTAAATGAAAGCTCTTACATAGACCCCTCCTGAAAGTAAGATGAATTGCAATTCTTCAATGACTGATTATGGTTTGTTAGTTTTCAAGAAACTTTTTGGTCTATACTTTAACATGTGAATAGTTGGTTACTTGATCATGAGAAGTTTTATGAGACGAGCTACTGTTTATGGTTTATATTGATGCTAGAAAAAGTGATTGGAAGTGTCATTTGTCAAACTTGTGTACTTGCTAGCATTCACACTTCATAAATTATTTCTTTTATCATTTACCTACTCGAGGACGAGCAGGAATTAAGCTTGGGGATGCTGATATGTCTCCAACGTATCTATAATTTATGAAGTATTCATGCCATGTTTACAACAATTCTATATGATTTTGGTATGATTTTATTAGAACTAACTCGGACTGACGCTGTTTTCTACAGAACTACCATGGTGTCATTTTTTGTGCAGAAATAAAAGTTCTCGGAATGGGCTGAAAATTTACCGTGAATTTTTTATGGACCAAAAGAGACACCCGAGGCACTAGAGCTGGGCCAGGAAGTGGATGAGGAAGCCACAAGCTTGCTGGGCACGGCCACCCCCTAGGTTGCACCCCCTCGCTTGTGACTTCCTCGGGAACCTTCCGAACGTGAGACCAACGCCAAAAATTCCTATAAATACCAAAAACCCCAAAAATAAACCTAGATCCAGAGTTCCGCCGCCGTAAGCCTCTAGAGCCACAAAAAAGTAATCTTGGCCCTCTCCGGCACCGTGCCGGTGGGGGTCACCATCACCGGAGGCCATCTTCATCATCACCATCATCACCATGGAGGACAAGGACCAGAGGGAGAAACTCTCCCCACCTTGGGGGCAGGCCATGGAGGAGAAGTCACAAGGGGGAGACCCTCTCCCCCTCTCTTTCGGTGGTGCCGGAGTGCCAGCGGGGGAACCATCGCCGTGGTGATCATCTTTATCAACATCACCATCTTCGTCACCATCCTCATCTTCTTTCAGTGGTCCACTCTCCCACACCTCGTTGTAATCCCCTACTTGAACATGGTCCTTTATGCTGCATATTATGATCCAATGATGTGTTGCCATCCTATGATGTTTTGAGTATATTACTTTTGTCATTTGGGTTGATTGATGATCTAGATTGGTTTGAGTTGTATATTTATTTTGGTGATGTCCTATAGTGCCTTCCGTGCCGCGCACACGTGAAGGATTCCTGCTGTAGGGTGTTGCAATACGTTCATGATTCCATTAGAGTGGGTTGCTTGAGTGACATAAGCATAAACCTGAGTAAGGGGGTTGTTGCGTATGGGATAAAGGGGACTTGATGCTTTAATGCTATGGTTGAGTTTTACCTTAATGATCTTTAGTAGTTGTGGATGCTTGCTAGAGTTCCAATCATAAGTGCATATGATCCAAGTAGAGAAAGTATGTTAGCTTATGCCTCTCCCTCATATAAAATTGCAATAATGATTACCGATCTTGTTAAACAATTTCCTAGAACAATTCCGCACACCGACCCATAATTATTCCACACTTGCTGTTTGTAATATATTTTAACTTTATGATAACAACACCTATTTTTATATTCTAGTTCTCCGTTATCATTCAAAGCTATTCTCTTCATACCCACAACATAGTTTTATTTCTCGTTTCTAGTTTGAAGCAATCGTTTGGCGTACGTAGAGTCGTATCATTGGCAGATAGGACTTGAGAGAATATTGATCTTACCTTTAGCTCCTTGTGGGTTCGACACTCCATACTTATCACTCCCACCTTTGGAAATTGCTACGATGATTCCTTGCTATTGGGGATTATCAAGGGGCCCGAGGGAGGCACAAGCCATCAGGGCATGCCCCCAGGCTGCACCCTATTGGCTTGTGGGCCCTTGTGAGGCCTCCGGCCTTCTTCCGCTGCTCGTTGGTCTTCTTTTGGTCCAGAAGAAATCATCAAAAAGTTTCAGGGAAATTGGACCTCGTTTGGTATGGAAAACCTGCAAAGTGAAAAACATGTAGAGAACAACAACTGGCACTGGGAACTGGGTCAATAGGTTAGTGCTAAAAAATAATATAAAATGGTAAATAAATATCCCAAAAGTATTCTAGATTGATAATATATCAGCATGGAACAATAAAAAAATATAGATACGTTGGAGGTGTATCAGTCACCGGAATTTGCAAGTTGATGCCATAACATATATCAAGTAAATTAATAGAATACCCCATTGTCACCACGTGTATCCACATGAAAAATATATATCAAGTGTTCTCAAATCCATTATTCAATCCGACATAAACCCTAAACTTGCTATATTTCGCCTTTTTCTCTTGGCAAGCACCATGTAGTGGGGAAGGATCCAAGCATATATGGCCATTCAAATATATTTGATCATGAATTATTATTGTTCACAATTATCTATATGATAAGTAAGTTGGGAGGCAAAACTTTAAGCCCCTATCTTTCTGTGTGTTTGATGGATGTCATTTGCTCTTAAAATATGCTTTGAGTGTTAGCAATCATGGAAGACTATACGATAGTTGAGTATGTGGAATTTGCTAAATGAAAGCTCTTACATAGACCCCTCCTGAAAGTAAGATGAATTGCAATTCTTCAATGACTGATTATGGTTTGTTAGTTTTCAAGAAACTTTTTGGTCTATACTTTAACATGTGAATAGTTGGTTACTTGATCATGAGAAGTTTTATGAGACGAGCTACTGTTTATGGTTTATATTGATGCTAGAAAAAGTGATTGGAAGTGTCATTTGTCAAACTTGTGCACTTGCTAGCATTCACACTTCATAAATTATTTCTTTTATCATTTACCTACTCGAGGACGAGCAGGAATTAAGCTTGGGGATGCTGATATGTCTCCAACGTATCTATAATTTATGAAGTATTCATGCCATGTTTACAACAATTCTATATGATTTTGGTATGATTTTATTAGAACTAACTCGGACTGACGCTGTTTTCTGCAGAACTACCATGGTGTCATTTTTTGTGCAGAAATAAAAGTTCTCGGAATGGGCTGAAAATTTACCATGAATTTTTTATGGACCAAAAGAGACACCCGAGGCACTAGAGCTGGGCCAGGAAGTGGATGAGGAAGCCACAAGCTTGCTGGGCGCGGCCACCCCCTAGGTTGCACCCCCTCGCTTGTGACTTCCTCGGGAACCTTCCGAACGTGAGACCAACGCCAAAAATTCCTATAAATACCAAAAACCCCAAAAATGAACCTAGATCCAGAGTTCCGCCGACGTAAGCCTCTAGAACCACAAAAAAGTAATCTTGGCCCTCTCTGGCACCGTGCCGGTGGGGGTCACCATCACCGGAGGCCATCTTCATCATCACCATCATCACCATGGAGGACAAGGACCAGAGGGAGAAACTCTCCCCAGCTTGGGGGCAGGCCATGGAGGAGAAGTCACAAGGGGGAGACCCTCTCCCCCTCTCTTTCGGTGGTGCCGGAGTGCCAGTGGGGGAACCATCGCCGTGGTGATCATCTTTATCAACATCACCATCTTCGTCACCATCCTCATCTTCTTTCAGTGGTCCACTCTCCCACACCTCGTTGTAATCCCCTACTTGAACATGGTCCTTTATGCTGCATATTATGATCCAATGATGTGTTGCCATCCTATGATGTTTTGAGTATATTACTTTTGTCATTTGGGTTGATTGATGATCTAGATTGGTTTGAGTTGTATATTTATTTTGGTGATGTCCTATAGTGCCTTCCGTGCCGCGCACACGTGAAGGATTCCTGCTGTAGGGTGTTGCAATACGTTCATGATTCCATTAGAGTGGGTTGCTTGAGTGACATAAGCATAAACCTGAGTAAGGGGGTTGTTGCGTATGGGATAAAGGGGACTTGATGCTTTAATGCTATGGTTGAGTTTTACCTTAATGATCTTTAGTAGTTGTGGATGCTTGCTAGAGTTCCAATCATAAGTGCATATGATCCAAGTAGAGAAAGTATGTTAGCTTATGCCTCTCCCTCATATAAAATTGCAATAATGATTACCGATCTTGTTAAACAATTTCCTAGAACAATTCCGCACACCGACCCATAATTATTCCACACTTGCTGTTTGTAATATATTTTAACTTTATGATAACAACACCTATTTTTATATTCTAGTTCTCCGTTATCGTGCAAAGATATTCTCTTCATACCCACAACATAGTTTTATTTCTCGTTTCTAGTTTGAAGCAATCGTTTGGCGTACGTAGAGTCGTATCATTGGCAGATAGGACTTGAGAGAATATTGATCTTACCTTTAGCTCCTTGTGGGTTCGACACTCCATACTTATCACTCCCACCTTTGGAAATTGCTACGATGATTCCTTGCTATTGGGGATTATCAAGGGGCCCGAGGGAGGCACAAGCCATCAGGGCATGCCCCCAGGCTGCACCCTATTGGCTTGTGGGCCCTTGTGAGGCCTCCGGCCTTCTTCCGCTGCTCGTTGGTCTTCTTTTGGTCCAGAAGAAATCATCAAAAAGTTTCAGGGAAATTGGACCTCGTTTGGTATGGAAAACCTGCAAAGTGAAAAACATGTAGAGAACAACAACTGGCACTGGGAACTGGGTCAATAGGTTAGTGCTAAAAAATAATATAAAATGGTAAATAAATATCCCAAAAGTATTCTAGATTGATAATATATCAGCATGGAACAATAAAAAAATATAGATACGTTGGAGGTGTATCAGTCACCGGAATTTGCAAGTTGATGCCATAACATATATCAAGTAAATTAATAGAATACCCCATTGTCACCACGTGTATCCACATGAAAAATATATATCAAGTGTTCTCAAATCCATTATTCAATCCGACATAAACCCTAAACTTGCTATATTTCGCCTTTTTCTCTTGGCAAGCACCATGTAGTGGGGAAGGATCCAAGCATATATGGCCATTCAAATATATTTGATCATGAATTATTATTGTTCACAATTATCTATATGATAAGTAAGTTGGGAGGCAAAACTTTAAGCCCCTATCTTTCTGTGTGTTTGATGGATGTCATTTGCTCTTAAAATATGCTTTGAGTGTTAGCAATCATGGAAGACTATACGATAGTTGAGTATGTGGAATTTGCTAAATGAAAGCTCTTACATAGACCCCTCCTGAAAGTAAGATGAATTGCAATTCTTCAATGACTGATTATGGTTTGTTAGTTTTCAAGAAACTTTTTGGTCTATACTTTAACATGTGAATAGTTGGTTACTTGATCATGAGAAGTTTTATGAGACGAGCTACTGTTTATGGTTTATATTGATGCTAGAAAAAGTGATTGGAAGTGTCATTTGTCAAACTTGTGCACTTGCTAGCATTCACACTTCATAAATTATTTCTTTTATCATTTACCTACTCGAGGACGAGCAGGAATTAAGCTTGGGGATGCTGATATGTCTCCAACGTATCTATAATTTATGAAGTATTCATGCCATGTTTACAACAATTCTATATGATTTTGGTATGATTTTATTAGAACTAACTCGGACTGACGTTGTTTTCTGCAGAACTACCATGGTGTCATTTTTTGTGCAGAAATAAAAGTTCTCGGAATGGGCTGAAAATTTACCGTGAATTTTTTATGGACCAAAAGAGACACCCGAGGCACTAGAGCTGGGCCAGGAAGTGGATGAGGAAGCCACAAGCTTGCTGGGCGCGGCCACCCCCTAGGTTGCACCCCCTCGCTTGTGACTTCCTCGGGAACCTTCCGAACGTGAGACCAACGCCAAAAATTCCTATAAATACCAAAAACCCCAAAAATGAACCTAGATCCAGAGTTCCGCCGCCGTAAGCCTCTAGAACCACAAAAAAGTAATCTTGGCCCTCTCTGGCACCGTGCCGGTGGGGGTCACCATCACCGGAGGCCATCTTCATCATCACCATCATCACCATGGAGGACAAGGACCAGAGGGAGAAACTCTCCCCAGCTTGGGGGCAGGCCATGGAGGAGAAGTCACAAGGGGGAGACCCTCTCCCCCTCTCTTTCGGTGGTGCCGGAGTGCCAGTGGGGGAACCATCGCCGTGGTGATCGTCTTTATCAACATCACCATCTTCGTCACCATCCTCATCTTCTTTCAGTGGTCCACTCTCCCACACCTCGTTGTAATCCCCTACTTGAACATGGTCCTTTATGCTGCATATTATGATCCAATGATGTGTTGCCATCCTATGATGTTTTGAGTATATTACTTTTGTCATTTGGGTTGATTGATGATCTAGATTGGTTTGAGTTGTATATTTATTTTGGTGATGTCCTATAGTGCCTTCCGTGCCGCGCACACGTGAAGGATTCCTGCTGTAGGGTGTTGCAATACGTTCATGATTCCATTAGAGTGGGTTGCTTGAGTGACAGAAGCATAAACCTGAGTAAGGGGGTTGTTGCGTATGGGATAAAGGGGACTTGATGCTTTAATGCTATGGTTGAGTTTTACCTTAATGATCTTTAGTAGTTGTGGATGCTTGCTAGAGTTCCAATCATAAGTGCATATGATCCAAGTAGAGAAAGTATGTTAGCTTATGCCTCTCCCTCATATAAAATTGCAATAATGATTACCGATCTTGTTAAACAATTTCCTAGAACAATTCCGCACACCGACCCATAATTATTCCACACTTGTTGTTTGTAATATATTTTAACTTTATGATAACAACACCTATTTTTATATTCTAGTTCTCCGTTATCGTGCAAAGCTATTCTCTTCATACCCACAACATAGTTTTATTTCTCGTTTCTAGTTTGAAGCAATCGTTTGGCGTACGTAGAGTCGTATCATTGGCAGATAGGACTTGAGAGAATATTGATCTTACCTTTAGCTCCTTGTGGGTTCGACACTCCATACTTATCACTCCCACCTTTGGAAATTGCTACGATGATTCCTTGCTATTGGGGATTATCAAGGGGCCCGAGGGAGGCACAAGCCATCAGGGCATGCCCCCAGGCTGCACCCTATTGGCTTGTGGGCCCTTGTGAGGCCTCCGGCCTTCTTCCGCTGCTCGTTGGTCTTCTTTTGGTCCAGAAGAAATCATCAAAAAGTTTCAGGGCAATTGGACCTCGTTTGGTATGGAAAACCTGCAAAGTGAAAAACATGTAGAGAACAACAACTGGCACTGGGAACTGGGTCAATAGGTTAGTGCTAAAAAATAATATAAAATGGTAAATAAATATCCCAAAAGTATTCTAGATTGATAATATATCAGCATGGAACAATAAAAAAATATAGATACGTTGGAGGCGTATCAGTCACCGGAATTTGCAAGTTGATGCCATAACATATATCAAGTAAATTAATAGAATACCCCATTGTCACCACGTATCCACATGAAAAATATATATCAAGTGTTCTCAAATCCATTATTCAATCCGACATAAACCCTAAACTTGCTATATTTCGCCTTTTTCTCTTGGCAAGCACCATGTAGTGGGGAAGGATCCAAGCATATATGGCCATTCAAATATATTTGATCATGAATTATTATTGTTCACAATTATCTATATGATAAGTAAGTTGGGAGGCAAAACTTTAAGCCCCTATCTTTCTGTGTGTTTGATGGATGTCATTTGCTCTTAAAATATGCTTTGAGTGTTAGCAATCATGGAAGACTATACGATAGTTGAGTATGTGGAATTTGCTAAATGAAAGCTCTTACATAGACCCCTCCTGAAAGTAAGATGAATTGCAATTCTTCAATGACTGATTATGGTTTGTTAGTTTTCAAGAAAATTTTTGGTCTATACTTTAACATGTGAATAGTTGGTTACTTGATCATGAGAAGTTTTATGAGACGAGCTACTGTTTATGGTTTATATTGATGCTAGAAAAAGTGATTGGAAGTGTCATTTGTCAAACTTGTGTACTTGCTAGCATTCACACTTCATAAATTATTTCTTTTATCATTTACCTACTCGAGGACGAGCAGGAATTAAGCTTGGGGATGCTGATATGTCTCCAACGTATCTATAATTTATGAAGTATTCATGCCATGTTTACAACAATTCTATATGATTTTGGTATGATTTTATTAGAACTAACTCGGACTGACGCTGTTTTCTGCAGAACTACCATGGTGTCATTTTTTGTGCAGAAATAAAAGTTCTCGGAATGGGCTGAAAATTTACCGTGAATTTTTTATGGACCAAAAGAGACACCCGAGGCACTAGAGCTGGGCCAGGAAGTGGATGAGGAAGCCACAAGCTTGCTGGGCGCGGCCACCCCCTAGGTTGCACCCCCTCGCTTGTCACTTCCTCGGGAACCTTCCGAACGTGAGACCAACGCCAAAAATTCCTATAAATACCAAAAACCACAAAAATAAACCTAGATCCAGAGTTCCGCCGCCGTAAGCCTCTAGAGCCACAAAAAAGTAATCTTGGCCCTCTCCGGCACCGTGCCGGTGGGGGTCACCATCACCGGAGGCCATCTTCATCATCACCATCATCACCATGGAGGACAAGGACCAGAGGGAGAAACTCTCCCCACCTTGGGGGCAGGCCATGGAGGAGAAGTCACAAGGGGGAGACCCTCTCCCCCTCTCTTTCGGTGGTGCCGGAGTGCCAGCGGGGGAACCATCGCCGTGGTGATCATCTTTATCAACATCACCATCTTCGTCACCATCCTCATCTTCTTTCAGTGGTCCACTCTCCCACACCTCGTTGTAATCCCCTACTTGAACATGGTCCTTTATGCTGCATATTATGATCCAATGATGTGTTGCCATCCTATGATGTTTTGAGTATATTACTTTTGTCATTTGGGTTGATTGATGATCTAGATTGGTTTGAGTTGTATATTTATTTTGGTGATGTCCTATAGTGCCTTCCGTGCCGCGGACACGTGAAGGATTCCTGCTGTAGGGTGTTGCAATACGTTCATGATTCCATTAGAGTGGGTTGCTTGAGTGACAGAAGCATAAACCTGAGTAAGGGGGTTGTTGCGTATGGGATAAAGGGGACTTGATGCTTTAATGCTATGGTTGAGTTTTACCTTAATGATCTTTAGTAGTTGTGGATGCTTGCTAGAGTTCCAATCATAAGTGCATATGATCCAAGTAGAGAAAGTATGTTAGCTTATGCCTCTCCCTCATATAAAATTGCAATAATGATTACCGATCTTGTTAAACAATTTCCTAGAACAATTCCGCACACCGACCCATAATTATTCCACACTTGCTGTTTGTAATATATTTTAACTTTATGATAACAACACCTATTTTTATATTCTAGTTCTCCGTTATCGTTCAAAGCTATTCTCTTCATACCCACAACATAGTTTTATTTCTCGTTTCTAGTTTGAAGCAATCGTTTGGCGTACGTAGAGTCGTATCATTGGCAGATAGGACTTGAGAGAATATTGATCTTACCTTTAGCTCCTTGTGGGTTCGACACTCCATACTTATCACTCCCACCTTTGGAAATTGCTACGATGATTCCTTGCTATTGGGGATTATCAAGGGGCCCGAGGGAGGCACAAGCCATCAGGGCATGCCCCCAGGCTGCACCCTATTGGCTTGTGGGCCCTTGTGAGGCCTCCGGCCTTCTTCCGCTGCTCGTTGGTCTTCTTTTGGTCCAGAAGAAATCATCAAAAAGTTTCAGGGCAATTGGACCTCGTTTGGTATGGAAAACCTGCAAAGTGAAAAACATGTAGAGAACAACAACTGGCACTGGGAACTGGGTCAATAGGTTAGTGCTAAAAAATAATATAAAATGGTAAATAAATATCCCAAAAGTATTCTAGATTGATAATATATCAGCATGGAACAATAAAAAAATATAGATACGTTGGAGGCGTATCAGTCACCGGAATTTGCAAGTTGATGCCATAACATATATCAAGTAAATTAATAGAATACCCCATTGTCACCACGTGTATCCACATGAAAAATATATATCAAGTGTTCTCAAATCCATTATTCAATCCGACATAAACCCTAAACTTGCTATATTTCGCCTTTTTCTCTTGGCAAGCACCATGTAGTGGGGAAGGATCCAAGCATATATGGCCATTCAAATATATTTGATCATGAATTATTATTGTTCACAATTATCTATATGATAAGTAAGTTGGGAGGCAAAACTTTAAGCCCCTATCTTTCTGTGTGTTTGATGGATGTCATTTGCTCTTAAAATATGCTTTGAGTGTTAGCAATCATGGAAGACTATACGATAGTTGAGTATGTGGAATTTGCTAAATGAAAGCTCTTACATAGACCCCTCCTGAAAGTAAGATGAATTGCAATTCTTCAATGACTGATTATGGTTTGTTAGTTTTCAAGAAACTTTTTGGTCTATACTTTAACATGTGAATAGTTGGTTACTTGATCATGAGAAGTTTTATGAGACGAGCTACTGTTTATGGTTTATATTGATGCTAGAAAAAGTGATTGGAAGTGTCATTTGTCAAACTTGTGTACTTGCTAGCATTCACACTTCATAAATTATTTCTTTTATCATTTACCTACTCGAGGACGAGCAGGAATTAAGCTTGGGGATGCTGATATGTCTCCAACGTATCTATAATTTATGAAGTATTCATGCCATGTTTACAACAATTCTATATGATTTTGGTATGATTTTATTAGAACTAACTCGGACTGACGCTGTTTTCTGCAGAACTACCATGGTGTCATTTTTTGTGCAGAAATAAAAGTTCTCGGAATGGGCTGAAAATTTACCGTGAATTTTTTATGGACCAAAAGAGACACCCGAGGCACTAGAGCTGGGCCAGGAAGTGGATGAGGAAGCCACAAGCTTGCTGGGCGCGGCCACCCCCTAGGTTGCACCCCCTCGCTTGTGACTTCCTCGAGAACCTTCCGAACGTGAGACCAACGCCAAAAATTCCTATAAATACCAAAAACCACAAAAATAAACCTAGATCCAGAGTTCCGCCGCCGTAAGCCTCTAGAGCCACAAAAAAGTAATCTTGGCCCTCTCCGGCACCGTGCCGGTGGGGGTCACCATCACCGGAGGCCATCTTCATCATCACCATCATCACCATGGAGGACAAGGACCAGAGGGAGAAACTCTCCCCACCTTGGGGGCAGGCCATGGAGGAGAAGTCACAAGGGGGAGACCCTCTCCCCCTCTCTTTCGGTGGTGCCGGAGTGCCAGCGGGAGAACCATCGCCGTGGTGATCATCTTTATCAACATCACCATCTTCGTCACCATCCTCATCTTCTTTCAGTGGTCCACTCTCCCACACCTCGTTGTAATCCCCTACTTGAACATGGTCCTTTATGCTGCATATTATGATCCAATGATGTGTTGCCATCCTATGATGTTTTGAGTATATTACTTTTGTCATTTGGGTTGATTGATGATCTAGATTGGTTTGAGTTGTATATTTATTTTGGTGATGTCCTATAGTGCCTTCCGTGCCGCGCACACGTGAAGGATTCCTGCTGTAGGGTGTTGCAATACGTTCATGATTCCATTAGAGTGGGTTGCTTGAGTGACATAAGCATAAACCTGAGTAAGGGGGTTGTTGCGTATGGGATAAAGGGGACTTGATGCTTTAATGCTATGGTTGAGTTTTACCTTAATGATCTTTAGTAGTTGTGGATGCTTGCTAGAGTTCCAATCATAAGTGCATATGATCCAAGTAGAGAAAGTATGTTAGCTTATGCCTCTCCCTCATATAAAATTGCAATAATGATTACCGATCTTGTTAAACAATTTCCTAGAACAATTCCGCACACCGACCCATAATTATTCCACACTTGCTGTTTGTAATATATTTTAACTTTATGATAACAACACCTATTTTTATATTCTAGTTCTCCGTTATCGTTCAAAGCTATTCTCTTCATACCCACAACATAGTTTTATTTCTCGTTTCTAGTTTGAAGCAATCGTTTGGCGTACGTAGAGTCGTATCATTGGCAGATAGGACTTGAGAGAATATTGATCTTACCTTTAGCTCCTTGTGGGTTCGACACTCCATACTTATCACTCCCACCTTTGGAAATTGCTACGATGATTCCTTGCTATTGGGGATTATCAAGGGGCCCGAGGGAGGCACAAGCCATCAGGGCATGCCCCCAGGCTGCACCCTATTGGCTTGTGGGCCCTTGTGAGGCCTCCGGCCTTCTTCCGCTGCTCGTTGGTCTTCTTTTGGTCCAGAAGAAATCATCAAAAAGTTTCAGGGAAATTGGACCTCGTTTGGTATGGAAAACCTGCAAAGTGAAAAACATGTAGAGAACAACAACTGGCACTGGGAACTGGGTCAATAGGTTAGTGCTAAAAAATAATATAAAATGGTAAATAAATATCCCAAAAGTATTCTAGATTGATAATATATCAGCATGGAACAATAAAAAAATATAGATACGTTGGAGGTGTATCAGTCACCGGAATTTGCAAGTTGATGCCATAACATATATCAAGTAAATTAATAGAATACCCCATTGTCACCACGTGTATCCACATGAAAAATATATATCAAGTGTTCTCAAATCCATTATTCAATCCGACATAAACCCTAAACTTGCTATATTTCGCCTTTTTCTCTTGGCAAGCACCATGTAGTGGGGAAGGATCCAAGCATATATGGCCATTCAAATATATTTGATCATGAATTATTATTGTTCACAATTATCTATATGATAAGTAAGTTGGGAGGCAAAACTTTAAGCCCCTATCTTTCTGTGTGTTTGATGGATGTCATTTGCTCTTAAAATATGCTTTGAGTGTTAGCAATCATGGAAGACTGTACGATAGTTGAGTATGTGGAATTTGCTAAATGAAAGCTCTTACATAGACCCCTCCTGAAAGTAAGATGAATTGCAATTCTTCAATGACTGATTATGGTTTGTTAGTTTTCAAGAAACTTTTTGGTCTATACTTTAACATGTGAATAGTTGGTTACTTGATCATGAGAAGTTTTATGAGACGAGCTACTGTTTATGGTTTATATTGATGCTAGAAAAAGTGATTGGAAGTGTCATTTGTCAAACTTGTGCACTTGCTAGCATTCACACTTCATAAATTATTTCTTTTATCATTTACCTACTCGAGGACGAGCAGGAATTAAGCTTGGGGATGCTGATATGTCTCCAACGTATCTATAATTTATGAAGTATTCATGCCATGTTTACAACAATTCTATATGATTTTGGTATGATTTTATTAGAACTAACTCGGACTGACGCTGTTTTCTGCAGAACTACCATGGTGTCATTTTTTGTGCAGAAATAAAAGTTCTCGGAATGGGCTGAAAATTTACCGTGAATTTTTTATGGACCAAAAGAGACACCCGAGGCACTAGAGCTGGGCCAGGAAGTGGATGAGGAAGCCACAAGCTTGCTGGGCGCGGCCACCCCCTAGGTTGCACCCCCTCGCTTGTGACTTCCTCGGGAACCTTCCGAACGTGAGACCAACGCCAAAAATTCCTATAAATACCAAAAACCCCAAAAATGAACCTAGATCCAGAGTTCCGCCGCCGTAAGCCTCTAGAACCACAAAAAAGTAATCTTGGCCCTCTCTGGCACCGTGCCGGTGGGGGTCACCATCACCGGAGGCCATCTTCATCATCACCATCATCACCATGGAGGACAAGGACCAGAGGGAGAAACTCTCCCCAGCTTGGGGGCAGGCCATGGAGGAGAAGTCACAAGGGGGAGACCCTCTCCCCCTCTCTTTCGGTGGTGCCGGAGTGCCAGTGGGGGAACCATCGCCGTTTGGTCCAGAAGAAATCATCAAAAAGTTTCAGGGAAATTGGACCTCGTTTGGTATGGAAAACCTGCAAAGTGAAAAACATGTAGAGAACAACAACTGGCACTGGGAACTGGGTCAATAGGTTAGTGCTAAAAAATAATATAAAATGGTAAATAAATATCCCAAAAGTATTCTAGATTGATAATATATCAGCATGGAACAATAAAAAAATATAGATACGTTGGAGGCGTATCAGTCACCGGAATTTGCAAGTTGATGCCATAACATATATCAAGTAAATTAATAGAATACCCCATTGTCACCACGTGTATCCACATGAAAAATATATATCAAGTGTTCTCAAATCCATTATTCAATCCGACATAACAAGATCTCAAAGGGAAATATTGAGTTCATCACCTCAAGATAGAAATGAAAGAACATCATGTGATCCAATTATATTAACAAAGCTCGTGATACATCAAGATCATAATATATCAAGAACATGAGAGAGAGAGAGAGAGAGAGATCAAACACATTGCTACTTGTACATACCCTCAGACCCAAGGAGGATTACTCACACATTATCATGGTGAGAAAGGGAGTGTTGTTGATGTAGAGGTGTAGCCCCGAAGTGATGGAGGCGGTGGCGGCCACGATGCCAGCGACGGGCAGCGGCCCCTTGGCCCCCTTCTTCCTTGGTCTTTGTGCTGCAATGGAGGAGTCTATCCCCTCTTGGTGGCTGCCAAGGGAAAGGCAAATTCGTGGCTTTTGGTGGCTGCCACGAGATTAGGGATTTCCTCTCCTTATATCTGCCTTTGTGGTGCTCTGTGGCCCTCTGATGGATGGATCCTTGATCCAATGGATCTTGGGTATCTCTAGAACATTCCTAGGGACTCCTCACAGACCCATGAGTCCCCAAAGTCGTGGATTGGCCGAAAATATCAAAACATGGTAAGAGTTGGACTCGATCACATCATCAATTCTCGTAATCCTGTAATCAGATATTTTCCTCTCAGTAAAATGGCTCTAGAGATCGCATTTGAACTCTTTTTTGGACAAATTGGTAGTCCAGAATCAATGCCATAAAATTCCACACACTTGTTTAGTTTTAGGTTTTTTTCATTTGACATCATCTTCTGGAGTCACTCGGTAGCACACGGCTCGCTCTCCGCTCTTCCACCAGGAGAAAAATTTCCTCTCGTTCCCCTCTACTCGTCCCGCACGCGAGGAGGTCAATCAGCACCTCTTGAATGCTCAGCTCCACCTCCATCTTCTTGTGCTCTACCACCATATCCACGACCCAGCCAATTTTTGCTCCAACAGCAACAAGAAACGACAACGGCAACATCAACCACCTGGGAGTGTATGTGGCTAGCTAGCTGCTAGATGCGTGCGTGACTGGGTACAACCATGGTGGTCACGCTTTGCTTGCTGCCTTTCTTCTCGTCGTCGTCGCTCTCCTGTCGACAACCTTGAGATCAGTGGCAACTCCCTCGCCGACCGTATCCCGGAGTCGCTCGACCGCCTCTGTGAGCCCCGGCCGCCCATCACCGCTCCACCAATGGCGCGGTGCCCGACCATGCCCGACCACCCCTGCCCCTCTACGTGCCCCAGGTTTGCACGCCTCCTCCTCCACAGGCTATCTCTAGTGATGTCGTGCCCCGTCGCCACTCTGGCCTTCCATGCCGCCGCACCCGCGGTCCTCCCCTGCGCGCGCACCCAATGTGGCCACGCCACTGCCTACTGCCGCTACATCCTGGTCCTCCTCATCGCCTCACCGACCGCTCCGTGGGCTCCACCCGCCAGCTCTGCCAGCACCTCCAACACATCAACCCCGCCCATGCCCTTGCGCATGCACCCGCGTGTCGCTGCCCGCGCCCACGATGTTGCGGGCCATCGCACCGCCTCGCCACATTCGTTCCCCAGCATAACCGTGTCGCGCCGGCCTGCACGCACCTTCCTCCTCCGTTTTCGCGAGATGCTACAGCGGCTGCCCCCGACACCCCTGCCTGCCCGACTCGTGGCGCGTGCCAACCCGCATGCCACGACCGACCCGAGTACCGGCACGCTCACCTCACCCGTTGCCCCTGGATGACCCCCACCCGGACAGGCTCAAGAAGAAAATATGGCATTTCAAAACATCGGGGCAGCCAACACCCCTCAGTCCAGTCGGCTCACCACCCGGGTGCTCCAGTCGGCTCCTCGAGCCGGCTCCCCGTCCGGTTGCTCCAGCCGTCCTGCTGCGCGAGGTCAACCGCCACATACCATCGAACATGACATGAAGACACTATAGTCATGTCACTTCACTATGCTCCAATAGTCCAACACTGTTGACCAATAGTGACACACTATAACCTGCATCATGCGTCACCTCGCATGTCCATTCCAATAGTGACACACTATAACCTCCAACATGCGTCACTACACGTGTCCTTTCCGATAGTGTAATAGGTCATGTGGGCCACTTATTGTCCCCTGAGACTCCCTTTATAAGAGGCACTAGGGGGAGCTCATTCTCTCATGGACACACACTCATGAGGCTCGCATGCCCACACTCTCTCCCTCTCATCCTCTCACACACACGCATGAGGCTAGGGAAAGGAGCTCACAGCTCCCTCTTCCTCTTCAAATACAGCTTCACAAGTAACCATGTACTGCTATATACACCACACATGCAGGATTATGGGTGTTACCTCCCCGCGGAGGCCTCAAACCTGGGTAAACCACCACGTGATGTTGCCCAATCCCATCCCGAATCTCCACGACAGCCTTGCTCTCACCTCTCGAATAGCCACCCATGGCATCTACCATGAGAAAACTACTGCAATGATCATTACATATAGGCATCACGTTCGTATGCAAATAGAACAACTCCTTCCTACATCTACTACTTTTACTCCACCCATCGGCCGCTATCCAACATACATCTAGAGTATTAAGTAAAAACATATTAATGCTTGGAGGATGATGACATGATGTAGACAAAGTAAATCCAATTAATATGAATAAACCCCATCATTTTACCCTTAATGGCAACAATACAATACGTAGCATGTCCCTTTGTGTCACTAGGATTGAGCACAACAAGATTGAGCCCACTACAACACACCTCTCTCACTGAAGATAAACCAATCTAGTTGGTCAAACCAAACCGATAGATCAGAGAGAATTACGAAGTTATAACAATCATGCATATAAGAATTTAGTGAAGACTCAAATATTATTCATGAATAATTTGAACATAAACCCACAATTCATCGGATTCCAACAAACACACCGCAAAGATGATTACATAGGATAGATCACCGCGGGAATCATGGTGATCTTTGCATTGAAGAACGTAGAGAGAGAGATAGTCATCTAGGTACTAACTACAAACCCGTAGGTTAGTGGTGAACTAATCACACATCACCATGGGAGCAGCAAGATTGATGTAGAGGCCCTCCGTGATTGACCCCCCCCCCTTGAAAGGGCATCCAAACAGGGCTCCAGATGGGGCACATGGAGGAAACGAAGCTTGCGGTGGCGGAAAAGGTGCTTCGGGAGGCTCTCTAGGGTTATCCAGATATATGTGAACTTATAGCGAAGAGATCAGGGCCAGGAGAGCTGGGAGGTGTCCCAAAGCCATCACGGCGCGTCCACCCTCCTGGGCATGCCATGTTGGCTTAGGGGTACCTCATGTGTCCTCGGGTATTCCTGTGAAGCTTCGAGGTATTATTTTCCTCCACAAAACAATCATCAAAAAGTTTTGAGGTATTTGGACTTCGTTTGGTATAGTATTCCTGAAAAGCCAAAAACATGCAAAAAACAACAACTGACACTTGGCACTGGGTTAATAAGTTAGTGCTTAAAATAATATAAAACAACATGTAAATGCTTAAAATGTATCCTAGAATGATAATATAATAGCATGGAACAATAAAAATTTGTAGATACATTGGTGACATATCACCGCCTTCAAGGACACTACTAGTAGATGCACGACATCTCGTATTGTGTGAGGACGTGAGGATAATACGATGGCCCTAGTGGCTTCTTGGGGAGCATTGTGCCTCCACACCGCTCCAACGGAGATGTACTCCCCCCCCATAGGGAAGGAACTCCAGTAACACATCCTTGTCTTCATCGGCTCCACTTGTGGTAATTTCTTACCTTTATTTTGTGCAAGATTTACTAGTGTTGTATCCTTAGCTCGCTTGTATTGTTGTTGTTGCTAGCATCATATAGGTTGCTCATCTAGTTGCATATCCAGACAACCTATATGTTGTTAAACCTGTTTTTTAATGAAAAGCTAAAAATTGGTAGTTTCCTATTCACCCCCTCTAGTCAACCATATCGATCCTTTCACCCATAATACACAAAGCTTGGATGTCTAAGTGACAATTTGCGTTATCCTTTGATTTTTCCCTCAAGGCCCACAAGTGTGTTAACTATGCTATCACATATATATTTTTCTATATGCATAACATCAAAATTATGACACAACATGAGATCTTTCCAATATGGTAACTTAAACCACACAGATCTTCTTTTATACGCGAGAGGTGATTCACCTTGTTTGTGGTTATTCTTTGTTTTCTTCTTGGCAGATGAATCTTTTCCAAAGGGTGTTTCAAGATTTGTTGTCAAACCATCAATTTCCTCACCGGTAAGAGGTATATGTGTTGTTCTATGCTCTGAATTGCCATCAAATAACTTTTCAACTTACCTAAACTTATAGTCAAATGATAAGAACCTACGGTGTCCTATATAGCAATATTTGATGCCATTTTGAAATTGTAGAAAAAGTGAATAAATGGCACTCGGGACAAGCTACCTCACCGTGGGTAGCACACCCATGAGTGTAGCCTAAACCTGGAAAATCGTGTATGGTGCAAAGGATGGCAAAATGAAGATCAAATATTTTAGACTTAGAAGCATCAAATGTCTTTACACCATGATAGTACATATCTACTACATCATGTACCAAAGGCTCAAGATAGACATCCATATCGCCACCAGGTGCCCTAGGGCCAGGAAATGAGCAAAGAAAGAATGAAATTAGGTCGCTTCATGCACATCCAAGGAGGAAGGTTGTATGGAATCAAAAAACTGGCCAAACATTGTGGGTACTCCTCATCGACCTAAATGTATTAAAGCCATCGGTTACTACAGCCAATCTAAAATTGCGACTATCATTACCAATTAGTGGATGTTTGGAATCAAAATCCTTCCAGAAAATAGCATCTATTAGGCCTAACCAAACCATCTTTGGTCCATTGTTCATCATGACACCTCATGTTAGTTGTAGTTTTAGAGGACATAAAATATCTTTGAAGCCTTCTTTTAATAGGAAAATAGTGAAGAACCTTTCTTGGAACTCTATGTACCCCTTTTCCGTCATGACTCTTCTTTTTTGGTTTCCACCCTGAAGTTTTACACTTTGGACACTGACTCTCCTTATCCGATTCATTTATAAACAATACACAATAATTTTCACACGCATGAATATTAACATACCAAGCCCAATAGATTTAACTATTTTATTGGCGTCTGATACGTCCATTTTGCATCATGCTTTCATGTTGATATTTATCGCTTTTGGGGTTGTTATTTCACTTCAGGGTACAATACTTATGCCTTTTCACTCTTATTTTGCAAGGTTTACATGAAGAGGGAGAATGCCGGCAGCTGGAATTCTGGCCTGAAAAGGGAGCAAAGTTGAGATACCTATTCTGCACAACTCCAAACTCCGTAAAAATCAACGAGGATTTTTTTCGGGATTTATAAAAAATACTGGGCCGAAGAAGTGCCAGAGGGGCGCCAGAAGGTGGCCACAAGCCTGCTAGGCGCGGCCACCCCCTGGTCGCGCCTAGGGGGCTTGTGGGCACCCAGCTGGCCCTCTGGCTCCCCCCTTTTGCTATAAGAAGGGTTTCGGTCTGGAAAAAATCAAGAGGAGGCTTTTTCAAGGATTCGCCGCTGCCACGGGGCGGAACTTGAGCAGAACCAATCTAGAGCTCAGACAGGACGATCCTGCCGGGGAAACTTCCCTCCCGGAGGGGGAAATCGTCGCCATCGTCATCACCAACACTTCTCTCATCGGAGGGGACTCATCACCATCAACATCTTCATCAGCACCATCTCATCTCCAAACCCTAGTTCATCTCTTGTAACCAATCTCCGTCTCGCGACTCCGATTGGTACTTGTAAGGTTGCTAGTAGTGTTAATTACTCTTTGTAGTTGATGCTAGTTGGATTATTTGGTGGATGAGTTTATGTTCAGATCCTTGATGCTACTCATTACCTCTCTGGTCATGAATATGATTATGCTTTGTGAGTAGTTACTTTTGTTCCTGAGGACATGGGATAAGTCATGCTAATAGTAGTCATGTGAATTTGGTATTCGTTTGATATTTTGATGTGTTGTATGTTGTTTTTCCTCTAGTGGTGTTATGTGAACGTCGACTACATAACACTTCACCATTATTTGGGCCTAGAGGAAGGCATTGGGAAGTAGTAAGTAGATGATGGGTTGCTAGAGTGACAGAAGCTTAAACCCTAGTTTATGCATTGCTTCATAAGGGGCTGATTTGGATCCACTAGTTTAATGCTATGGTTAGACTTTGTCTTAATTCTTCTTTCGTAGTTGTGGATGCTTGCGAGAGGGGTTAATCATAAGCAGGATGCTTGTCCAAGTAAGGGCAGTACCCAAGCGCCGGTCCACCCACATATCAAACTATCAAAGTAACGAACGTGAATCATATGAACATGATGAAAACTAGCATGACAGAAATTCCCGTGTGTCCTCTGGAGCGTTTTCCTCCTATAAGACTTTGTCCAGGCTTGTCCCTTGCTACAAAAGGGATTGGGCCAGTTAGCTGCACCATTGCTACTTTTGTTACATGTTACTCGCTACGAATCATCTCACTACACTATTGGAAATATGCCCTAGAGGCAATAATAAATTAGTTATTATTATATTTCTTTGCTCATGATAATCGTTTATTATCCATGCTATAATTGTATTGATTGCAAACACAATACTTGTGTGGATACATAGACAAAACACTATCCCTAGTAAGCCTCTAGTTGACTAGCTCGTTGATCAAAGATGGTCAAGGTTTCCTGACCATAGGCAAGTGTTGTCACTTGATAACGGGATCACATCATTAGGAGAATCATGTGATGGACTAGACCCAAACTAATAGACATAGCATGTTGATCGTGTCATTTTGTTGCTACTGTTTTCTGCGTGTCAAGTATTTATTCCTATGACCATGAGATCATATAACTCACTGACACCGGAGGAATGCTTTGTGTGTATCAAACGTCACAACGTAACCGGGTGACTATAAAGATGCTCTACAGGTATCTCCGAAGGTGTCCGTTGAGTTAGTATGGATCAAGACTAGGATTTGTCACTCCGTGTGACGGAGAGGTATCTCGGGGCCCACTCGGTAATACAACATCACACACAAGCCTTGCAAGCAATGTGACTTAGTGTAAGTTACGGGATCTTGTATTACAGAACGAGTAAAGAGACTTGCCGGTAAACGAGATTGAAATAGGTATGCGGATACTGACGATCGAATCTCGGGCAAGTAACATACCGAAGGATAAAGGGAATGACATACGGGATTATATGAATCCTTGGCACTGAGGTTCAAACGATAAGATCTTCGTAGAATATGTAGGATCCAATATGGGCATCCAGGTCCCGCTATTGGATATTGACAGAGGGGTCCCTCGGGTCATGTCTGCATAGTTCTCGAACCCGCAGGGTCTGCACACTTAAGGTTTGACGTTGTTTTATGCGTATTTGAGTTATATGGTTGGTTACTGAATGTTGTTCGGAGTCCCGGATGAGATCACAGACGTCACGAGGGTTTCCGGAATGGTCCAGAGACGAAGATTGATATATAGGATGACCTCACTTGATTACCGGAAAGTTTTCGGCATTACCGGGAATATACCGGGAGTGACGAATGGGTTCCCGATGTTTACCGGGAGGGGCCAGCCCACCCGGGGGAAGCCCGTAGGCCTTAGGGGTGCCACACCAGCCCTTAGTGGGATGGTGGGACAGCCCAAGAAGCGCTATGCGCAGGAGAAAGAAAAATCAAAGAGAAAAAAAAGGGGAAGTGGGGAAGTGGAGAAGGACTCCACCTTCCAATCCTAGTTGGACTAGGATTGGAAGGGGAGGACTCTCCCCCTTGCTTCGGCCGAACCCCTTGGGGCTCCTTGAGCCCCAAGGCAAGGCCCCTACCCTCCCACCTATATATACGGAGGTTTTAGGGCTGATTTGAGACAACTTTTCCACGGCAGCCCGACCACATACCTCCATGGTTTTTCCTCTAGATCGCGTTTCTGCGGAGCTCGGGCGGAGCCCTGCTGATATTAGATCACCACCAACCTCCGGAGCACTGTCACGCTGCCAGAGAACTCATCTACCTCTCCGTCTCTCCTGCTAGATCAAGATGGCCGAGATCATCGTCGAGCTGTACGTGTGCTGAACGCGGAGGTGACGTCCGTTCGGCACTAGATCGGAGCGAATCGTGGGACGGATCGCGGGACGGTTCGTGGGACGGTTCGCGGGGCGGATCGAGGGACGTGAGGACGTTCTACTACATCAACCGCGTTTATTAACGCTTCTGTTGTGCGATCTACAAGGGTACGTAGATCTGAAATCCTCCTCGTAGATGGACATCACCATGATAGGTCTTCGTGCGCGTAAGAAATTTTTTGTTTCCCACGCGACGTTCCCCAACACACACAACCACTTGTTGCCGATAATTTCAGTGCTTGCAGATATTTCCTTGCTGAAAACCACTTGTCAGATCCTTCTGCTCCTGATTGGGTTCGACACTCTTACTTATCGAAAGGACTACGATAGATCCCCTATACTTGTGGGTCACCAGCGTCATTGAAATTTTTGGGAAGCACTAAACCTTTAGTGAATGCATCACTAAGTAACTCAAGTACCCTGTCGAAACTTTTTTCACTCCATCGCCCAAGAAGTTTGATGTGGAGCTATTAGAGCATATTCCTCCATATGTGGTTTTGGTAATTGATGAAAATCCCTATGGACTAATTGAAAGGACGTGGATGTCGCCTAGAGGGGGTGAATAGGCGCTTTAAAATAATTACGGTTTAGGCTTGAACAAATGTGGAATAAAACTAACATTTAATTTGTCAAGCACAAAACCTAAAACAACTAGGCTCACCTATGTGCACCAACAACTTATGCTAAGCAAGATAAACAACTAAGTGATAGCAAGATATACGACAATAAACAATATGGCTATCACAAAGTAAAGTGCATAAGTAAAGGGTTCGGGTAAGAGATAACCGAGGCACGCGGAGACGATGATGTATCCCGAAGTTCACACCCTTGCGGATGCTAATCTCTGTTGGAGCAGTGTGGAGGCACAATGCTCCCCAAGATGCCACTAAGGCCACCGTAATCTCCTCACACCCTCGCACAATGCAAGATGCCGTGATTCCACTAAGGGACCCTTGAGGGCGGTCACTGAACCCGTACAAATGGCAACCCTTGGGGGCGGTTACCGATACCCGTACAAATTGCTCGGGGCAATCTCCACAACCCAATTGGAGACCCCGACGCTTGCCCGGAGCTTTACACCACAATGATTGAGCTCCAAGACACCACCAAGCTTCTAGGACGCCAAAGCATCCACGAAGAACAATCTCTAGGGTACTAAGTACCAAAGGGTAATAAGCTTCTCAACTTCTCACTTCCACGTATTACCGTGGAGAACTCAAACCGATGCAACTAATGCAATGGCAAGAACACACGAAGTGGTCAAGTCCCTCACACTCAAATCCCTCCACAACAACAAAAGCTATGGAGAAATATGAGAGGAAGAACAAGGAGCTCACAAAGAACTCCAAGATCTAGATCCAAGGGTTCCCCTCACATAGAGGAGAAAGTGATTGGTGGAGATGTGGATCTAGATCTCCTCTCTATTTTCCCTCAAGAACAAGCAAGAATCATTGGAGGGATTGAGAGTTAGCAAGCTCTAAGAAGGTCAACAATGGGGCAAGAACACGAGCTCAACATAAAGGAGGTCCATTATATAAAGGAGGTCTTCTTCCCCATTGGACCATATCCATTTGTTGAGATCGTGTTCTTCCCCCATTGTTGACATTCTTAGAGGTTGCTAACTCTCAATCCCTCCAATGATTCTTGCTAGTTCTTGAGGGAAATGAGAGAGGAGATCTAGATCCACATCTCCACCAATCACTTTCTCCTCTATGTGAGGGGAACCCCTTGGATCTTGATCTTGGAGTTCTTGGTGAGCTCCTTGTTCTTCCTCTCATATTTCTCCACAGCTTTTGTTGTTGTGGAGGGATTTGAGTGTGAGGGACTTGACCACTTCGTGTGTTCTTGCCATTTCATTAGTTGCATCGATTTGAGTTCTCCACGGTGATACGTCGAAGTGAGAAGTTGAGAAGCTTATTACCCTTGGGTACTTGGTACCCCTAGAGATTGTTCTTCATTGATGCTTTGCCGTCCTAGAAGTTTGGTGGTGCTTCGGAGCTCAATCATTGTGGTGTAAAGCTCCGGGCAAGCATCATGGTCTCCAATTAATTTGTGGAGATTGCCCCGAGCATTTGTGGTCACCTCAAAGCCATATGCCATTGTGGTGAATCTTCGTGGTGTTGTTGGGAGCCTCCAATTAAGTTATGGAGATTGCCCCAACCTTGTTTGTACGGGTTCAGTGACCGCCCTCAAGGGTCCCTTAGTGGAATCACGACATCTTGCATTGTGTGAGGGCATGAGGAGATTACGGTGGCCTTAGTGTCATCTTGGGGAGCATTGTGCCTCCACACCGCTCCAGACGGAGATTAGCATCCGCAAGGGTGTGAACTTCGGGATACATCGTCGTCTCCGTGTGCCTCGGTCATCTCTTACCCGAAACCTTTACTTATGCACTTTACTTTGTGATAGGCATATTGTTTCTTGTCATATATCTTGCTATCACTTAGTTGTTTATCTTGCTTAGCATAAGTCGTTGGTGCACATAGGTGAGCCTAGTTGTTTTAGGTTTTGTGCTTGACAAATTAAATGTTAGTTTTATTCCGCATTTGTTCAAGCCTAAACCATAATTATTTTAAAGCGCCTATTCACCCCCCCCCCCCCCCTCTAGGCGATGATACGTCTCCAACGTATCTATAATTTTTGATAGTTTCATGCTATTATCTTGTCAAACTTTGGATGTTTTGCATGCCTTTTATATATTTTTTGGGACTAACTTATTAACTCAGTGCCAAGTGCCACTTCCTGTTTTTTCCATGTTTTTGACCCCTTTCAGAGGAGGATTTTGAACGGAGTCCAAACGGAACGAAACTGCCAAAAAGATTTTTTCCGAAATAGAAAAAGATCGGGAAGCCTGAGAATTAGGGCAGGGGGCCTGCAGGGACCCCACAAGCCCCCTAGCCGCGGCCGGGGGGTCGCGCCTCCCAGGCTTGTGGGCTCCCTGGGCCACCTCTGCCCTAGGTTTTTCGCCTATAAATTCCCTAAAATCCCAGAAAAAATCAGGAGATCATCGAAAGTACTTTTCCGCCGCCGCAAGCTTCTGTCTCCGCAAGATCCCATCTGGGGCACGTTTTGGTGCCCTGCCGAAGGGGGATTCGGACATGGAGGGCTTCTTCATCAACACCATGACCTCTCTGATGATGCGTGAGTAGTTCATCATAGACCTGCGGGTCCATAGCTAGTAGCTAGATGGCTTCTTCTCTCTCTTGGATGTTCAATACAAAGTTCTCCATGATCTTCATGGAGATCTATCATATGTAATCTTCTTTTGCGGTGTGTTTGTCGAGATCCGATGAATTGTGGATTTATGATCAGATTATCTATGAATCTTATTTGAGTTTCTTCTGATCTCTTATATGCATGATTTCATATCCTTGTAATTCTCTTCGAGTTGTGGGTTGTGTTTGGCCAACTTGATCTATAATTCTTGCAATGGGAGAAGTGCTTGGTTTTGGGTTCATACCGTCAGGTGACCTCACCCAGTGACAGAAGGGTTAGCGAGGCACGCATCGTGTTGTTGCCATCAAGGGTAAAAAGATGGGATTTTCATCATTGTTTTGAGATTATTCCTCTACATCATGTCATCTTTCTTAAGGCGTTACTCTGTTCGTCATGAACTCAATACACTAGATGCATGTTGGATAGCGGTCGATGTGTGGAGTAATAGTAGTAGATGCAGAAAGTATCGGTCTACTTGTCTCGGACGTGATGCCTATATGTATGATCATTGCCATAGATATCGTCATGACTTTGCGCGGTTCTATCAATTGCTCGACATTAATTTGTTTACCCACCATGATATTTGCTATTTTGAGAGAAGCCTCTAGAGAACACTATGGCCCTCGGGTCTACTCCACACCATATTTTCAGCCTTACACTTTTTCTTCGTTGCACTTTCCTCCTTCAGATCTCACTTTGCAATCAAACTTGAAGGGATTGACAACCCCTTTATAGCATTGGGTGCAAGCTCTTTGTGTTTGTGCAGGTACTCTGGACTTGACGAGATTCTCCTACTGGATTGATACCTTGCTTCTCAAACTAAGGGAAATACTTACTGCTCCTGTGTTGCATCACCCTTTCCTCTTCAAGGGAAAAACCGACGCAAGCAAGTCTCCGTCAACGTGTCAATTTTTGGCGCTGTTGTTTGAGAAGTAGTAGGCGACATCCACGTCCTTTCAGGAGCAATTTTACAATAACACTAAATTTTGAGAAGTGTTTACACCCATGGTATAGCTCTTTATTATCACCATCAACCATCTTCAAATAAGCCTTGGTATCAACATCAACTGGCATCCCGGGGTTGTTATTGTCCTCACTGGTCTCTTCCAACACCCCCATCATCCAATCCACAAGCTATGTCTTGCAAGAAATCAACTAATTCATTATCAGTCGGTGAACTCTCTACTTCCACCCCCTCAATATTAGGGCATGAGTGGCTAGATTCTCGATGAAACAACCATGTATGATACCCCTCCATGAAACCCTCACATATAGAATGTTCATGTACTTCACTTGTTGTTCTCCATTTAGAGTTCAAACGTATCTTGCAAGGACATAAGATTTTATAACGATTTGTTGAATTAATAAAAGAAAACTATATAAACTTGTCTACCCCCTGTACATACTCATTTGTGTGCCTAATGTAATTTTTTAGATACCAGAACAATTCATGACATAATTATACCGCTTATGAGTTGGCTAAAAAGCAAACTTGATGTACCTAGGCTGAGACAACCACGTTTTGTCCATGATGCACCCTTAATATCAAATTTGCAAAGTATCTGAATTTGGCCAGTGGGGTGGTGTTAGCTTTTCATCGATGAAGCTACAATCATTATTCAAGCAATATAAGTACAAAACAATCATTATTCAATAAATTATTCAAGCAACAAACAAATACATAAGGTTCAAGTTTAGTAATGCACAAACATGCAACAGTACATATAAGGAAATCAAACATCATAGGAGGACTTGATGCTTACCTCACGGAATAGAGTGTGGACGGGGATGACTCTTGTGCGCAGATCCGCAACAACCACGTCTCGCTTCGGGAGAGACACAACTCATAGGTCAACCATCGCAAGAAGACAGTGTGTAGAGGCGCAGATTGATGGTATGGAAGCAGCAACAACAGAGATTGAGGATGTATTAACTGGTAATAGGGAGAGGGAGGGGGCACACACGTACCGCGGCGGAAGGAGACAAGTGGACAAAGACCGACGACCCCCAGGATGAGGTGAGGCGTCTAGGTGTCAGGATTGAGCGATGGCTGGATGTGGGGGCGTGAGGACGGGGGTGGATGTCGGGGTGGAGCTCGTGCGCGCATGGGCGTTGGACTGGAGTTCCACGACAACTGGGCGTCGGGGCGGAGCACGACGATGACGGCTGGGCATCGGGCCATAGCGCGACAGCGATGGCTGGGCGTCGGGCTGGAGCACGAGGACAGCAACAATGGGTCATCAAGCTTGAGGGATGGCGGCGGCAAGCACGGGCATGCGGGATGGATTTGGGTTCTTTTTTTATCGAGGGGGGAGTTGGCTCTATCTGGGGATATTTTGCATGGGCAGGCAGTAGAATAGCAAAATGTTCCCCTTCTTGCGCCTAAATCACCCACCAAGTTTGCAACCTTCCATTGATTTACATGTATCCACCTACGCCGACACTTAGTCAACATCTATACACCCTACATACGCCGACACATTTGACGTCGTTAAGTGTGTATCTACACTGACAGAAAAACTGTCAAGAGCCTCACATGTGCTCGCACAAGACATGTTGTTAAGAAAACGCTAACAGATGCATTGTGGCTTTGTGGTTGTTAACACTAATTGTGTCCATAGTGATGCATGTTCACCGACACATTATCTCAAGACAAGACTTAAAAAGCTACGCTGACAGTTATTTTGTGGACATTAGTGGAACCTTGCCCATAGAATTGTGTACCATGAAGGAACATCAACACCACAAAGACTCACCCTATTATCCTTGAGACATAATAACGAACGTGATTCTCAGCCACTAGTAGTAGAGCCTTGAGGCAGCCTCGAAACCACCACAACTTTCATGGGGGTAAATCACAAGTTGATTACTCACCTAAGACTCAGACTGTCTAGGAGTCTCTCTTAGAACATTGTGACACATGTTTGGTTTTGGTAACTAATGAAAATCCCTATGTACTAGTGGTTGCCTTGAGTTATATTCGAAGGATTTGTCCATAGCCATTTCTTGAAGTCTATTTGTTGGTTTCAAGGAGTTTATGAGATGACCAAGGTGGTATTCAAGGATTTATCCACAGATTAGTCATGTGAGAATTGAGCTTATGGCAAGCATGTCTTGAAGTAGAAGATTGTGGGAACATTCATGTTTACCTTCAAGCGATCATCTTTATGAAGAGAGAAGATAAGTCTCAAGGTTGATCAAGACTAAGTCAAAGAGTGAATCAAGTTGATCAACACACAATGTGTACATGATGTACAGATACGGATCAAGTGACCCCATGGTATGATAAGCATTGTCCATTACGCTTTGTGTACTAACACATGGTCTACGTGATAGTTCTATGTGGAGTTAGATATGTGTCCATGGGCTTGCATCAAGAATAATACCTCATAAACCCCATGGAGGATGACATCAAGTGGTGATCGTCATCAAGTTCACGATGTGGAAGTTCAAGTGGAGCATCACAAAGAGATCATGATTGAAGCTTGTTGTCCATTGTGATAACAATGGACTTGTGAAGATGTGCCGAAGAGTGGCTCACCAATAGTGGAGTATGGGGAGCAATCTACTAGTCTTCATCAAGCCAGCACTATCAAGAAAGCTGGTCCATCTTGAGGAGGACAAGATCGGCATCATCTAGTTCAAGTGGACTACGCGCAAGGCAAAGGTTTGCCCTTGATAGATTTTTTTATTTTATTGGTCTCATGGTGTTAGTTGGGAGACAGGGTTATAGGATCGACTGATGTACTATCGATGGGGGCTCTCAAGTAAGTAGCTTGATCGTATCATTCGATGACATCTCAAAGCATTGCATTCTTGGCATCACCATATTTCTTGGTTCTTGTTTGGCTTTTCTCTATGTGGGTCATAAAGCTTATGGTCATCTTCATGACATGCTCGAGTTCATCAAAAGAGGAGTTCATATGCATCTTATATGATGTTTTCGATGTTGGAGTTTTTGCCAATTCTTCATTCATAGAGGTTTCATGCCGCTTTTGGATAGTACTTGTCACCTGCTATGCAACAAGCTTGAGTTTGCTCAATTCGGAGTCTGTATGCAGAAGTTATGGCATTTCAGTTTTTATTATATCCATCTGTTTTTCTTGGGCGTCTTTGTTGTACTCCCGCGATAGTATCGCTCTTGGAAGCGGTAGTACCGCTTATAAGCGGTACTTCCGCTGTCCAGTACCGCTGGTACTATCGCTGCCTCTAGCGGGTCTTGACTTTCGTGTGGGTTTGCGTGGTAGTCGCACGGTAGTGCGAAGCAGTAGTAATGTCTGTCAATACTGCTACACTTCCACTTTTCCATTTGCTTCTAATTTGTCGCGCTCTCAGCGACAATAGGGTTGCAGTGGGTGCGTGGTACTACAACTAATAAGCGGTAATACCACTTACACCGGGCGGTAGTACCGCTCTTGCGCTACTGCCGCACTCCACTTGCATGTCCTACCTCCATACACCCATGAGCTTCAACCCAAGCGGTAGTACCGCTAGGCCGGGTGGTAGTACCGCTAGGCCGAGCGATAGTACTGCTTCGGCAGCACTACCGCCTTGTGGCTCCTCAACATTGCACTTCTCTATGGGTACTACCGTTCGAGCGGTAGTACCACTTATGTGCGGATTGTGGGCATAACATTAGGATCTTGGAGGGCCTATTTAAGGGAGTCTTCATCCCCAATGGATCTTATCCTTTGAGCTCGTGTCCCCCATTGTTGACCTTCTTCGTGCTTGATAACTCTCATACCCTCCAATGATTCTTACTAGTTCGTGAGGGAGAAGATAGAGATGACATCTAAACCTACGTTTCCACCAATCACTTTCTCCTCTATGTGAGGGGAACCCCTTGGATCTAGATGTTGGAATTCTTAGTGAGCTCCTTGTTCTTGCTCTCATATTCCTCCATAGCTTTTGTTGTGGTGGTGGTATTTGGAAGTGAGGGACTTGACCACTTTGTGTGTTCTTGCCATTGCATTTGGTGCATACGTTTGAATTCTCCACGGTGATACGTGGAAGTGAAGTTTGAGAATCTTATTACTCTTGGGTGTTTGAGCACCCTAGAGCTTGTGCCTCTTGGGTGCTTTGGCTCCCTAGACGGTTGGTGGTGCCTCAAAGCTCAATCATTGTGGTGTAAAGCTCCGGGCAAGTGTCAGGGTCTATAATTAGCTTGTGGAGATTGCCTTGAGCAAATTGTATGGGTTCCGGTGACCGTCCCCATGGGTTGCCAAAGTGTACGGGTTCGATGACCTCCCACAAGGGTTTCCATTTCTACGGGTTCGGTGACCGCCCTCAAGGGTCCCCTAGTGGAATCACTGTATCTTGCATTGTGCAATGTCGTGAGGAGATTGTGATGGCCTTAGTGGCATATTGGGGTGCATTGTGCCTCCACACCGCTTCAAACGGAGATTAGAATCCGCAATAGTGTGGAATTTTTTGGGATAGATCATCGTCTCTGCGTGCCTCATTTATCTCTTACCCGAGCCCTTTACTTATGCACTTACTTTGTGATAACTATATTGTTTCATGTTATATATCTTTATATCACGTAGTTCTTTACCTTTCGTAGCATAACTTGTTGGGGCACATAGGTGAACCTAGTTCTTTTAGGTTTTGTGCTTGACAAGTTAAACGCTAGTTTGATTCTGCATTTGTTCAAGCCTAAATAGTAAATATTTTAAAGCGCCTATTCACCCCCTCTAGGAGACATCCACATCCTTCCAGTATCCAACCTCCAAGAGTAACATGCCAAAGATGAACTCAAAGGGGATCATAATTCCCTTTGGTGATGATGTAGATTAGACACTCTTTTTCCTTTTCTATCAAAGGATGGATGTGATTGTTACAAGGATTCAGAGATCTTAAAGGATTATAGGTCAAGGGAAATGGAGTAGGAGATATAACAACTCTATTCGAAGTGTGTGGAAAAAGAGGTGCGATTTTTACAATCCAATTAAATTTCTATGTGGTACAAGCACATTTCAACATTCCGCAACATCCTTCGGAAGTTCCAGAAGAGGGTCCGGCCTGCCTGGATTTTACACGATGTTTCAGAGAAATTTTCAAAAAATATTGTAGCCATTGGAATCTCTAGCCTTTCATTGGAAGCTACTCTAGAATATTCTTTGGATTTCGGATGCCCTGAAACACAACACAGAAGTTGCAGACCACACATAAATGCCTTAAAATGATGTTTTACGATGGTGTTTCCATGAGGACTTTATGGTGGCATATGAATAGAACATATATGATGTGCATTTGGCTATATGTAGGCAATAATGTTACCACTCCAAGTTCATCATTGTGCCTCGTCTGCGGTTTTCCTATGCTCAAAAGCAAATGTAAAAGATGCATATATGATGCATGCCACATTTCTTCTCTTTTTCCAATAAGGGGGTGGGGCACCATACACCTTCGGTTGCAACCTTATGTACTAGCATACCGTTTACACCATCAACAAACAATGTTATCCCGCACCACATATATGTCATCTACACCAAAAACCAACTTAAGGTGCTAATCACACTTTCAAAGAGATAATCATGTTTCTCTATTCTACAAGATTTATTATATTCATAAAATGTTTCCTTATTTAATTCTAACACCATATTTATGAACATTCATTAATTGGTAAGGCAACACTATAGACTAATCGTTTCCATTCAAAGTGTTGAAGGACTTTAGTAAAGCCAAATAATGTGAGAGGATGAGGATACTCAGGTGTAGGCATTATTTCACTTTGATCCGTGATGATTAACATACCGCACAATAGAAACCGGGGGGGTTGAATTTAAGTTGTATATGAAAAGTGTATTTACCAAAAAAAGCACACATTCGACAGTAATAATGGAACCCCTACCACACGTGGCTCTAACACCCTAGTAACAACCGCCACACATGGTAGACCGTGTCATAGATCTCCGTCTTATTTATGGCGTGCGACAAAAGTGCACGCCTATGCATGTGTGGTGTCAATCGTGGATTGCATTTGCACAATACATACAGTTATAGAATGCATTACGACGTTGGAAAATAAATTCGTTCGCTTATTTGTCCAAATTTCTACAAAGAGGTAAAATACTTTGGAACATATTTTTCTCAATACCGTTTCATGTTGGAAATTTTCATCGAGGAGGGGATATGACTGAGAAGAATCGTCACAATTTTCCTTTAGGGTGAGAAAGAATTGTCACAAACATTTTTTTTATCACTATCGCACGCTATGCTAGTGCTAGACTGCTACTTCCAGCTGGGCCCAGAAGCCCCACGAGGTCTATGGACTAGTGGTTGCCTTGAGTTATATTCAAAGGGTTTGTCCATAGGCATTTATTGAATTCTATTTGTTAGTTTCAAGGAGTTTATGAGATGACCAAGGTGATATTCCATAATTTATCCAAAGATTAGTCATGTGAGAACTGAGCTTATTGCAAGCATGTCTTGAAGAAGAAGATTGTGGGAACATTCATGTTTACCTTCAAGACATCATCTTTATGAAGAGATAAGATAAGTCTCAACGTTGATCAAGACTAAGTCAAAGAATGAATCAAGTTTATCAACACACAATGTGTACACGATGTACAGATACAGATCAAGTGATCCCATGGTATGATAAGCATTGTTCATTACGCTTTGTGTACTAACACATGGTGTACGTGAGAGTTCTATGTGGAGTTAGGTATGTGCCATGGGCTTGCATCAAGAGGAATATCTCATACAACCCATGGAGGATGGCATCAAGTGGTGATCATCACCAAGTTCGCAATGTGCAAGTTCAAGTGGAGCATCACAAAGAGATCATGCTTGAAGCTTGTTGTCCATTGTGGTGATAATGGACTTGTGAAGATGATCCAAAGAGTGGCTCGCCCACAGTCGAGTATGGGGAGCAATCTACTAGTCTTCATCAAGCCGGCGCTATCAAGAAAGGTGGTCCATCTTGAGGAGGACAAGATTTTCATCATCTAGCTCAAGTGGACTACACGCGCAAAGGTTTGCCCTTGATAGGTTTCTATTTTACCGGTCTCATGGTGTTAGTTGGGAGACCAGGTTATAGGATCGACTGATGTACTATCAAGGGGGGCTCTCAAGTAAGTAGCTTGATCGTATCATTCGTTGAGAGCTGAAACCATTGCATTCTTGGCATCACCATATTTCTTGGTTCTTGTTTGGCTTTTCTCTATGTGGGTCATAGAGCTTATGGTCATCTTCATGACATGCTCGAGTTCGTCGAAAGCGGAGTTCATATGCATCTTCTATGATGTTTTCGATGTTGGAGTTTTTGTCAGTTCTTCATTCATAGAGGTTTCACGTCGTTGTTGGATAGTACGTGTCGCGTGCTATCCAACAAGCTTGAGTTTGCTCAATTCGGAGTCCGTATGCAGAAGTTATGGGAGTTCAAGTTTTATTGTATCCATCTGTTTTGCTTGCGCATCTTTGTTGTACTCCGGCGATACTACTGCTCTAGGAAGCGGTAGTACCTCTTATAAGCGGTACTTTTGCTGTCTAGTACAGTCTCTACTACCGCTGCCTCTAGGGGGTCTTGACTTTTCGTGTGGGTCTGCGCGGTAGTGGCATGGTAGTGCGAAGCAGTAGTACTGTCCGTCAATACCACTACACTTCCACTTATCTAGTTGCTTCTAATTTTTCGCACTCTCAGCTACAATAGGGTTGCAGTGGGTGCGCTGTACTACAACTAATAAGCGGTAGTACCACCCTGGCGCTCGTGTCGCACTCCACTCGCTTGTCCTACCGCCATACACCCATGAGCTTTAACCCGAGTGGTAGTACCGCTAGGCCGAGCGTGTTGGGGAACGTCGCATGGGAAACAAAAATTGGCGTACGCGCACGAAGACCTATCATGGTGATGTTCATCTACGAGAGGAGATTTGGATCTACGTACCCTTGTAGATCGCACAACAGGAAGCATTAAGAAACGCGGTTGATGTAGGGCGTGTTTGGTAGCCTGCATGGAGAGTGTATGAGCCCAAAAGTTCTCTCCCCGACCCACTTTTCGCTGTTTGGTAGGATGTATGGGCTGAGGAGAGCATGCATCAACTGATGCAAAAAAGGGCCTCAGCATAGCTGAGCCCAGCACCCCCGCAGAGGCGAGCTGAGGCGAGCTATGCTGAGCCCATGCACCCTGTCGCCCCGTCGCCCCGTCGCTCACCCCCTGCGCCTCGCCCCGTCGCTCCCCCCTGCGCCTCGCCCCGTCGCCCCGTCGCTCCCCCTTGCGCCTCGCCCCGTCGCCCCGAGCTCCGGCGGCCCCCCTCCCCCCCCTGCGCTGAGCCCGGGCTCCGGCGGCCCCCCTCCCCCACTGCGCCGAGCCCGAGCTCCGGCGGCCCCCCTCCCCCACTGCGCCGAGCCCGAGCTCCGGCGGCCCCCCTTCCCCCCTGCGCCGAGCCCGAGCTCCGGCGGCCCCCTCCCCCCCTGCGCCGAGCCCGAGCTCCGGCGGCCCCCTCCCCCACTGCGCCGAGCCCGAGCTCCGGCGGCCCCCTCCCCCACTGCGCCAAGCCCGAGCTCCGGCGGCCCCCCTCCCCCCTGCGCCGAGCCCGAGTGCACCTCCCTCCTCTTTCTCCCTCGCAGTGCACCTCTTCCTCCTCCCTCTTCCTACCAAACACAGTCTCATCCAAACATGTCACAACACATGCATGACCACCAAACAACTAAAGATGAATGTATTCATCATGTCTATACTTAGCATGCATCAACAGGGAACAACTATGCTAGGGTGAGAACAGCTGCCAAACACACCCGTAGTGGAACGTCCTCACGTCCCTCGATCCGCCCCTCGAACCGTCCCACGAACCATCCCACGATCCGTCCCACGATCCGCTCCGATCTAGTGCCGAAAGGACGGCACCTCCGCGTTCAGCACACGTACAGCTCGACGATGATCTCGGCCTTCTTGATCCAGCAAGCAAGACGGAGAAGTAGATGAGTTCTCTGGCAGCGTGACAGCGCTCCGGTGGTGGTGAAGGATCTACTCCTGCTCGGGCGGAGAAATATGATCTAGAGGAAAAACCGTGGTGTTTGTGGTCGGGCTGTCGTGGCAAAAGTTCTCTCAAATCAGCCCTAGAACCCCACTATATATAGGAGGGGAGGGGAGGCTTGCCTTGGGATCCAAGACCCCAAGGGTCCGCCGGCCAAGGAGGTGGAGGAGTCCACCTCCAATCCTAGTCCAACTAGGATTGGAAGGTGGAGTCCTTCCCTTCCTTCCCACCTTTTTTTCTTTTCTCTTTGATTTTCTATCTCCTGCGCATAGGGCCCTTTTGGGCTGTCCCACCAGCCCACCAAGAGCTGGTGCGGCACCCCTAAGGCCTATGGGCTTCCCCGGGTGGGCTGGCCCCTCCCGGTGAACATCCGGAACCCATTCATCACTCCCGGTACATTCCCGATAATGCCCGAAAACTTCCTGGTAATCAAATGAGGTCATCCTATATATCAATCTTCATCTCCGGACCATTCCAGAAACCCTCGTGACATGAACTGTGAAACAATTTTCACACATGGTGTTCTAGGTGGCATGAACTGCGAAACAATTTTCACTTTGTCTTAACTGCGTACCAAAAACTCGTAACTCAGATATTCATCTCTATGATCATATCGTAGACAGTTTATCCTGTTGTCACGATGATCTTCACTCTGAAATTGCTTTGAACTTTTCAATATTTCATACTTGTGATTCATCAAGTAAGTACTCCTGTATCTACTCAAATCGTCAGTGAAGTAAGAACATAACGATATCCACTGCGTGCCTTAGCACTCATTGGACTGCACACATCAAAAATGCATTACTCCCAACAAGTTACTCTCTTGTTTCATGTGGCATGTTTTGCATGTCTCAGGTGATTCAAAATCAAGTGAGTCCAAACGATCCATCTATATGGAGTTTATTCATGCATTTTATACCAACGGGTATGGTTTGCATGACCCAAACGTTTCAAAAATGAGTGAGTATAAAGATCCATCGGCATGGAGCTTCTTCATGCATTTTATACCAACATGACTCAAGTGGCAGTGCCACAACTAAGTGGTACTATCATTATTACTTTGTATCTTTTGGCACCAATATTATGAACATGTGTAACACTACGATCGAGATTCAATAAACCATTGAAGGTAATTATTCAAGCAAATACAATAACTATTATTCTCTTTAAATGAATAATCGTATTGCAATAAACACGATCCAATCATGTTCATGCTCAACGTAAACACCAAATAACAATTATTTAGGTTTTACCACCAATCCCGATGATAGAGGGAGCGTGCGATGTTTGATCACATCAACCTTGGAAACACTTCCAACACGTATCGTCACCTCGCCTTTAGCTAGTCTCCGTTTATACCGTAGCTTTCATTTCGAGTTACTAATCACTTAGCAACCGAACCGGTATCCAATACCCTCGTGCTACTAGGAGTACTAGTAAAGTACACATCAATATCATGTATATCAAATATACTTGTGTCGACTTTGCCAGCCTTCTTATCTACCAAGTATCTAGGGTAGCTCCGCCTCAGTGACCGTTTCCCCTCATAACAGAACCACTTAGTCTCGGGTTTGGGTTCAATTTTGGGTTTCTTCATTAGAGCAGCCACTGGTTTGCTGTTTCATGAAGTATCCCTTCTAGCCCTTGCCCTTCTTGAAACTAGTGGTTTTACTAACCATCAACAATTGATGCTCCTTCTTGATTTCTACTTTCGTAGTGTCAAACATTGCGAATCACTCAAGGATCATCATATCTATCCTTGATTTGTTTATAGTTCATCACGAAGCTCTAGCAGCTTAGTGGCAGTGACTTTAGAGAACCATCACTATCTCATCTGGAATATTAACTCCCACTTGATTCAAGCGATTGTTGCACTCAAACAATCTGAGAACATGCTCAACGATTTGAGCTTTTCTCCTTTAGTTTGTAGGCAAATAATCTTGTCGGAGGTCTTATACCTCTCAACAAGGGCATGAGCATGAAATCTCAATTTCATCTCTTTGAACATCACTTATGTTCTGTGACGTTTTCAAAACGTCTTCGGCGCCTTGCTTCTAAGCCATTAAGTATTGCGCATTGAACTATCATGTAGTCATCAAAGACGTGTCTGTCAGATGTTCACAACATCCACAAATGACGCCCGAGGTGCAGCACACCGAGTGGTGCATTAAGGACATAAGCCTTCTGCGCAGCAATGAGGACAATCCTCAGTATTACGGACTCAGTCCGCAAACTTGCTACTATCAACTTTCAACTAAATTTTCTCTAGGAACATATAAAAACAGTAGAGCTATAGTGCAAGCTACATCGTAATTTGCAAAGACCATTAGACTATGTTCATAATAATTAGTTCAATTAATCATATTACTTAAGAACTCCCACTCAAAAGTACATCTCTCTAGTCATTTGAGTGGTACATGATCCAAATCCACTATCTCAAGTCCGATCATCACGTGAGTCGAGAATAGTTTCAGTGGTAAGCATCTCTATGCTAATCATATCAACTATATGATTCATGCTCGACCTTTCGGTCTCTTGTGTTCCGAGGCCATGTCTGCACATGCTAGGCTCGTCAAGTTTAACCCGAGTGTTCCGCGTGTGCAACTGTTTTGCACCCGTTGTATGTGAAAGTTGAGTCTATCACACCCGATTGTCACGTGGTGTCTCGAAACGATGAACTGTAGCAACGGTGCACAGTCGGGGAGAACACAATTTCGTCTTGAAATTTTAGTGAGAGATCACCTCATAATGCTACCGTCGTTCTAAGCAAAATAAGGTGCATAAAAGGATTAACATCACATGCAATTCATAAGTGACATGATATGGCCATCATCATGTGCTTCTTGATCTCCATCACCAAAGCACCGGCACGATCTTCTTGTCACCGGCGCCACACCATGATCTCCATCAACGTGTCACCATCGGGGTTGTCGTGCTACTTATGCTATTACTACTAAAGCTACGTCCTAGCAATATAGTAAACGCATCTGCGAACACAAACATTAGTTTAAAGACAACCATATGGCTCCTGCCGGCTGTCGTACCATCGACGTGCAAGTCGATATTAACTATTACAACATGATCATCTCATACAACCAATATATCACATCACGTCATTGACCATATCATATCACAAGCATACCCTGCAAAAACAAGTTAGACGTCCTCTAATTGTTGTTGCATGTTTTACATGGTTGCAATGGGTATCAAGTAGATCGCATCTTACTTACGCAAAAACCACAACGGAGATGTGCAAATTGCTATTTAACCTCTCCAAGGACCACCTAAGTCAAAACCAATTCAATTAAAGTTGAAGAAATAGACACCCGCCAGTCATCTTTATGCTACGAGGTTGCATGTCAATCGATGAAACCAGTCTTTCGTAAGCGTATGAATAATGTCCGTCTGGGCCGAGGGCAGCAAATCAAACATCACCGTCCACAAAACCCTTTGTGTTCTACTCGAGATAACATCTACGCATGAACCTAGCTCATGATGCCACTGTTGGGGAACGTCGCATGGGAAACAAAAAAATTCCTACGCGCACGAAGACCTATCATGGTGACGTTCATCTCCGAGAGGAGAATTGGATCTACGTACCCTTGTAGATCGCATAGCAGAAAGCGTTAAGAAGCGCGGTTGATGTAGTGGAACGTCCTCATGTCCCTCGATCCGCCCCGCGAACCGTCCTGCGATCCGTCCCACCATCCGCTCCGATCTAGTGCCGAACGGACGGCACCTCCGCGTTCAGCACACGTACAGCTCGACGATGATCTCGGCCTTCTTGATCCAGCAAGCAAGACGGTTAAGTAGATGAGTTCTCCGGCAGCGTGACGGCGCTCCGGTGGTGGTGAAGGATCTACTCCTGCAGGGCTTCGCCCGAGCTCTGCAGAAATACGATCCAGAGGAAAAACTGTGGTGTTTGTGGTCGGGCTGTCGTGGCAAAAGTTGTCTCAAATCAGCCCTAGAACCCCACTATATATAGGAGGAGGGGAGGGGAGGCTAGCCTTGGGGTCCAAGACCCCAAGGGTCCGCCGGCCAAGGAGGTGGAGGAGTCCACCTCCAATCCTAGTCCAACTAGGATTGGAAGGTGGAGTCCTTCCCTTCCTTCCCACCTTTTTTTATTTTCTCTTTGATTTTCTATCTCCTGCGCATAGGGCCCTTTTGGGCTGTCCCACCAGCCCACTAAGGGCTGGTGCGGCACCCCTAAGTCCTATGGGCTTCCCCGGGTGGGCTGGCCCCTCCCGGTGAACATCCGGAACCCATTTGTCACTCCCGGTACATTCCCGGTAATGCCCGAAAACTTTCCCATAATCAAATGAGGTCATCCTATATATCAGTCTTTGTCTCCAGACCATTCCGGAAACCCTCGTGACGTCCGTGATCTCATCGGGGACTCCGAACAACATTTTGTAACCACACATATAACTCAACTATACTAAAACATCGCCAAACCTTAAGTGTGCAGACCCTGCGGGTTCGAGAACTATGTAGACATGACCCGAGGTAATCCTCGGTCAATATCCAATAGCGGGACCTGGATGCCCATATTGGATCCTACATATTCTCCGAATAACTTATCGGTTGAACCTCAGTGTCAAGGATTCATATAATCTCGTATGTCATTCCCTTTGTCCTTCGGTATGTTACTTGCTCGAGATTTGATCGTCGGTATCCGCATACCTATTTCAATCTCGTTACCAGCAAGTCTCTTTACTCGTTCCGTAATACAAGATCCCGTGACTTACACTTAGTCACATTGCTTGCAAGGCTTGTGTGTGATGTTGTATTACCGAGTGGGCCCCAAGATACCTCTCCATCACACGGAGTGACAAATCCCAATCTTGATCCATACTAAGTCAATGGACACCTTCGGAGATACCTGTAGAGCACCTTTATAGTCACCCAGTTATGTTGCGACGTTTGATGGACACAAGGTATTCCTCCGGTGCCAGTGAGTTATATGATCTCATGGTCATAGTAACAAATACTTGACACGCAGAAAACAATAGCAACAAAATGACACGATCAATATGCTACGTATATAATTTGGGTCTTGTCCATCACATGATTCTTCTAATGATGTGATCCCGTTATCAAGTAACAACACTTGCCTATGGTCAGGAAACCTTGACCATCTTTGATCAACGAACTAGTCAACTAGAGGCTCACTAGGGACAGTGTGTTGTCTATGTATCCACACATGTATTTGAGTTTCCAATCAATACAATTCTAGCATGGATAATATGTTGGAGAACGTCGCATGGGAAACAAAAAAATTCCTACGCGCACAAAGACCTATCATGGTGATGTCCATCTACGAGAGGGGATGTGTGATCTACGTACCCTTGTAGACCGTACAGCAGAAGCGTTAGTGAAGCGGTTGATGTAGTGGAACGTCCTCACGTCCCTCGATCCGCCCCGCGAACCGTCCCGCGATGAGTCCCCCGATCTAGTACCGAACGGACGGCACCTCCGCGTTCAGCACACGTACAGCTCAACGATGATCTCGGCCTTCTTGATCCAGCAAGAGAGACGGAGAGGTAGAAGAGTTCTCCGGCAGCGTGACGGCACTCCGGAGGTTGGTGGTGATCTTATCTCAGCAGGGCTCCGCCCGAGCTCCGCAGAAACGCGATCCAGAGGAAAAACCGTGGAGGTATGTGGTCGGGCTGCCGTGGAAAAGTCGTCTCAAATCAGCCCTAAAACCTCCGTATATATAGGGGGAAGAGGGGGAGCCTTGCCTTGGGGTCCAAGGACCCCTAAGGGTTTCGGCCGAGCCAAGGGGGGCAGCCCTCCCCTTCCAAACCGAGTCCAACTAGGTTTGGAAGGAGGAGTCCTTCCCCCTTTTCCCACCTCCTCTTTTTTTTCTCTTTGATTTTCTTCCTATGGCGCATAGGGCCTTCTTGGGCTGTCCCACCAGCCCACTAAGGGCTGGTGTGCCACCCCCAAGGCCTATGGGCTTCCCCAGGGTGGGTTGCCCCCCCCCCCTCGGTGAACTCCCGGAACCCAGGGTGGGTTGCGACGTTTGATACACACAAAGTATTCCTCCGGTGTTAGTGAGTTATATGATCTCATGGTCATAGGAACAAATACTTGACACGCAGAAAACAGTAGCAACAAAATGACACGATCAACATGCTACGTCTTTTAGTTTGGGTCTAGTCCATCACGTGATTCTCCTAATGACGTGATCCAGTTATCAAGCAACAACACCTTGTTTATAATCAGAAGACACTGACTATCTTTGATCAACTGGCTAGCCAACTAGAGGCTTGCTAGGGACAGTGTTTTGTCTATGTATCCACACATGTATATAAGTCTTCATTCAATACAATTATAGCATGGATAATAAACGATTATCTTGATACAGGAATTATAATAATAACTATATTATTATTGCCTCTAGGGCATAATTCCAACAGTCTCCCACTTGCACTAGAGTCAATAATCTAGCCCTCACATCATCATGCGAATTACATTGTAATAAATCTAACACCCATACAGTTCTGGTGTTGATCATGCTTTGCCCGTGGAAGAGGTTTAGTCAGCGGGTCTGCTACATTCAGATCCGTGTGCACTTTGCATATATTCACGTCCTCCCCTTCGACGTAGTCGCGGATGAGGTTGAAGCGTCGTTTGATGTGTCTGGACTTCTTGTGAAACCATGGTTCCTTTGCTAAGGCAATGGCACCCATGTTGTCACAGAACAAGGTTATTGGATTCAGTGCACTTGGCACCACTCCAAGATCCGTCATGAACTGCTTCATCTAGACACCCTCCTTAGCTGCCTCCGAGGCAGCCATGTACTCTGCTTCACATGTAGAATCTGCTACGACGCTTTGCTTGGAACTGCACCATCTTACCGCACCCCCATTAAGAATAAATATGTATCCGGTCTGCGACTTAGAGTCGTCCGGATCTGTGTCGAAGCTTGCATCAACGTAACCTTTTACGGCGAGCTCTTCGTCACCTCCATACATGAGAAACATCGCCTTAGTCCTTTTCAGGTACTTCAGGATATTCTTGACCGCCGTCCAGTGATCCACTCCTGGATTACTCTGGAACCTACCTGCCATACTTATGGCCAGGCTAACGTCCGGTCTAGTGCACAGCATTGCATACATGATAGAACCTATGGCTGAAGCATAGGGGACGGTGCTCATATGCTCTCTATCCTCATCAGTTGCTGGGCACTGAGTCTTACTCAATCTCGTACCTTGTAAAACTGGCAAGAACCCTTTCTTGGACTGTTCCATTTTGAACCTCTTCAAAACTTTATCAAGGTATGTGCTTTGTGAAAGTCCTATCAGGCGTTTTGATCTATCCCTGTAGATCTTAATGCCTAGAATGTAAGCAGCTTCTCCTAGGTCCTTCATAGAGAAACTTTTATTCAAGTAATCCTTTATGCTCTCCAAAAACTCTACGTTGTTTCCAATCAACAATATGTCATCCACATATAATATTAGAAATGCCACAGAGCTCCCACTCACTTTCTTGTAAATACAAGATTCTCCAACCACTTGTATAAACCCAAATGCTTTGATAACCTCATCAAAGCGTTTGTTCCAACTCCGAGATGCTTGCACCAGCCCATAAATGGATCGCTGGAGCTTGCACACCTTGTTAGCATTCTTAGGATCGACAAAACCTTCGGGTTGCATCATATACAACTCTTCCTTAAGGAAACCGTTAAGGAACGCCGTTTTGACATCCATGTGCCAGATTTCATAATCGAAAAATGCAGCTATTGCTAACATGATTCTGGCGGACTTAAGCATCGCTACGGGTGAGAATATCTCATCTTAGTCAACTCCTTGAACTTGTGAAAAACCCTTTGCCACAAGTCGAGCTTTATAAACGATCACATTGCCGTCAGCGTCCGTCTTCCTCTTAAAGATCCATTTGTTCTGAATAGCCTTACGGCCCTCAGGTAGTACTTCCAAAGTCCACACTTTGTTCTCATACATGGATCCTATCTCGAACTTCATGGCTTCTAGCCATTTGTTGGAATCTAGGCCCACCATTGCTTCTTCATAATTTGCAGGTTCATTGTTGTCTAACAACATGATTGACAAGACGGGATTACCGTACCACTCTGGAGCAGCACGTGGTCTCGTCGACGTGCGTGGTTCGACAGAAACTTGAACCGGAGTTTCATGATCATCATCATTAACTTCCTCCTCAACCGGCGTCGCAACGACAGAGGTTTCCCCTTGCCCTGCGCCACCATCCAGAGGGATGAGAGGTTCGACAACCTCATCAAGTTCTATCTTCCTCCCACTCAATTCTCTCGAGAGAAACTCCTTCTCGAGAAAAGCTCCATTTTTAGCAACAAACACTTTGCCCTCGGATTTGAGATAGAAGGTGTACCCAACTGTCTCTTTTGGGTAACCTATGAAGATGCACTTTTCCGCTTTGGGTTCCAGCTTTTCAGGCTGAAGCTTTTTGACATAAGCATCACATCCCCAAACTTTAAGAAACGACAACTTTGGCCTTTTGCCATACCATAGTTCGTATGGTGTCGTCTCAACGGATTTTGATGGTGCCCTATTTAAAGTGAATGCAGCTGTTTCTAATGCATAACCCCAAAACGATAAGGGCAAATCGGTAAGAGACATCATAGATCGCACCATCTCTAATAAAGTACGATTACGACGTTCGGACACACCATTACGCTGTGGTGTTCCAGGCGGTGTCAACTGTGAAACAATTCCACATTGTCTTAAGTGAGCACCAAACTCGAAACTCAGATATTCACCCCCACGATCAGACCGTAGGAACTTGATCTTCTTGTTACGATGATTTTCAACTTCACTCTGAAATTGCTTGAACTTTTCAAATGTTTCAGACTTGTGCTTCATTAAGTAGACATAACCATATCTACTCAAATCGTCAGTGAAGGTGAGAAAATAACGATATCCGCCGCGTGCCTCTACGCTCATCGGACCACACACATCGGTATGTATGATTTCCAACAAGTCACTTGCACGCTCCATTGTTCCGGAGAACGGAGTTTTAGTCATCTTGCCCATGAGGCATCGTTCGCACGCGTCAAGTGAATCAAAGTCAAGTGACTCCAAAAGTCCATCGGCATGGAGTTTCTTCATGCGCTTTACACCAATATGACCTAAGCGGCAGTGCCACAAAAATATGGCGCTATCATTGTTAACTCTAACTCTTTTGGTCTCAATGATATGTATGTGTGTATCGCTATCAAGATTCAATATGAACAATCCTCTCACATTGGGTGCATGACCATAAAAGATGTTACTCATAGAAATAGAACAACCATTATTCTCTGACTTAAAAGAGTAACCGTCTCGCAATAAACAAGATCCAGATATAATGTTCATGCTCAACGCAGGCACTAAATAACAATGATTCAAGTTCATAACTAATCCTGATGGTAACTGAAGTGAAACTGTGCCGACGGCGATTGCATCAACCTTGGAACCATTTCCTACGCGCATCGTCACTTCATCTTTCGCCAGCCTTCGTCTATTCCGCAGTTCCTGTTTCGAGTTGCAAATATGAGCAACAGAACCGGTATCGAATACCCAGGCACTACTACGAGAGCCGGTTAAGTACACATCAATAACATGTATATCAAATATACCTGATTTTTCTTTAGCCGCCTTCTTATCAGCCAGATACTTGGGGCAATTGCGCTTCCAGTGACCCATACCCTTGCAATAGTAACACTCTGTTTCAGGCTTAGGTCCAGCTTTGGGTTTCTTCGTCGGATTGGCAACCGGATTGCCGCTCTTCTTTGATTTACCCTTCTTGCCTTTGCCGTTTCTCTTGAAACTAGTGGTCTTATTCACCATCAACACTTGATGTTCTTTACGGAGTTCAGACTCTGCGACTTTCAGCATCGCAAACAACTCGCCGGGTGACTTGTTCATCCCTTGCATGTTGTAGTTCAACACAAAGCCTTTATAGCTTGGCGGCAGTGATTGAAGGATTCTGTCAGTGATAGCCTCTTGCGGGAGTTCAATCCCCAACTCAGCTAGACGGTTTGAGTACCCAGACATTTTGAGCACATGTTCACTGACAGACGAGTTCTCCTCCATCTTGCAAGCATAGAATTTATCGGAGGTCTCATACCTCTCGATCCGGGCGTTCTTCTAAAAGATAAACTTCAACTCCTGGAACATCTCAAATGCTCCATGACGCTAAAAGCGACGTTGAAGTCCCGGTTCTAAGCCATACAAGACTGCACATTGAACTACTGAGTAGTCCTCCTTACGTGCTAACCAAGCGTTCTTAACATCCTGATCAGCCGTAGCGGGTGGTTCATCTCCTAGCGCAGCATTAAGGACATAATCCTTCTTCCCAGCTTGTAAGATTAGCTTAAGATTACGAGCCCAGTCTACAAAGTTGCTTCCATCATCTTTCAACTTAGCTTTCTCTAGGAACGTATTAAAATTCAGGGTGACTGTCGCGTGAGCCATGATCTACAACACAAATATATTCAAAGTGGACCTAGACTATGTTCAAGATAATTAGAGTTTAACTTAATCAAATTACTCGCTAAACTCCCACTCAAAAAGTACATCTCTCTAGTCATTTCAGTGGTTCATGATCCACTTACACTAGCTCAAGTCCGATCATCACATGAGTTGAGCATAGTTTCAGTGGAAGCATCCCCATGCTAATCATATCTTCTATATGATTCATGATCGACCTTTCGGTCTCATGTGTTCCGAGGCCATGTCTGCACATGCTAGGCTCGTCAAGCTTAACCCGAGTGTTCCGCGTGCGCAACTGTTTTGCACCCGTTGTATGTGAACGTTGAGTCTATCATACCCGATCATCACGTGGTGTCTCGAAACGACGAACTGTAGCAACGGTGCACAGTCGGGGAGAACACAATTTCGTCTTGAAATTTTAGTGAGAGATCACCTCATAATGCTACCGTCGTTCTAGGCAAAATAAGGTGCATAAAAGGATTAACATCACATGCAATTCATAAATGACATGATATGGCCATCATCACGTGCTCCTTGATCTCCATCACCAAGCACCGGCACGATCTTCTTGTCACCGGCGCCACACCATGATCTCCATCAACGCGTCGCCATCGGGGTTGTCGTGCTACTCATGCTATTACTACTAAAGCTACATCCTAGCAAAATAGTAAACGCATCTGCAAGCACAAACGTTAGTATAAAGACAACCTTATGGCTCCTGCCGGTTGCCGTACCATCGACGTGCAAGTCGATATTATCTATTACAACATGATCATCTCATACATCCAATATATCACATCACATCGTTGGCCATATCACATCACAAGCATACCCTGCAAAAACAAGTTAGACGTCCTCTAATTTTGTTGTTGCATGTTTTACGTGGTGACCATGGGTATCTAGCAGGATCGCATCTTACTTACGCAAACACCACAACGGAGATATATGAGTTGCTATTTAACCTCATCTAAGGACCTCCTCGGTCAAATCCGATTCAACTAAAGTTGGAGAAACTGACACCCGCCAGTCATCTTTGAGCATCGGAGTTACTCGTAGCGATGAAACCAGTCTCTCGTAAGCGTACGAGTAATGTCGGTCCGAGCCGCTTCGATCCAACAATACCGCGGAATCAAGAAAAGACTAAGGAGGGCAGCAAAACGCACATCACCGCCCACAAAAACTTTTGTGTTCTACTCGAGAAGACATCTACGCATGAACCTAGCTCATGATGCCACTGTTGGAGAACGTCGCATGGGAAACAAAAAATTTCCTACGCGCACGAAGACCTATCATGGTGATGTCCATCTACGAGAGGGGATGTGTGATCTACGTACCCTTGTAGACCGTACAGCAGAAGCGTTAGTGAACGCGGTTGATGTAGTGGAACGTCCTCACGTCCCTCGATCCGCCCCGCGAAGCGTCCCGCGATCAGTCCCACGATCTAGTGCCGAACGGACGGCACCTCCGCGTTCAGCACACGTACAGCTCGACGATGATCTCGGCCTTCTTGATCCAGCAAGAGAGACGAAGAGGTAGAAGAGTTCTCCGGCAGCGTGACAGCACTCCGGAGGTTGGTGGTGATCTTATCTCAGCAGGGCTCCGCCCGAGCTCCGCAGAAACGCGATCTAGAGGAAAAACTGTGGAGGTATGTGGTTGGGCTGCCGTGGAAAAGTCGTCCCAAATCAGCCCTAAAACCTCCGTATATATAGGGGGAAGACGGGGAGCCTTGCCTTGGGGTCCAAGGACCCCTAAGGGTTTTGGCCGAGCCAAGGGGGGCAGCCCTCCCTTTCCAAACCGAGTCCAACTAGGTTTGGAAGGAGGAGTCCTTCCCCCTTTTCCCACCTCCTCTTTTTTTTCTTTTCTCTTTGATTTTCTTCCTATGGAGCATAGGGCCTTCTTGGGCTGTCCCACCAGCCCACTAAGGGCTGGTGTGCCACCCCCAAGGCCTATGGGCTTCCCCGGGGTGGGTTGCCCCCCCCCCCCGGTGAACTCCCATAACCCATTCGTCATTTCCGGTACATTCCCGGTAACTCCGAAAACCTTCCGGTAATCAAATGAGGTCATCCTATATATCAATCTTTGTTTCCGGACCATTACGGAAACCCTCGTGACGTCCGTGATCTCATTCGGGACTCCGAACAACATTAGGTAACCAACCATATAACTCAAATACGCATAAAACAACGTCGAACCTTAAGTGTGCAGACCCTGCGGGTTCGAGAACTATGTAGACATGACCCGAGAGACTCCTCGGTCAATATCCAATAGCGGGACCTGGATGCCCATATTGGATCCTACATATTCTACGAAGATCTTATCGTTTGAACCTCAGTGCCAAGGATTCATATAATCCCGTATGTCATTCCCTTTGTCCTTCGGTATGTTACTTGCCCGAGATTCGATCGTCAGTATCCGTATACCTATTTCAATCTCGTTTACCGGCAAGTCTCTTTACTCATTCCGTAATACAAGATCCCGCAACTTACACTAAGTCACATTGCTTGCAAGGCTTGTGTGTGATGTTGTATTACCGAGTGGGCCCCGAGATACCTCTCCGTCACACGGAGTGACAAATCCCAGTCTCGATCCATACTAACTCAACTAACACCTTCGGAGATACCTGTAGAGCATCTTTATAGTCACCCAGTTACGTTGCGACGTTTGATACACACAAAGTATTCCTCCGGTGTTAGTGAGTTATATGATCTCATGGTCATAGGAACAAATACTTGACACGCAGAAAACAGTAGCAACAAAATGACACGATCAACATGCTACGTCTATTAGTTTGGGTCTAGTCCATCACGTGATTCTCCTAATGACGTGATCCAGTTATCAAGCAACAACACCTTGTTTATAATCAGAAGACACTGACTATCTTTGATCAACTGGCTAGCCAACTAGAGGCTTGCTAGGGACAGTGTTTTGTCTATGTATCCACACATGTATATAAGTCTTCATTCAATACAATTATAGCATGGATAATAAACGATTATCTTGATACAGGAATTATAATAATAACTATATTATTATTGCCTCTAGGGCATAATTCCAACATAATAAACGATTACTCTAAACAAGTAAATATAATAATAACTAATTTATTATTTCCTCTAGGGCATATTTCCAACAGAGCGGTAGTACTAATCCGGCAGCACTACTGCCTTGTGGCTCCTGCGATTGCACTGCTCTATGGGTACTATTGTTCGAGCGATAGTACCGTTCACCGGAGCGGTAGTGCCACTTATGTGCGGGCTATGGCCATAACATTTCGATTTTGGAGGGCCTATTTAAGGGGGTCTTCATCCCCAATGGATCTTATCCTTTGAGCTCGTGTCCTCCATTGTTGACCTTCTTCCTGCTTGCTAACTCTCAAACCCTCTAATGATTCTTACTAGTTCGTGAGAGAAAAGAGAGAGAGGATATCTAGATCGATGTTTCCACCAATCACTTTCTCCTCTATGTGAGGGGAACCCCTTGGATCTAGATGTTGGAATTCTTAGTGAGCTCTTTGTTCTTGCTCTCATATTCCTCCATAGCTTTTGTTGTGGTGGTGCTATTAGGGAGTGAGGGACTTGACCACTTCGTGTGTTCTTGCCATTGCATTTGGCGCATAGGTTTGAATTCTCCACGTGATACGTGGAAGTGAAGTTTGAGAAGCTTATTACTCTTGGGTGTTTGAGCACCCTAGAGCTTGTGCCTCTTGGGTGCTTTGGCACCCTAGACGGTTGGTGTTGCCTCGAAGCTCAATCATCATGGTGTAAAGCTCCAGTTAAGTGTCACGGTATCCAATTAGGCTGTGGAGATTGCCTCGAGAAAATTGTATGGGTTCCTTTGACCGCCCCCATGGGTTGCCAAAGTGTACGGGTTCGATGACCTCCCACAAGGGTTGCCATTTCTACGGGTTCGGTGACCGCCCTCAGGGGTCCCTTAGTGTAATCACCGCATCTTGCATTGTGCAATGGCGTGAGGAGATTGTGATGGCCTTAGTGGCATATTTGGGATCATTGTGCCTCCGCACCGCTCCAAACAGAGATTAGAATCCGCAAGGTTGTGAAATTTTTTGGGATAGATCATCGTTTGTGTGTGCCTTAGTTATCTCTTACCCGAGCCCTTTACTTATGCACTTTACTTTATGATAGCCATATTGTTTCATGTTATATATCCTTCTATCACGTAGTTGTTTACCTTTTGTTGCATAAGTTGTTGGTGCACATAGGTGAACCTAGTTGTTTTAGGTTTTGTGCTTGACAAATTAAACACTAGTTTTATTCCGGATTTGCTCAAGCCTAAACAGTAAATATTTTAAAGTGCCTATTCACCCCCCTCTCTAGGAGATATCCACGTCCTTTCAGTCTCCAACCTCCAAGAGTAACATGCCAAAGATGAACTCAAAGGGGGTCATAATTCCCTTTGGTGATGATGTAGATTAGACACTCTTTTTTCTTTTCTAGCAAAGGATGGATGTGATTGTTGCAGGGATTCAGAGATCTTAAAGGATTATAGCTCAAGAAAAATGGAGTAAGAGATATAACAACTCTATTCAAAGTGTGTGGAAAAAGAGGTGGGATTTTTACAATCCAACTAAATTTCGATGTGGTACAAGCACATTGAAACATTCCGCAGCATCCTTCGTAAGTTTCAGAAGAGGGTCCCTGCCTGGATTTCACACGATGTTTCAAAGACATTTTTGAAAAGTATAGTAGCCACTGCACTCTCTAGCCTTTCGTTAGAAGCTACTCTGGAATATTGTTTGCATTTCGGTTGCCCCGAAACACAACACAGAAGTTGCAAACCACACATAAATGCATTAAAATGATGTTTCTACAATGGTGTTTTCATGAGGACTTTATGGTGGCATATGAATAGAACATATATGATGTGCATTTGGCTATATGTAGGCAATCATGTTACCACTCCAAGTTCATCATTGTGCCCCGTTCGCAGTTTTCCTATGCTCAAAAGCAAAAGTAAAAGATGTATATATGATGCATGCCACCTTTCTTCTCTTTTGCCAATTAGGGGGTGGGGCACCATACACCTTCGGTTGCAACCTTATGTACTAGCATACCGTTTACACCATCAACAAACAATGTTAGCCCGCACCACATATATGTCATCTACACCAAAAACCCACTTAAGGTGCTAATCACACTTTCAAAGAGATAATCATGTTTCTCTATTGTACAAGATTTATTATCTTCATAAACTATTTTTTTATTTAATTCGAACACCATATTTATGAACATTCATTAATTGGTAAGGCAACACTATAGACTAACCGTTGCCATTCAGAGTGTTGAAGGACTTTAGTAAAGCCAAATAATGTGAGAGGATGAGGATACTCACGTGTAGGCGTTACTTCACTTTGATCCGCGCTGATTAACATACAGCACAATATCACCAGGGGGTTGAATTTAAGTTGTATATGAAAAGTGTATTTACCAAAAGATCACGCATTCGACAGTAATAACGGAACCCCCTACCACACGTGGCTCTAACACCCTAGTAACAACCGCCGCACGTGGTAGACCGTGCCATAGATCTCCGTCTTATTTACGGCGTGTGATAAAAGTGCACGCCTATGCACGTGTGGTGTCAATCATGGATTGCATTTGCACAATACATATAGTTATAGAATGCATTACGATGTTGGAAAATAAATCCGTTCGCTTATTTGTCCAAATTTCTACAAAGGGGTTAAATACTTAGGAACATGTTTTTCTCAACACTGTTTCATGGTAGAAATTTTCATCGAGGAGGGAATATGACTGAGAAGAATTCTTTAGAGTGAGAAAGAATTGTCAGTCCGGTGCGCCGGTGCAGAGCACTCTCCCTTTTTATCACCGTCGCACGCTATGCTAGTGCTAGACTGCTACTTCCAGCTGGGCCAAGAAGCCCCGTGAGGTCATAGACCCATCGCCACCTGAACAGTGGGCCCAGGGCGTACGCCTCACATCCGAAGCCTATATAACCCGCCATCTCCTAAGCCCCCCCTCTCCCCTCCCCCCTTCTCTCTTCCCCTCCCACTCTGCCTCCTCCCCGGAAAAAAATCAGGAAAAAGGGGGAGAGGAAAACAAGCAGGCGAATTTAGGGCTTTCTCCTCGGATTTCCAGCGATTGCGCCGCCGATTCGCCGATCCAATGCCGCGCGCGTCCGTCCCCGGGGGCCGCCCGGCGGCCGCCGCCATCAGCGGTAAGAACGGGGCCAATCCCCGCGGGCAGGGGGGCTTTTTCGGGCTGATTGGGGGTTTATTATCGGCGCCGGCCCTCCGCGGCGGGTTTCGGGGGGGCGCGGGGTGGCGGCTCCGACGCAATGCGTCTGGCTGATTGCGGCGGCGTGCCGGTTCTTTGCCCGGGGGATTCCGATTTAGATGCGCGGCTGATGGGGGCGTGCGGATTTGGTTTTGGGGGCAGAGCCGCGATCGGATGCCGATGTCGCCCCGATTGAGTGGTTCTCGTGCTTTGAACGGAGGGTTGTCGTCGGGTGGTACGGAATCGGGCCCGGATTTTGGCTTGGGAGGCTTGCCACCCTGCTGATGTACGGCGATAGGTAGGCTATTTAGGTGTTTCTTGAATTGGGCGGCGGTGGTATTACAGGTGGAGCATCAGAATTGGAAGTTGGCCCTTGCGAAATGGTTCAGATGTTTCTTGGGTTGGTTTACCATTGAATTAGGGAACTTTGGAATTGATTTTTATTCACTTGATGATTTATGTTGTGCAAGAATTCTCGTGGCTGGGTCTTAGGTTCAGGAATGTGCAGTGGGATGTGATTTCCTCCATGAAAAAACTGTTGCAGGATTCTTAATAGGTTGTAATTTAGCTGATCATTTTCTTCAGGGGGTAGTGTTGTTTAGGTTTATGGTGGCAGCGTTCTTTATGTTTACTAGTGTGCAGAAGTCATATTTATTGGACAGTACTGCCGCACTTCCGCGCGAATCCGCCATCCACGTCATCTTCTTGTTATACCTTGCATGCCGTGCATGACCAGGCCCAGGGTCCTAAGTGCGCGGGAACGGTACCGAACGTTAAGATTCCCATATTTATTCATGCTGGGATCTTGAAAAAGATACCAGAATGCTGAGAATTAGTTGTTTCCCATTATGAATTAGTTTACTCGGGTTTAATAGGTACAATGCTGTTATTTAGACTGATGTTATATCTCTGCCATAGCCTGTGACCGGCCTACAGTTCATTTTGTCAAATTAATTTAATTTATCTTACCCATCAATTCGCCTTAACAGATTATGAGTTAATCCATTTATTCTGTGTGTAACTCTTCTCCATCTTACCTAATCCATTTGCGTCATACTGTGTTTTTTATTGGAAGCCAAATCGATATGTACAAATGCCAGCCTTTGTCACCGGAAAACCAATGTATTGTTAAAATCTGTTTTCCATTTTACTAAGTTGCAAGTGGCATAAAATTTGTGTGGTTTTGTTTCCAAGGAAGGCTAAAAATAGTTTTATCAAATTATTGCCTTTTCACTTCCATCAAGTTAGTACTCACCTATGAGTACACCTCCCCAGGACATGCTCAATGGTAATATTTGTAACCTCTTGCTTTGATTTCCATTCCAGTGAGCAGCGATGCCGGCCACTCTGAGCCATCATGCAGCACACCTGCTTATCAGAAGGTGTTTCGCCCTGTTACTCGGTCTATGACCCGTATACCTCCTGCGGTTGCTGCTACACCTGATGCGAAGAAAAGAGTCGATAGCACAAGCAGCAATAGAAGTACTCCAGATGCTCGCTTTGGCATCCAGTTAGATGCAGCACGGCCCACTGTAACCCGTGCACGAACTCCTCAGGAAGTGACTAAATCTGCTTGGAAACCTCTTACCCAGCCTGCTGTTCTGAGTGAAGACCTGAAGCGAGCAAGTTCTGCAACCAACCCTACTGCCAAGCGCTCCAGAGTTACTAACTCACAGGCTGATAAAGATTCAGCTTCTAAAGTTAATGGAAATGTTCGCAGTGGTATGTGCCATAGGCTTTGTGTACTCGTTTTAATCATTCATTATTTATTTTTTTGGACATTCATATTGTATTCCTAGTTTTGATTAGTTTTATTATTATCCAGGTAAAAAGAACAGAAACGAAGAATGCGCTAGTCAGGGTGATCAATCGGATGGTGCTGTCATCCCATCTCCACCAAAGAAGCTGCAGAGTGACAAGGGCTCTTCTGATCTAGTTTCAAGAAGGAAAAGCACTATCAGAAGCAAGGGTGCTAAATTAGCTGCTCCGCTGCTTATGGGGAATCCAGAAACTGAACTTGGAAAGGGTCCTGCCAGTGTTGATCCATTGCCTGCACAGCAGCTGCAACTTGAGTTTTCAAAGAAGTCGAATGCCATTACAGAAGCTATTGCCAGTGGAACTAGCCAAGTCAACCAGTCAGTTGCTGCAGCCATCACAGAAGCTATTTCCAGTGGAGCAAGTCAAGTCAATCAGTTGGTTGCTCCAGCAGTTACAGATGCTGTTGACAGAGGAAAAAGGCAAGCTGATCAGTTGGTTACTCCAGTCAATACAGAAGCTATTGGCAATAGAAGAACACGGCAGATCAGTCGGCCGGTTGCCCCAGTCATTACAGAAGCTATTGGCAACAGGACAACCCAGGTCAATCAGTTTGTTGCTCCAGTGGTTACATTGCCAAGACAACAATTACAAAACAATATTCAACAGAAGCTTACCAAGATAACTCTGCCCACAAGCCAGGCCAGCATCCCGGCTGGTGCGACGGGCCCAATGGTCGTACCAAAGCTAGAAATCGGGAATGCAAATGAGTCTTCCAATGCTCTCTCGAGCCTTGCCTACAGGAGGGCGCTGATAATCCAGCAGCAAGAGCAGCTTCTGCAGCAATATAAATTGGATAATTCACAAATGCAGCTTCACATCAAGGGTCCTGGTAAAGCTCTAGTTCTTCTTGGAACTAAAATGATTGCAATAAAAATAAAATAACTAGAAGCAATATAATTTGGTGAATTCACACTTAAATTATAACTGTTCTTTGTATTTTCTCAATTTGAGGCAGGCATTGTTTGTTGACCTTACAGTAATTGCCTCATTGCAATTTCAGCTCTGTTTGAGGATGACGAAGCGCCAGAGACAGAGCCACTGGGAACAAGGTGCGCACTCTGCAAGCTTGACCTAGCGTTCGAGGCACATGGGGGTGCTGCGCACGACGGCTCCGCTCCCCCAGTGATCGCTGTCCTGTCATGCCACCATACATTCCACAGCAGCTGCATCGAGGACGTCTACGGCCTCGCCGAGCCGGCCCAGTGTATTGCGTGTCTTGACTGCGAGATGGTGCACTGATCGTTGGTCAGTAGCACCGATCTGTCTGGATGAGCTGCGGTGTAGGGCTTGAAAACAAGGGTACTCTTAGAATGCATATATAGATGGAGTGTTGTTGTCTCTTCTGTGCTGGTAGAAGTATTATGTGGTGGCTTGCTTGGCTCAGATCAAAGTCGAATAACCCCTTTTGCGTTTTGCTTTAGGCGGTGTAATTAGCGTTAGCAAGCTTTTGATTTTGATGGGCAGCCTGTTAAATCGTTGGACACCATGGATGTTTTCCTTTTTCATAGATATATATAGATATTGGCCTGCTTTTTCGAGTACTTGTTGGAAATGTGTTCCATCTTTTGTGCATCAACTTCTGGAGCAAGTTCTCAAAAACCACAAAAAAAAAGGAATTTCTCTAGCAGTAGTAGCAAGTTTTCATGAATGTGGTGTTACTGGTGTATTGTACCTACTTCTGGAGTAGCTTAGAACTTCTTTGCTATTTTTCTTTCTTTGTAGTACTAGTTCGAGCAGGGCGTTTTGGAGCTCGGGCTCGATGGTGCCATGTTTTTCAAAACCCCCCAAATCATCAAAATTCGTATTTTTATATTTCTAAAAAAGCTGAAAAAAATACGGATATACATGGAGACATTACACACATGTGTGCAAAATTTTAAAACAAAATACGTTGAAACGAGTTCTGTGTAAAAAAGACAAATTTGTGGCTTTTTAACACATCATGTTATTCATCCCAAAAGTACATGAATTTGCTCCTTTTGTATAGATTGCATCTTAAGGTATCTCATCCTGAATTTTTGTATGGAATTTTTGCACACATACAGTACATTTCATCCTTGTGTACTTGCATATTTTTTCTGATTTTTTTCAAACCGATAATTTAAATTTTGTTTTTTGTCAAAAATAAAGGGTGCAATGGAGCCCGAGCTCCAAAAGGCATTTTCGTACTAGTTCATACTAAAAAAAACACTGCCGAGGTAGGTGGGGGTCCAACTCATTCTCAGACTTTTCTGCCAGATTATTTGAATCTTGGGCCAAGGTTTGGTGACGCTTGAAGAAAAGTGGGAAGGCAGGCGTCGTAGTCTGGGCTTTGAGAGCAAGAAAAGTGCTGGGGGCTGATGTAGTAATATGGCACTGTAGTCCAGGCCTTGTATGGTGACGCTTTGCTGGCCCAGTCGAGTGAAACGGTGAGGCGTGCTAGTGTGGGGGCCCAGCGAGAAAAGGCAGAGCGTGCTAGCTCGGATTCCCTGACTTTTGGCATTCATGCATGCAGCGCAGCTGCACCGCATGCGAGGTGGCCGGCGGGGTGTGTCAGCGTCGCTTTTGCCAGTGCAGCGGCATTGGTTGGTGACGAAACTAGGAAACAAAGACGGATGATGCCGTGCCGGTGGTCGGTGACCTCTAACTTTTTATCCCCAAAACACACTCCGGATGCATAGAGAAAGGCAAGTTTTGTGACCTTCCTCCTATGTGGTTTTCAGTATAAACTGTGTTTTGTGCTGACATAATGCTACTCCTGGAAACCAAGTAAAATGGCTTGCTAAACCAAAAGCCAAGGAGCCTTTTTTTTTCTTCCTCCTGGAAAAACAAAAAGACTCGTCTCTAGGAAAGTCATATTCTACCCCCGAGCACAAATGCTCCCTCATGAACAGTAAAATGGAAATAAATAATAAAATAGTTCAAAACAATTTGAATTTTTTTCTTGTAAACATTAACAAATGTTTTACATGCGTACTAAAATTCAGTACGAAACAATATTCGTGGAAGTCGCAGCGAAAAAACAAAATCAACTGTCCAAATGTATCCAAAACTAGCATTTTTAGAGCAACGATTCTGCTTTTTTTCGGCACGACTTCCACAAATATTTTTTCGAGCTGAAATTTTGTAAGCATACAAAACATTTGTCAAAGTTTATCACAAAAAATTCAATTTTTTTGAATGATTTTAGTATTTTTTCGGTTTTATTGTTTTATGAGGGAGCATATGAGCTTGGGATTAAAAACTCCATCTCCTCGTCTCTGGCTTTTCATCTTTTAGGAGAGATTGCGGGACTAAAGGAACACAAAAGCGTGCGCACTTGTTTTCACACCCACCCCCCAAAAATGCTCCCTTCCCCTAATTTCATAAATGTGTGACGTATCTTCTATTCTTACATAGCTACTATCCACTACCTATTTTTTTTAGATATGCAACTATGCCACAAGAAAGTCATGGATGTAAATTATAAATCACATTCTTTTTACATTATTCTATGCATGCAAGCACCACATAATCAATTCATGTATGTTACTCATAAATTATTTTTTGTATTAGATCTTTTACTGAAAATATATGTGTTCATCAGTTGCACCATACTCATGCATGTTACTCGCAAGTTATTCTTTGTATTAGATCTTTTACTGAAAATATATGTGTTCGTCAGTTGCACCACACCTATGTATTTTACATTCACATTTTTATTAGAAATGACATTCTTTTAATAGGAATTCATTTTTTATTTTCATATCCATTGTATTATCTTTATTTTTAAGTTTACATTGGCTTTCCATTAGTTATAGATATTTTTTAGCAACGTGTATGCATTCTTTTAGCAAGTTTCCCGCAGTAACGGTCGGGACATCGTCTAGTTGGTGGCGCCCGCGACTCCTCCCCTTTCTTCTCTTGTCCGCCCTCGACGCCGCCTAGAAGGTATTTGCCTATTTGCTCGAGTTAGCCGAGGTGCATCTACGTCCAGCGAGGTACGGTTTTATCATGGTGGATGATACTCTCATATGAGTTGTTGAGATTCCCCAAAGAGAAAGTGTGGTGTAGAATAGAAGCACAATATTTTTCTCAATAAGAACCAACATTTAATGTCCATTTGCCCACATATGCTTGCTTGGTTTGAATTGTAGGTGTTCCAAGCTTTGGAGGCATTCAAGGTTCAGCACGAGGGCAAAGCCTTCCATCTCGTCCATTGTTGGACTATCATCAACGGGGAGGATAAGTTCAAGGCGCAATATGCCGTCCTCTTGGCGCGTTGGGGGTGGGGAGAAGCCGTGGAGGACCATGGTGACGGCGAGAAGGCCCAGTCGTGGGGGAAGACCAACTCGAAGAAGGAGGACAAGCGGGACGCGGCGTCGACCGCCTTGCTTGAAAAGGTGGAGGGCATGATAAGCAAGAAGGACTTGAGGGAGGAGAAGCACCGGCAAGAAAAGAAAGAGCAAATGCACACCTTTATGGAAATCCAAAGGAGGAGGCTCGACATGGACGCGGAGAGGCAAGCCAAGATGCTTGAGTTGTAGGAAGCGAAGCAAGCCAAGATGCTCGAGATCGAGGCCACGAATGCCAAGATCAAGGCGAAAGCAAGTGGCCCTCGCAAGCATGGAGACGGGCGTGAAGATCATGAAGGTTGATCTGAACACCGTGTCCTCGAGGAAGAGTCTATGGTTCGAGAAGATGCATGCCGAAATGCTCAAGTTCGACCAGCTTTGATCTGCGACGGAGATTACAAACCCTGTTGGCATGATCACTGGTCGACATGGCGTGGTCGAATCCCCACCCCTTTTGGTGTGCTGGCATGTGTGCCGGCCGCTGCCAAGTGTGCCAGCATGAACTGCGTGGTGATAATGTATGCCGGCCGCTGACATGGTGCCGACATGAACTCTTGGGCGTTGGCATGGAGGCTTTTTTAGTCTAAATGTGTGGACATAAAATGGGTCGCCCGCGTTGGGCGCACAACCAACCAAAAAAAAGCAGAAGGACACGGAACGGGTGACCGATCCAAACAAATAAAAAAAAAACGGACAAATCGTCGCCCATTTGGGTCGGACGATTGGAGTTGCTGTTAGGTTGCATTTTTGGCATCGATCAATGACAAAGCCGTCCGTCGGTGGAACGTATGAGACATGTTTAGGGCCCTCAGCCAGATGCTCTTAGGGGGTGTTTGTTTAAAGGGACTTTTTAGTGTAGGGACTAAAAAAAATTCTTTTAGTCTCATCTAAATCAAATAGGAGGGATTTTTAGGGACTAAAAGTGGGCATTTGAGACTAAAGGAAGAAGTCCCTATGAAAGGGTCTTTTTAAGATTTTTTTAGAACTTTTTCCAACAGTATCCCTACTTTTAGCATGTCATTTAATAACCTCTAGTACATTACTAGGGATAACATGATCTTTTACCATGTCATTTAATAACCTCTAATCCATGTTTAGTCTTTGAAACCAGACAAGTAGGGATTAGAGACTTTTTAGTTGGGACTAAAAAAAAGTTTTAGAATTTTTTAAGCAAACAGGGCCTTGGAGTTGGTCTAAGGTAGAGCCCTGCTTGCATTGCCCACAGAGGATCCGGAGTGGGGAGCGCGCACGGGCACGACTACTGGTTGTTGGCGGGCGGGTAGCCCAAAACGAAAACGCCCCTGTCCGTCCGTCTGTCTGACAGTCAGCCACAAGCGTGAACGGCGTGAGCACCGTGGTTCACCGGGCGACAGCCAGCGCGTCACGTCACGGGCACGGCTGAAAGCCACCGTCAAGGGCGCCAAGGAAACGGGAGTGGCTTCCAAGGCCACCGTTCCTTTCTTTCTCCTCCTGCTAGCAGCACCACGCCCACGCCCACGCCACGGCACGAGCACAGCCAGAAACCACCAGATAACGCACCGCACCGCACCGCACGCGACCAAACAAGCTAGACCGAGGCGGAGAGAGCGGCGAGAGATTGGGAGCTCCGGCAGGCGGCAGCCGGGAATCGAGCCGAGGAGCCCGCCGAGGTGAGCTGAGCTCCTGACCATTTCCGTCCGTCCTTCTTGACCCCGGATTTCTTCAGTACCAGACTAGCTGATGCGTGTTTGCCGCTCTTCTCTTGAGCTGCTGCAGCCTGCAGGGGGGGCATAGGAACAGATTGGAAGGGGCGGAGCGCATGGAGGAGCCGTCCATGGTCGACCCGCCGCGGATCTTCTGGAAGTCCAGGAGGAGGCCGTCGTCAGGTAGGGGCGCCGCTTCTTGCCGCTTCAAATCCTTTGAACAAACCTCTGAATCCATCCTGATTTGAACCGCGCCCTTTTATATAAAAATACACATGAGATAGTGTTCCTCCTTTACAAAGAAAGGAACCTGCGTTCCTCACCCATTCACCGTCTCTCCCACACCCGTGTTGCCGGTTTCCGCAAACTTCAGTCCAGATCTCCGCAAAAGCTCCCCTCACGCTTTCTCTCCTGGGGATTAATCTTGAGATTTGCTCCCGCCGTTTCTTTCTTGGAATTTGCACAGAATCGTACACCAGTTCGATTTACAGCTCGGGACCTCCTCCTGTTCCTCTGCAGAAAAACCAGCGGCTTCTTCCTTTTTCTTCCTCGGTTATTTCTAGGGATGTTCATCCGTTCCCGCAGTCCGCACGGCGCCGGAGCATTCCAGCGGTGAGATATTGCGTGAGGAAACGGATTGACGACCGCCACCCCACGCAGACGAATATACTACCACCAATACGAGTAAGAAAAATCGCAGTTTCCGCCCACCACGTTGGTCACGCGGCCGGCCGGCTCAACTGATTCTTCGTTGCATGTTTATAATTAATTAATCAACGGCGTCGCGCAAGCAAAGGTCGTTCAGAGCTTCAGACCATGGTTAGTTTGGGGGTAATTTCTCACAGAGTGGGTGGGTAGGTGGGTGCTGTGCTGCTGCAGTGCCCTTGCTTGCCTTCGCCGGCAAGATCTCTGCAGGTCGTGCGAATGTGCTCGCGCCAAGAAACCTATCCCCTTCAGTAACTTTGCTGTTGTTGGGATGAGCTTTTGAGGCCCCTCCTCCTCTGAATATTACTAGTATTCTGTCTTGGACAACGCAGCGAGATGCTCTCCAGGAGCAGGGGAAGCTTGGCTGTGAGGGCAGCGGCCAACGAGGCTGTAGTTTTCCTGAGAAAAAGAGGGCTGCAGTTTTGGTAATACTAGTACTAGATGACAGAGGGTGAGTGCGATAGGCTGAGATATCTATGGCCTTAATTCTCTGACTTCGTAGATAATGCCGATTGTTTATGTCGCGACCAGAGGCTCGAGAGATGCGCGTGTTTGGTGACCACTCGCGCTTATTTTAGAGTTCATGTCAGAATGTTACAGCAAGTAAGTTAATCTAATGGTACTGACCAAATTACCGTGTCTGAACCTGCCAATGTTGACCAAGTTAGATCTTGCAGGGAATTTCCTTGTATTGTACACTATGTGTTCTAAGCTGTTAGCTGTCGCTATCTATCACAGCCCTTTCTTAGCTTCGCTTCCTTGTCAAGGAGAGTGCATACAGCTTGTTGAAGTACACATCCAAGTTCCAAATGGCAGCAAAACTCACTCTCACCTATCATCACTCTACCAGTAATCCACTGAAAAAACTTCTAGCTGATCCTATTCCAGTGCCAAAGGTCATGTAAATAAACAAGAAACATTTCGATTGTGTTGATATTAATGCAGATAGGTGGAGGGCGCACCCCCCTTTACTATATTAAACAAGAACCATTTTGGTCATGTTTCCTTTTCAAGTTATTGATGTCAATGTGCACCCATGATTGAAACCATACCCCCTTCAGTAACTTGCTGTTGTGCAATTACCTTTTCAGTCCTCTTCCTCTGAATTCCACTAGTATTCTGTTTTGTGCGAGGCAGACGAAAGTCTCTTCAGGACGAGCAGTAACAACGCGGGAATTTCTTAGGACAAATTGACTGTGATAGACTGAGATATCTATGGTCCACATTGGCTTCGTATAATACTGATTGTTTACAGCATAATCTGAGGCTCGAGACAGGCGTGACCAGTCACGTTTATTTGGAGTTGCTGTCAGAATGTTACTTTCATTAGGCCGGTCTGATGATACTGACCAGATAAATTAGTATTTCCAAACCCACCAGTGTTCTTTGTTTTTATATATCTTCACCATTCATGCCGAATGATCTGAACCTGCCAATGTTGACCGTGTTAGTATAAACCGTTTGCTCGTAGTGCATAACTCATGAACAGATAAGAAGATAAATTGTTTCTACTTCTATCCTTTCCAGAGCTTCTTAGAATAGTCTGTTAATAGATCTTGTAGGGAATTGCTTGTACTCCCTCCGTTCCTAAATATAAGTCTTTTTAGATATTCCACTAGAGGACTACATACGGAACAAAATGATTGAATCTACACTCTAATGTATGTCTATATACATCCGTATGTAGTTTTTTAGTAGAAACTCTTAAAAGACTTATATTTAGGAACGGAGGGAATATTATACAATATGTTTAAGCTGTTGCTATCTATGTTTTGCTTCCTTGTCAAGGAGAGTAGATATAGATTGAATTACATCCAAGTTCCAAATGGCAGCAAAACTCGCTGATCTATTACTCCACCAGTTATCCACCAAAAAAACTTGCAGCTGATCATTTTCAAATTCTAGTGCCAATGGTCATGTATATTCACTGCATTTCGCTGGGGTAAATGTACTGACTAGTGACTCGCTCAATCTGACTTACCAATGTGTATGTTCCAGCAAATGGCCGGAGCTTGCAAGCACAAGAACATAACAACGAGGCTGCTGCCACAGAAGAGGCAGCAGCAGACAATCTTCCGGCTCAAGGAGAAGCCATGAAGATTGATGAAGTAAATGCAGCAAGCACTACCACAGAGGATGATGCTCATCAGGCAGATCCGATGGCTAACCTATCCGAGAAGCGAAAGGCGCTCTTCGAGCCCCTGGAGCCAATCAACGGCAAGCGCAGCTCCGCTGACATGCTGCTCCCACCACCGGACTTCGAGCCTGCGTCATATCCAAAGGGATGGCTGGTTGGTAAGAAGCGCAAGCTCGTCAATGTCGATGTGGTGGAGAGCATGAGGAGGATAGCTATCCTGGAAATGAACAGAAAGGTTCATGTTCTTGCTAATTGTTTGCCACCAAATGCTAGCATAATATCATGCTAGGTATATGCCATACTGTTTTTCTCTGGTAACTACATACATGACCGACGCCTGAAATAAAGCATGAAACACTAACTTTACCATTAACTTATGATGACCTGTGCATTGTTCCAGTGCAGCCAGGTAATTAGGCATTTTTATTAGAGTTGCCAAATTTGCATCATAGGTTGGTACATATTATCATGTAAAATATCTCGTAAAATGGCATGGCAGGACCGTGAAATCGGCGGGCTCAATGAACAGCTAGAGGAGGACTCCCGCGTGCTGGAGCTTCTGCAGAAGCAGCTCACGGACGAGCGCAGGAAGCGGTCGGAGATCGAGAAGGAGAACTCCATGCTTCAAGAGCAGGTGTCCATGCTGATGAGCATGCTCGACGAAAACGAAGCCTTCGACGAGGAAGGAGAAGAGGTGCCACCGCCTGACCCATCCTTCGATTAAGCATTTCCGAGAACTGCAGGTTCCCTTTTATAAGAAAAGGCATCTGGAGCACGTCCATCTTTGGGTACCAATTAGAGAGTATCCCGGAGGTTTCTATTGATCTCTTGTCTAGAATTCAATTTATATTATTTCGTTTCATGGTTTGCATTGTGTAGACGAAGGGTGCATGTTTTATTGTTCCTGTTCGTATCTAGGTTTGTTGCAGATGTATGGAGACATTTGTGACACTTTTTATTTGAAATGCAAGAGTGTGTATATGGTATTCTGATTTTTTTTTCATATTTCGAAGTCGCCATGACATCTGATCTACAAATGTGATCACCCGTTACTATTAACATGTACACGGTAGAAGATAAATGTCATGTCAAGGGGAAAACAGAGTAAAGATTGTGAAACATTTGCTGGCAGGAGAAACAATCCAAACACACCTAACAAGGCCAAAGTAACGAGATGCGGCTCAAAAAAAGAGTTAGCAAGATGCAGTAGCTGAATGATCTTGGAGTATTGGTATAACACTCCCTACTGGAGAAGCAGTTACTTCGTGGATATTTTGTGTGAAATTTTCCACATCGCCCGTCTTTGCAATAGCCTTGGTATCGGCTTGTTGGGAGATGCCGCCACATACCAACGGAAAAAGTACTATGAGAGAAATGCAGTAAGAACAGCGAAATGGGGTTGCGCAAATTTCAGTTGTTACCAAATGAGAGTCATGTAAGTTTACAGACAGGGGACCAAAACAAGTCTAAAAAGGAAGCCAAAGTTCCTCATGATTGAACATTTCCAAATCCGGAGTGCTAACCGGAGTTCTCTTAACCCTCTGCTATGTCGAACAAAAACTCTGACATAGATGGTATGCGCGGGAGGTTCTCCAACATATCCGCAAACTCCAAGGAATCCTTTCTAGCGATGGCAGACGGTCCTGTGCCACCATCCACAGTTCTCCCAGCAGGTGCCCGTTGTTCTTCGTCTTCGAAACAAAATCTGAGCTCCTCGTCAAAGGCATCATAACCTACTTCTCCTGCAACAATGGTATCATTGCGCTCAGGAACGGATACGGTGGATGGCGCCGTACCTTTCTCAATCAAATTGCAAAGCGAGTCCACTCTCGCCATCAGATACTTCTCATCCGCGGATGGCGGGCCATGTGTATCGCTTAAAAGGCTCTCAGCAATCTCCAGAAACTCTTTTGGCACGGCAGGGCTGGCATGATTACACAAACTGAGGTTCTTTTGTTCTTGAGCAACAATTTTTGCTTGGACATCTGAAGCGGCAGCACCTGAGAAAAGCTTACTGTTAAAGCAAAATAATCTACAAGATTATAAGTATGGCATGGAAGCCTGCGAGCGCTAGGACTTTGTCTGAAGAAGGGGATACTTACCTAAGTTCAATGGCTGATGATGCTTCACCCCATTCCTTTGGATCACTGAACAAGCATCCCATGGTGACACATGATGTGCGAACATGGATGAAGGGCCGTCACTTTCATTTGGATTTCCAAATATAGAGCTTAGGGTCCCAATAAATGGAGAATCAGATATGGTAATTGGTTGTCGGCTCAGCTCATTTAGTCGCTCATCACACTGAATAAGCTTTTCAAAAAATTTGCTCAACAAACTTGAAGAGCAACGCAAAGTATGCCTCCTGCATTTAGAGCATTTAAAAGTTAATTTCAGCTCAACAAAGTAAATGATAAAGTTGAATAAAACAGAAACAACTAGCGGCAATGTCTAGCAAAAAAAGCAATACAAAGTGCACAACACATTTACACCATAAATCACAGCGACAACTTGCAACTTTCACATCTGAACACCGATCTTTACGTGTTACTGTAGAACATCTGATAATGCACTAGTGCTTTACCTGTGCATGCTTGCTTGTCCAGAAGTGAAATCTGGTGCGATCTGCCATAATGTATGTTTTCTTGGTTGAGGATCGGTCTCTTCAAAGAAAATGGGTGGCCGAGACAACTTAAAAAAGAATGGAAACTCGGTTGAGGCAATAATAATTGATAGGTACGCAAACAAACAATAGAAAAAATCGCAAGAACTAACCAACAGATCCAAGGTGCCGTCTCCCTCCTCAGGGCAAGTTGCCTTTATAGCAGTAATATGTAACCACTGCAGCTCTATCTTACTCTTAAGACCATCGTTCAAAACTTCCCAGACAAGCTTATGCTTTGCATAGTAGCATTTTGCAACCAAATCACCTTCATACTGCGATGTGTACTATATAAAAGCAAAAAAAAAAAAAAAAAAAGATGTTTTGGTTAGGCAGTACTTATGGAAAGCTTCTAAATACTTCTTACACATAATAACATATATACTGAGTATAACAAGAGGAAATGGCTTACCTCCCAATTACCAATTTTAAGAAAGTTTGCAGCAAAATTTGAAGCTTTTAGTAGAGCCCCAGATTTGACATCTTTCCTTAAGGGGGGCTTGGAAACAATATTTTTCATGGTAGAACGGTCCTTGGTAGAGTTTTCTTTTGAAAGACGTCTCCCAATAAGATCTGCAAAAGATGGGCTCTTTTTCAATCGTAGACCCAGTGGGAGAGGTTCATTAATTATATCGACAAACATGTCCTGCAAAACATCATGTCTCTACTCAGAATAATGATCAATAAAAAGATATGGATTTCTATGTAAATAAACAGATACTATTATTAATCAAACACTGTCTAATTAGTTGGAGGGGTAGAAATATTATTAATCAAAACCTGTCATATCACATTTTGCAAAGTTTGCGGTAAATAATGAAACACATTTCTCTATATGCAGTCAATCTATCACCGAGAGAGTTTATTCAATTGGATTGGAGTAAAAGGAGCATGCACAAGTTATTTGAAGTTTTTTACTCAATATCTAAGATATCTAATTATGATTGTATGCAGTCAAACCTGAAATCGACAAGCAAAGTCATGTAATAAAAGACAAAACATTAACTTCAATACTTGATGTTTTTTCCCTCTTTCGATCAGTTGAACTTGCTATCTGAATTCGGCAGATGAAAAATAATGAGTATAATTTGAATTCTACACCAACTGCCAAACCTTTTTATCCCTGTATTAATAATATACTAAAACCCTAAACCACATCTACCTGCAGCAGAGGCAGAAGACGTGGCGGTATCTGCGCCGACCCAAATTCTTCAAAAGTAATATAACGCTATAATTTAAATTCTACGTCAACGACAAAATCTTCGCCATCGTCAGATTTAAAATACTAAAGCCCCAATCCCGCCAGTAAAGCATAAGCGGGGGTGTCCGCACCGTGCCTAATTCCTTAAAAGAAAAAATAACGGGTATAACTTGAATCCTACGCCAACGACAAAATCTTCGCGCCACGGTACTAAAACACTAAAACCCCAAACCCCATCTACCTTGAGTGAAAGGAGACGTAGTGATGGCTGCGCCGCCCCGAATTCCCCGAAAGAGAAAATGGGTATAATTTGAATTCTACGCCAAGGACAAAATCGTAGCGCCGTCATGTTAAAAATACTAAAACCCCATCTATATACCTGCAATGGAAGCTGAAGCGGCGGTGGCTGCACCGTCCTGACGCGCTTCTGAGTGGCCTCATTCCCGCCCCCTAACACTTCCTCCTCCAAGGCGCCCGCCGGCGACGGACGGGAGGCGACGGCCGCCGTGTGTCCTGCACGCCGCTTCCTCTGCGGCCGGCCCGGGGGCTGCCCCATGCCGACGTACGTACGTCCCTAAAACCCTGGACCCTAGGAGAGGAAGGTCGATCGGGATCGGATCAGATGGAAGAAGGGATGGCGACGGCGGCGGCGGCGGAGGAGGAGGAAGGGGCTTGGCGGCGGAACACGGCGCTGGATGCGGCGCTGCTGGTTATCATCTGGGACGCGGGGACGCGGCTAGGCTGGTTCACGTGAAGGCTGGTGGGGCTCGTGAAGGGTGGACTAGGTAGGCGAGGCACGGCGTGCCGCCGATCGGTTCCTTGTGCATCGCCGCACGGAACGGCCCCCGACGCTCGGCGTGCGTCTCGGTCGGTTGCCACCAGCTTAACGTCTGCACGTCCCTGGATTTGGAAGGGAATGCGCTAACGGTTTGCCCGGTCACGTTTGCGTTTGTCCCATGTTTCTCTCTTTTTTGGAAAGTTTGTCCATGTTTCTCTAGATGTACCTGGACGTGGATGCCTCCTCCCCATTTTGCAAGTATCCGATGGACAGGAGCCAAGTGGCTGCCACCCCGGGTCCCGACGTGGCGAGCCGTGGACGTTGATGAAGGACATACGGAGTCGAGACCATGCCAGGAAACACCGGTGTGCTTACCACGCCCTCGAAAGGCGACGCGACACGTCGTAGGCACAAACGACCAAAGCCATGGGCCTGACGCCACCTTCAGGACATTGATCAAACGGCGAGACGAGGAGATCCATCGAGGATCTCAACACTGAGGGCAAGTAGACCACCAGAATAGACCGGGGGGAAAACACGACATGGTTGAAAGGTGTCAAGTAGCTAAGACTGTGCGACAAGACTGTTGTGTCACCGACGAAGCCAAAAGGAGGCGCGCAACAAAAACCATTCAACACCGACGTATAGCAACCTTGGTTGAAAGGTAACCCAATTAAGGCCACCCTCTAACATCAAGGCAGCTCTACCTTGGCGGTGACGGCGGCTATCCTTGGTCGTGCCCTTCTTGGAGGCACCGTTTTGAAGGCCTAGCTTCGTTGTTCTCCGATTCACGTCTCTATTGTTGTCGGTGGGATGGTTTGTCGGTGCCTGACACCTTTATATCTTGCTTTGGGTGTATGCTTGTGTGCGTTGTTTGGTCTCTCAGATGTATTCAATGATGGTTGATTTTTAATATAAAGCGGGAAAAATCTTTTTTCGATAAGACAACTCTACCTATGCCTAGGCCTCCATGAAACAAACTATGTTTGAGGCCCCAAAATGGACGGACCCAAAGAGGGCATAGCATGGGGCCATGCCCCAAAATTTCAAATTCCTATAGAATTCAAAGGATTTTTTTTTTGAAATTTCATATAAGTGCCCCACTTAACCACCCCTCCCTCTCCCCACTCACCACAACCATCACATACACGCGCTCTAACTTTTTTCTGAGACATGAGCCAAAGTTATACCTTTTTGTTTACATGGTGGCAACTCTGCTTAAAGATTATGTGGTTGTCTTACGCACAATTTCCTATTAATGGGGTTTTGTTTTTTCCATGGTTTCCCTATGTTGTAATACTAGCACATGCATCATTCAATATCTTCCTTTTCGTCTTCCGCAAATTTATGGAAGCTGTATAGTCCCAAACCAGCTAAAACATCCGACAAGTCAAAAAACAAAAAATATTTCACTATCAAGGTGGAAGATCTTTTTTGTTTGCCTTTTCCATTCATGGGGCTTTCTCTTATTTATTGAAGGACTTCGTTCTAATATATGGCCCCCTTTTTTCTCAGCAATTTTTCTTATCTCTAATTTAGTTCATGTAGGTATGCTCTTGATAGAAAATCCAACATATTTGATGTATTTGTTGTGGTGTAATAACTCTGCATCTTACCATGAATCAGATCACGTGGCACGGTGTAACAAAGTGCACCAGAAACCAATTATACCAAGCGGATGCACATGCATATAAGTGAATGGAGTACTATAGGAGGGTGGTTATAAAAGTTAAAAGAAAGAGGTTTTGGGAGAGTTGGATGCTCTGGACAACAAATGTGAATTTAGTGCTCTAAGTTTGGGGAGAAAATAGGATGTTGCTTTTAGAATCTGATTTGACAAGATTATTGAGGATGATGAGATTAAGTGGAGACAAATAGCAAAGGAGAAAGATCTTAAGGAGGGTGATGAAAATACTAAGTGTGTCCATCTCAAAGCTTGTGGTGGAAAAAAGAAGAACGCTATTCAGGTGCTTTATAAGGATGGTGATGAAATCAAAGGGGACCAAGATCTTTTAAGGAATGCCACTAACTTCTATAAATATCGTTTTGGATCCCCTTGGATCACTAATGGTAACATTGATGGTATTGGTTGTGACACCCTTGGTTTCATGCTGACAATTGACTTCACATTGGAGGAACTAAAAAAACACTTTTTTTACATGAAACACAAAAAAACAGCCGGACCTGTTGGTTATGTGCTGAATTTTATTTGGATGTTTGGGATATACTCAAAGATGACCTCATGGAGCTTTTTAATAAGTTTCATAAGGGAAAATTGGACGTTGAGAGGATAAACGGTTCGCCTAATTTCCATTTTATGTTACAAACAGAGATGCAGTATGAATATAATTATTTGCAACGCTTCAAACAATTCACTTCACTTCCATTTTATGTTTCAAATAGTTCACTTAACTTCCAGTCTGCAATTGGTCTCTGCGCTAATTGGCGCAACGGGTCATCTAGTTACTTAAAAAGTTAGGAGAAAGCTAGCATTTCAAATAATTTATAATGTATGGAGTGCAATGTAGTGCCAAATAAGAAGCTTGCCTTCACTATTTTGCCATATATTAAGCAGTGTGAAAATTACGAAACAAAGATCAAGGGGCGTTGATGATTATCCCTCTTGCGGTCGTGCTAGCTGCCGCTCTCGCCCAAATCGTTAACCCTTTCTAGCATGCGAGCGAGAGAAGAGAGAAGAATGGTAAGCCGATGCATTGTGTATCAAGTTCGGTGGAAAATGTTCAATGGGGTATAAGATGAAAACATAATAGTAGGGGGTAAAATGCAGCAATAAAATGGGGATAAATATTGGGCTCTTACGTAGGTGCATCGCATGTAAATTAAATTTTTCTTACACACAGAACAACCAAAAACATGCTATGAAGGTGCATCACAGATCGTTACCACTAGACGCGCAGTGCTGTGCAACAGAAGTAGAGTTGAGGCAGCGCGTCCGCATGGTCCGCCTCCTCCTTGTCCGGTCTCCGTCGAACAGCCGGTCGCCAGATTCTCTCCCTCGAATAGTCGGTCGCTGGATCCCACGTATAGGTTCGTCGGAGCGGCACGAGTGCACCACCTCTAACGGTATCCGTGCGTGCAGGAGGAACACCGTGTTGCGGACTGCTAGATCCGATCACACAGTCGGCGACGAGTGGAGGCGGCTGGTTGCAACACATGCAAAGCCCTAATGACGGCGTCGAAGCGATCAATTGAATGAGTGTGCCACACCTCCATTATTTATAGGCCTCCACCGCGGGCTAACACTTGGGGCTCGCACGGATTCTAAAGCCTATGTGTTCATTTCCTTAAGCGCGCGACCTCTTAGGTTCTCGTTCACTTGGTCACGAGTCAGATTACATCCGACTTGACTAGCCGGTAGAAACCTGTACTTCACACTTTTATTCCCTTTGCTACACGATATTGTTATCGTGTACAAGGCGACATGGTCATCCTTATTGTAGCACGACCTCTTTCTCGTTCCTATGAATCCGACCAACACTTCGGATTATCTCATAATCCTCATCGCATGGCCGTGCTTATCCAGGTCGGATCACCCGAGGGGATTAGAGTATATCTCGCCTAATCGGAGGGGCAAACCTCATCTTTCTCGACACGTCTCGCAACACGGGTCTGGACAAGTGGGAGACTGTTGGAAATATGCCCTAGAGGCAATAATAAATTAGTTATTATTATATTTCTTAGTTCATGATAATCGTTTATTATCCATGCTATAATTGTATTGATTGGAAACACAATACTTGTGTGGATACATAGACAAAACACAGTCCCTAGTAAGCCTCTAGTTGACTAGCTCGTTGATCAAAGATGGTCAAGGTTTCCTGGCCATAGGCAAGTGTTGTCACTTGATAACGGGATCACATCATTAGGAGAATCATGTGATGGACTAGACCCAAACTAATAGACGTAGCATGTTGATCGTGTCATTTTGTTGCTACTGTTTTCTACGTGTCAAGTATTTATTCCTATGACCATGAGATCATATAACTCACTGACACCGGAGGAATGCTTTCTGTGTATCAAACGTCGCAACGTAACTGGGTGACTATAAAGATGCTCTACAGGTATCTCCGAAGGTGTTAGTTGAGTTAGTATGGATCAAGACTGGGATTTGTCACTCCGTGTGACGGAGAGGTATCTCGGGGCCCACTCGGTAATACAACATCACACACAAGCCTTGCAAGCAATGTAACTTAGTGTAAGTTGCGGGATCTTGTATTACGGAACGAGTAAAGAGACTTGCCGGTAAACGAGATTGAAATAGGTATGCGGATACTGACGATCGAATCTCGGGCAACTAACATACCGAAGGACAAAGGGAATGACATACGGGATTATACGAATCCTTGGCACTGAGGTTCAAACGATAAGATCTTCGTAGAATATGTAGGATCCAATATGGGCATCCAGGTCCCGCTGTTGGATATTGACCGAGGAGTCTCTCGGGTCATGTCTACATAGTTCTCGAACCCGCAGGGTCTGCACACTTAAGGTTCGACGTTGTTTTATGCGTATTTGAGTTATATGGTTGGTTACCGAATGTTGTTCGGAGTCCCGGATGAGATCACGGACGTCACGAGGGTTTCCGGAATGGTCCGGAAACGAAGATTGATATATAGGATGACCTCATTTGGTTACCGGAAGGTTTTCGTGCATTACCGGAAAAGTTTCGGGCTCATCGGTAGTGTACCGGGAGTGCCGGGAGGGGTGCCGGGGACCATCGGGAGGGGTGTCACGCCCCAAGGGGTCTCATGGGCTATGGGAAGAGATAAACCAGCCCCTAGTGGGCTGGAATAAGTTCCCACTAAGGCCCATAAGGTTTGAGAAGGAAAAAACACAAGGTGGAAAGAGTTTCCAAGTGGGAAGGTGGAATCCTACTCCAAGTAGGATTGGAGTAGGACTCCTCCACCTCCAATTTCGGCCAAACCTTTAGGTTTTGAGGCTGCCTCCTCCCCTCCCTCCCACCTATATATACGGAGGTTTTAGGGCTGATTTGAGACGACTTTCTCACGGCTGCCCGACCACATACCTCCATAGTTTTTCCTCTAGATCGCGTTTCTGCGGAGCTCGGGCGGAGCCCTGCTGAGACAAGATCATCACCAACCTCCGGAGCGCCGTCACGCTGCCGGAGAACTCTTCTACCTCTCCGTCTCTCTTGCTGGATCAAGAAGGCCGAGATCATCGTCGAGCTGTACGTGTGCTGAACGCGGAGGTGCCGTCCGTTCGGTACTAGATCGTGGGACTGATCGCGGGATTGTTCGCGGGGCGGATCGAGGGACGTGAGGACGTTCCACTACATCAACCGCGTTCCCTAACGCTTCTGCTGTACGATCTACGAGGGTACGTAGATCACTCATCCCCTCTCGTAGATGGACATCACCATGATAGGTCTTCGTGCGCGTAGGAAAATTTTTGTTTCCCATGCGACGTTCCCCAACAGTGGCATCATGAGCTAGGTTCATGCGTAGATGTCTTCTCGAGTAGAACACAAAAGTTTTTGTGGGCGGTGATGTGCGTTTTGCTGCCCTCCTTAGTCTTTTCTTGATTCCGCGGTATTGTTGGATTGAAGCGGCTTGGACCGACATTACTCGTACGCTTACGAGAGACTGGTTTCATCGTTACGAGTAACCCCCTTTGCTCAAAGATGACTGGCAAGTGACGGTTTCTCCAACTTTAGTTGAATCGGATTTGACCGAGGAGGTCCTTGGATGAGGTTAAATAGCAACTCATATATCTCCGTTGTGGTGTTTGCGTAAGTAAGATGCGATCCTACTAGATACCCTTGGTCACCACGTAAAACATGCAACAACAAAATTAGAGGACGTCTAACTTGTTTTTGCAGGGTATGATTGTGATGTGATATGGCCAACGATGTGATGTGATATATTGGATGTATGAGATGATCATGTTGTAATAGAAATATCGACTTGCACGTCGATGGTACGGCAACCGGCAGGAGCCATAGGGTTGTCTTTATACTAACATATGTGCTTGCAGATGCGTTTACTATTTTGCTAGGATGTAGCTTTAGTAGTAATAGCATAAGTAGCACGACAACCCCGATGGCAACACGTTGATGGATGATCATGGTGTGGCGCCGGTGACAAGAAGATCGTGCCGGTGCTTTGGTGATGGAGATCAAGAAGCACGTGATGATGGCCATATCATGTCACTTATGAATTGCATGTGATGTTAATCCTTTTATGCACCTTGTTTTGCTTAGAACGACGGTAGCATTATGAGGTGATCTCTCACTAAAATTTCAAGACGAAATTGTGTTCTCCCCGACTGTGCACCGTTGCGACAGTTCTTCGTTTCGAGACACCACGTGATGATCGGGTGTGATAGACTCAACGTTCACATACAACGGGTGCAAAACAGTTGCACACGCAGAACACTCGGGTTAAGCTTGACGAGCCTAGCATGTGCAGACATGGCCTCGGAACACGTGAGACCGAAAGGTCGAGCATGAATCGTATAGTTGATATGATTTGCATAGGGATGCTTACCACTGAAACTATTCTCGACTCACGTGATGATCGGACTTGAGATAGTGGATTTGGATCATGTACCACTCAAATGACTAGAGAGATGTACTTTTTGAGTGGGAGTTCTTAAGTAATATGATTAATTGAACTAATTGTCATGAACATAGTCTAATGGTCTTTGCGAATTACGATGTAGCTTGCGCTATAGCTCTACTGTTTTTTTATGTTCCTAGAGAAAATTTAGTTGAAAATTGATAGTAGCAACCTTTGCAGACTAAGTCTGTAAAACCGAGGATTGTCCTCGTTGCTGCGCAGAAGGCTTATGTCCTTAATGCACCACTCGGTGTGCTGCACCTCGAGCGTCGTCTGTGGATGCTGTGAACATCCGACATACACGTTTCTGATGACTACACGATAGTTCAGTGCAAAGTACTTAATGGCTTAGAAGCAAGGCACCGAAAACGTTTTAAAACGTCACGGAACATAAGTGATGTTCTAAAGAGATGAAATTGTGATTTCATGCTTGTGCCCTTGTTAAGAGGTACGAGACCTCCAACAAGATTCTTTGACCACAAAGTAAAGGAGAAAAGCTCAATCGTTGAGCATGTGCTCAAATTATCTGAGTACGACAATCACTCGAATCGAGTGGGAGCTAATCTTCCAGATGAGATAGTGATGGTTCTCCAAAATCACTGCCACCAAGCTTTGAGAGCTTCGTGATGAACTATAACATATCAAGGATAGATACAATGATCCTTGAGCGATTCGCGACGTTTGACACTGCGAAAGTAGAAATCAAGAAGGAGCATCAATAGTTGATGGTTTGAAAAACCACTAAGTTTCAAGAAAGGGGAGGGCTAGAAGGGATACTTCGTGAAACGGCAAAACAGTTGCTGCGCTAATGAAGAGACCCAAGATTGAACCCAAACCCGAGACTAAGTGCTTCTGTAATAAGGGGAACAGTCACTGAGGCGGAGCAACTCTAGATACTTGGGAGATAAGAAGGCTGGCAGAAGTCGAGAGAAGTATATTTGATATACATAATGTTGATGTGTACTTTACTAGTACTCCTAGTAGCACGAGGGTATTGGATACCGGTTCGGTTGCTAAGTGATTAGTAACGCGAAATGAAAGCTACGGCATAAGCGGAGACTAGCTAAAGGCGAGGTGACGATACGTGTTGGAAGTGTTTCCAAGGTTGATATGATCAAACGTCACACGCCCCCTCTACCATCGGGATTGGTGTTGAACCTAAATAATTGTTATTTGGTGCTTGCGTTAAGCATGAACATGATTGGATCGTGTTTATTGCAATACGATCATTCATTCAAAGAGAATAATGGTTACTCTATTTGCTTGAATAATCACCTTCAATGGTTTATTGAATCTCGATTGTAGTGTTACACATTGGTGCCAAAAGATACGAGTTAAATGATGATAGTACCACTTACTTGTGGCACTGCCGCTTGAGTCATGTTAGTATATAAATTGCATGAAGAGGCTCCATGCTGATGGATCTTTACTCACCTGATTTCGAATCACTAGTGACATGCAAATCATACCACATGAGCAAGGCCTTGTTTTCATTGAGATGAAACAAGATAGTAACTTGTTGGAAGTGATACATTTTGATGTATGCAGTCCAGTGAGTGCTGAGGCACACAGTGGATATCATTATGTTCTTACTTCACTGACGACTTGAGTAGATACAGGAGTATTTACTTAATGAATCACAAGTCTGAAATATTGAAAAGTTCAATTCTGTTTCAGAGTGAAGTTCGTCGTAACAAGAGGATAAACTGTCTACGATATGATCATAGAAATGAATATCTGAGTTGCGAGTTTTTGGTACACAGTTAAGACAATGTGGAAATTGTTTCAGAGTTCGTGCCACCTGGAACATCATGGTGTGATGATGTGTCTGAACGTCATAGCCACGCACTATTTAGTATGGTGCATGCTGTGATGTCTCTTATCGAATTACCACTATCGTTTATGGGTTATGCATTAGAGACAACCACATTCACTTTAAATAGGGCACCGCGTATTTCCGTTGAGATGACACAGTATAGACTGAGGTTTAGAGAAATCTAAACTGTCGTTTCTTGAAAGTTTGGGGCTTCGAAACTTATGTGAAAAAGTTTCAGTCTGATAAGCTCGAACCCAAAGCGGATAAATGCATCTTCATAGGATATCCAAAACAGTTGGGTACATCTCCTATCTCAGATCCAAAAGCAAAGTGTTTGCTTCTAGAAACGGATCCTTTCTCGAGAAAAGGTTTCTCTCGAAAGAATTGAGTGGGAGGGTAGTAGAACTTGATGAGGTTATTGAACCATCACTTCAACCAGTGTGTAGGAGGGCGTAGGAAGTTGTTCCTGTGGTGCCTACACCAATTGAAGTGGAAGCTGATGATGGTGATCATTAAGCTTCGAATCAAGTTACTACAAACCTCGTAGGTCGACAAGGTCGCGTACTGCTGCAGAGTAGTACGGTAACCCTGTCTTGGAGGTCATGTTGTTGAGCAACAGTGAACCTACGAGTTATGGAGAAAGCGATGGTGGGCCCAGATTCCGACAAATGGCTGGAAGCCATGAAATCCGAGAGAGGATCCATGTGTGAAAACAAAGTGTAGACTTTGGTAGAACTACTTGATGGTCATGGGACTATTGGGTAAAATGGATCTTTAAAAGAAGACAGACGATGATGGTGATAAGTCACTATTAAGAAAAGCTCGACTTGTCGCAAAGATGTTTTCGACAAGATCAAACAGTTGACTATGATGAGTCTTTCTCACTCGTAGCGATGCTAAAGGTCTGTTAGAATTGTGTTAGTAGTTGCTGCATTATTTATGAAATATTGCACGTAGGATGTCAAAACGTTGTTTCCTCGACGGTTTCCTTGAGCAAACATTGTATGTGATACAACCAGAAGGTTTTGTCGATCCTAAAGATACTAGCAAGTATGCAAGCTCCAGTGATCCTTCAATGGACTGGTGCAAGCATCTCGGAGTTGGAATAAGCACTTTGATGAGATGATCAAAGATTTTGGGTGTGTACAAGGTTTATGAGAAACTTGTATTTCCAAAGAAGTGAGTGGGAGCACTATAGAATTTCTGATAGGTATATGTGGTTGACATATTGTGGATCAGAAGTAATGTAGAATTTCTGTAAAGCATACAAGGTTGTTTGAAAGAAGTTTTCAAAGGAGTACCTGGATTACGCTACTTGAATGTTGAGCATCAAAGATCTATGGAGATAGATCGAAAGCGCTTAATAGAAGTTTCAACAAGATGCATGCCTTGACAAGTTTTTTGAAAGAGTTCAAAATAGACCAGCAAAGAAGGAGTTCTTGGTTGCGTTGTGAGGTGTGAATTTGAGTAAGACTCAAAACCCGACCACGGCAGAATAAAGAGAATAGACGAAGGTCGTCTTCTATGCCTTAGCCATAGAATCTAAAGTATGCCATGCTGTGTACCGCACCTGATGTGTGCCTTGACTCAAAGTCTGTTGAGGGTACAGAGAGTGATCCATGATTGAATCACTAGCAGCGGTCAAAATTTATCCTTAGTAACAAATGGACTAAGGAATTTTTCTCGATTATGGAGGTGGTTAAAGAGTTCGTCGTAAAGGGTTACGTCGATGCAAGCTTTGACACTAATCTGAATAACTATGAGTAGTGAAACGGATTCATATAGTAGAGTGGATATTTGGAGCATTTCCGAATAGCACGTAGTAGCAGCATCTATAAGATGACATAAAGATTTGTAAAGAACGCACGGATCTGAAATTTTCAGAACCGTTGACTAAAACCTCTCTCACAAGCAAGACATGATCAGACCCCATAACTATATGGGTGTTGGATTCGTTGGAATCACATGGTGATGTGAACTAGATTATTGACTCTAGTGCAAGTGGGAGACTGTTGGAAATATGCCCTAGAGGCAATAATAAATTAGTTATTATTATATTTCTTAGTTCATGATAATCGTTTATTATCCATGCTATAATTGTATTGATTGGAAACACAATACTTGTGTGGATACATAGACAAAACACAGTCCCTAGTAAGCCTCTAGTTGACTAGCTCGTTGATCAAAGATGGTCAAGGTTTCCTGGCCATAGGCAAGTGTTGTCACTTGATAACGGGATCACATCATTAGGAGAATCATGTGATGGACTAGACCCAAACTAATAGACGTAGCATGTTGATCGTGTCATTTTGTTGCTACTGTTTTCTACGTGTCAAGTATTTATTCCTATGACCATGAGATCATATAACTCACTGACACCGGAGGAATGCTTTGTGTGTATCAAACGTCGCAACGTAACTGGGTGACTATAAAGATGCTCTACAGGTATCTCCGAAGGTGTTAGTTGAGTTAGTATGGATCAAGACTGGGATTTGTCACTCCGTGTGACGGAGAGGTATCTCGGGGCCCACTCGGTAATACAACATCACACACAAGCCTTGCAAGCAATGTAACTTAGTGTAAGTTGCGGGATCTTGTATTACGGAACGAGTAAAGAGACTTGCCGGTAAACGAGATTGAAATAGGTATGCGGATACTGACGATCGAATCTCGGGCAACTAACATACCGAAGGACAAAGGGAATGACATACGGGATTATACGAATCCTTGGCACTGAGGTTCAAACGATAAGATCTTCGTAGAATATGTAGGATCCAATATGGGCATCCAGGTCCCGCTGTTGGATATTGACCGAGGAGTCTCTCGGGTCATGTCTACATAGTTCTCGAACCCGCAGGGTCTGCACACTTAAGGTTCGACGTTGTTTTATGCGTATTTGAGTTATATGGTTGGTTACCGAATGTTGTTCGGAGTCCCGGATGAGATCACGGACGTCACGAGGGTTTCCGGAATGGTCCGGAAACGAAGATTGATATATAGGATGACCTCATTTGGTTACCGGAAGGTTTTCGTGCATTACCGGAAAAGTTTCGGGCTCATCGGTAGTGTACCGGGAGTGCCGGGAGGGGTGCCGGGGACCATCGGGAGGGGTGTCACGCCCCAAGGGGTCTCATGGGCTATGGGAAGAGATAAACCAGCCCCTAGTGGGCTGGAATAAGTTCCCACTAAGGCCCATAAGGTTTGAGAAGGAAAAAACACAAGGTGGAAAGAGTTTCCAAGTGGGAAGGTGGAATCCTACTCCAAGTAGGATTGGAGTAGGACTCCTCCACCTCCAATTTCGGCCAAACCTTTAGGTTTTGAGGCTGCCTCCTCCCCTCCCTCCCACCTATATATACGGAGGTTTTAGGGCTGATTTGAGACGACTTTCTCACGGCTGCCCGACCACATACCTCCATAGTTTTTCCTCTAGATCGCGTTTCTGCGGAGCTCGGGCGGAGCCCTGCTGAGACAAGATCATCACCAACCTCCGGAGCGCCGTCACGCTGCCGGAGAACTCTTCTACCTCTCCGTCTCTCTTGCTGGATCAAGAAGGCCGAGATCATCGTTGAGCTGTACGTGTGCTGAACGCGGAGGTGCCGTCCGTTCGGTACTAGATCGTGGGACTGATCGCGGGATTGTTCGCGGGGCGGATCGAGGGACGTGAGGACGTTCCACTACATCAACCGCGTTCTCTAACGCTTCTGCTGTACGATCTACGAGGGTACGTAGATCACTCATCCCCTCTCGTAGATGGACATCACCATGATAGGTCTTCGTGCGCGTAGGAAAATTTTTGTTTCCCATGCGACGTTCCCCAACAGAAACCTACCTTTGTAACTACCCAGTCACGGAGTAGCGTTTAATTGGCCCAAAGAAGCCCTATTACCATCCCGAGTACATGCGCCATCTCAGGTCTTGGGACATAGAACATATGTTGTACTATAACTCACAGATGACCGATCGCTATGTCTCCTAGTTGGGCTTGTCCAACTCAGACCTTATCTCGACCCGGATTCGACTACATCGAATCCGATATGGTATTTCTGAGTCCATATTATCCGACTAGCATCCAATGCTACATGATCAGTCAGATCGGACCATCCATCGTGTCATATGCTAGTCTAACTAGTTGTGTGTCCACACAACCCTTTCAACTAGGGACCATTTAGGACAATCATCATACAATGCATAGTCTCACAAATAAGTCACGTACTTGTTAATACACATCATTGATAATGTTCAAGGACTGTCTTTATTCATAAACACATATGAAATAGCATCATACATGATTGCCTCTAGGGCATATCTTCAAAAGAAAAACCATCACAAAGGTACAAAAACAGGGTAAAAAGTGTACTCACTCTAAATTTTAGAGAATTCAATTCCTAGGGATATTTTAGTTTGTAGCATCAAAATCCATAGATATTTTCTAATTCTAAGAAGATTTTCCAGGAGTGTTTACATTTCAATGACTACTATAACATGCACTTAACTCAGTTTTTTTGTGCATCTTTCTTATGGCACCAAACAATAACAATTACACATTATTGTGCCCTCAATTCTTGTAGGATTCAACGGGCCATGACATCCAATTTCAACACTTAAGGCTTAGAACCAAGGTGGGGTCTATTTGTGCGTTGTATTTATCATGGAAACGAAGAAAACTTTCAATGAAGTTTGAGCCCATAGAAAATTTAGTGTGCAATTGAATTCTGAGGAATATTCTTATATGATACATCCTGCCATACAACCCTAGTAAGGAAATTCCTGATGGTTAAAATTCTCCAAAATACCTATGAAAATCCTTTGAATCAAAGAGGCACCAAGTAAAGTAAGACATCGAGCACTATGATAGGGATGGTGATTCTTCATGAACAAGTTGTTGGAAATATGCCCTAGAGGCAATAATAAATTAGTTATTATTATATTTCTTAGTTCATGATAATCGTTTATTATCCATGCTATAATTGTATTGATTGGAAACACAGTGCATGTGTGGATACATAGACAAAACACTGTTCCTAGTAAGCCTCTAGTTGACTAGCTCGTTGATCAAAGATGGTCAAGGTTTCCTGAACATAGGCAAGTGTTGTCACTTGATAACGGGATCACATCATTAGGAGAATCATGTGATGGACTAGATCCAAACTAATAGACGTAGCATGTTGATCGTGTCATTTTGTTGCTACTGTTTTCAGCGTGTGAAGTATTTGTTCCTATGACCATGAGATCATATAACTCACTGACACCGGAGGAATGCTTTCTGTGTATCAAACGTCGCAACGTAACTGGGTGACTATAAAGATGCTCTACAGGTATCTCCGAAGGTGTTCGTTGAGTTAGTATGGATCGAGACTGGGATTTGTCACTCCGTGTGACGGAGAGGTATCTCGGGGCCCACTCGGTAATACAACATCACACACAAGCCTTGCAAGCAATGTGACTTAGTGTAAGTTGCGGGATCTTGTATTATGGAACGAGTAAAGAGACTTGCCGGTAAACGAGATTGAAATAGGTATGCGGATACTGACGATCGAATCTCGGGCAAGTAACATAACGAAGGACAAAGGGAATGACATACGGGATTATATGAATCCTTGGCACTGAGGTTCAAACGATAAGATCTTCGTAGAATATGTAGGATCCAATATGGGCATCCAGGTCCCGCTATTGGATATTGACCGAGGAGTCACTCGGGTCATGTCTACATAGTTCTCGAACCCGCAGGGTCTGCACACTTAAGGTTCGACGTTATTTTATGCGTATTTGAGTTATATGGTTGGTTACCGAATGTTGTTCGGAGTCACGGATGAGATCACGGACGTCACGAGGGTTTCCGGAATGGTCCGGAAACGAAGATTGATATATAGGATGACTTCATTTGGTTACCGGAAGGTTTTCGGGCATTACCGGTAATGTACCGGAAATGACGAATGGGTTCCGGATCTTCACCGGGAGGGGGGACCACCCACCCGGGAGGGCCCAAGGACCTTGGGGGTGGCGCACCAAGTAGGTGGGGTCAGCCCAAGGCTGTGTTGCGCAAGAGAAAGAAAAACCAAAAGAAGAGAAAGAAAAAAAAGGAAAGGTGGGAAAAGAGAGAAGGACTCTACCTTCCAATCCTAGTTGGACTAGGATTGGAGGAGGACTCCTCCTCCCCTTGGTGGCGCAGCCCTTGGGGCTCCTTGAGCCTCAAGGCAAGCCTCCCCTCCCTCCTCCTATATATATGGAGCAATTAGGGCTGATTTGAGACAACTTTTTCAAGGCAGCCCGACCACATACCTCCACGGTTTTACCTCTAGATCGCGTTTTTGCGGAGCTCAGGCGGAGCCCTGCTGAGATTAGATCACCACCAACCTCTGGAGCGCCGTCACGCTGCCGGAGAACTCATCTACCTCTCCGTCTCTCTTGCTGGATCAAGAAGGCCGAGATCATCGTCGAGCTGTACGTGTGCTGAACGCGGAGGTGCCGTCCGTTCGGCACTAGATCGTGGGACGGTTCGTGGGACGGTTCGCGGGGCGGATCGAGGGACATGAGGACGTTCCACTACATCAACCGCGTTTCTTAATGCTTCTGCTGTGCGATCTACAAGGGTACGTAGATCAGAAATCCCCTCTCGTAGATGGACATCACCATGATAGGACTTCGTGCGCGTAGGAAATTTTTTGTTTCCGATGCGACGTTCCCCAACAGTGGTATCAGAGCCAGGTTCATGCGCAGATGTAATCTCGAGTAGAACACAAAAGTTTTTGTGGGCGGTGATGTGCGTTTTGCTGCCCTCCTTAGTCTTTTCTTGATTCCGAGGTATTGTTGGATCGAAGCGGCTCGGACCGACATTACTCATACGCTTACGAGAGACTAGTTTCATCGCTACGAGTAACTCCGTTGCTCAAAGATGACCAGCGAGTGTTGATTTCTCCAACTTTAGTTGAATCGGATTTGACCGAGAAGGTCCTTGGATGAGGTTAAATAGCAATTCATATATCTCCGTTGTGGTGTTTGCGTAAGTAAGATGCGATCCTACTAGATACCCATGGTCACCACGTAAAACATGCAACAACAATTAGAGGACGTCTAACTTGTTTTTGCAGGGTATGCTTGTGATGTGATATGGCCAACGATGTGATGTGATATATTGGATGTATGAGATGATCATGTTGTAATAGTTAATATCGACCTGCACGTCGATGGTACGGCAACCGGCAGGAGCCATAGGGTTGTCTTTAAACTAACGTTTGTGCTTGCAGATGCGTTTACTATATTGCTAGGACGTAGCTTTAGTAGTAATAGCATGAGTAGCACGACAACCCCGATGGAGACACGTTGATGGAAATCATGATGATGGAGATCATGGTGTGACGCCGGTGACAAGAAGATCGTGTCGGTGCTTTGGTGATGGAGATCAAGAAGCACATGATGATAGCCATATCATGTCACTTATGAATTGCATGTGATGTTAATCCTTTATGCACCTTATCTTGCTTAGAACGACGCTAGCATTATGAGGTGATCTCTCACTAAAATTTCAAGACGAAATTGTGTTCTCCCTGACTGTGCACCGTTGCGACAGTTCTTCGTTTCAAGACACCACATGATGATCGGGTGTGATAGACTCAACGTTCACATACAACGGGTGCAAAACAGTTGCACACGCGGAACACTCGGATTAAGCTTGACGAGCCTAGCATGTGCAGACATGGCCTCGGAACACATGAGACCGAAAGGTCGAGCATGAATCGTATAGTTGATATGATTAGCATAGAGATGCTTACCACTGAAACTATTCTCGACTCACGTGATGATCGGACTTGAGATAGTGGATTTGGATCATGTACCACTCAAATGACTAGAGAGATGTACTTTTTGAGTGGGAGTTCTTAAGTAATATGATTAATTGAACTAATTGTCATGAACATAGTCTAATGGTCTTTGCGAATTACGATGTAGCTTGCGCTATAGCTCTACTATTTTTATATGTTCCTAGAGAAAATTTAGTTGAAAGTTGATAGTAGCAAACTTTGCAGAGGATTGTCCTCGTTGCTGCGCAGAAGGCTTATGTCCTTAATGCACCACTCGGTGTGCTGCACCTCGAGCGTCGTCTGTGGATGCTGTGAACATCCGACATACACGTTTCTGATGACTACACGATAGTTCAGTGCAAAATACTTAATGGCTTAGAAGCAAGGCGCCGAAGACGTTTTGAAACGTCACGGAACATAAGAGATGTTCTAAAGAGATGAAATTGTGATTTCATGCTTGTGCCCTTGTTAAGAGGTGTGAGACCTCCGACAAGATTCATTGTCCACGAAGTAAAGGAGAAAATCTCAATCGTTGAGCGTGTGCTCAGATTATCTGAGTACGACAATCGCTTGAATCAAGTGGGAGTTGATCTTCCAGATAAGATAGTGATGGTTCTCCAAAGTCACTGCTGTTGGGGAACGTCGCATGGGAAACAAAAAATTTCCTACGCGCACGAAGACCTATCATTGTGATGTCCATCTACGAGAGGGGATGAGTGATCTACGTACCCTTGTAGACCGTACAGCAGAAGCGTTAGAGAACGCGGTTGATGTAGTGGAACGTCCTCACGTCCCTCGATCCGCCCCGCGAACAATCCCGCGATCAGTCCCACGATCTAGTACCGAACGGACGACACCTCCGCGTTCAGCACACGTACAGCTCGACGATGATCTCGGCCTTCTTGATCCAGCAAGAGAGACGGAGAGGTAGAAGAGTTCTCCGGCAGCGAGACGGCGCTCCGGAGGTTGGTGATGACCTTGTCTCAGCAGGGCTCCGCCCGAGCTCCGCAGAAACGCGATCTAGAGGAAAAACCGTGGAGGTATGTGGTCGGGCTGCCGTGGAAAAGTCGTCTCAAATCAGCCCTAAAATCTCCGTATATATAGGTGGGAGGGAGGGGGCCTTGCATTGGGGTCCAAGGACCCTCAAGGGGGTCGGCCGAGCCAAGTGGGAGGACTCTCCCCCCCCAAACCGAGTTGGACTAGGTTTGGTGGGAGGGAGTCCCCCTTCCTTCCCACCTCCTCCTTTTTTTTCTTTCTCTCTTGATTTTCTTCTCCTTGGCGCATAGGGCACTTGTGGGCTTTCCCACCAGCCCACTAAGGGCTGGTATGTCTCCCCCAAGGCCTATGGGCTTCCCCGGGGTGGGTTGCCCCCCCGGTGAACTCCCGGAACCCATTCGTCATTCCCGGTACATTCCCGGTAACTCCGAAAACCTTCCGGTAATCAAATGAGGTCATCCTATATATCAATCTTCGTTTCCGGACCATTCCAGAAACCCTCGTGACATCCTTGATCTCATCCGGGACTCCGAACAACATTCGGTAACCAACCATATAACTCAAATACGCATAAAACAACGTCGAACCTTAAGTGTGCAGACCCTGCGGGTTCGAGAACTATGTGGACATGACCCGAGAGACTCCTCGGTCAATATCCAATAGCGGGACCTGGATGCCCATATTGGATCCTACATATTCTACGAAGATCTTATCGTTTGAACCTCAGTGCCAAGGATTCGTATAATCCCGTATGTCATTCCCTTTGTCCTTCGGTATGTTACTTGCCCGAGATTCGATCGTCAGTATCCGCATACCTATTTCAATCTCGTTTACCGGCAAGTCTCTTTACTCGTTCCGTAATACAAGATCCCGCAACTTACACTAAGTTACATTGCTTGCAAGGCTTGTGCGTGATGTTGTATTACCGAGTGGGCCCCGAGATACCTCTCCGTCACACGGAGTGACAAATCCCAGTCTTGATCCATACTAACTCAACTAACACCTTCGAAGATACCTGTAGAGCATCTTTATAGTCACCCAGTTACGTTGCGACGTTTGATACACACAAAGCATTCCTCCGGTGTGAGTGAGCTATATGATCTCATGGTCATAGGAATAAATACTTGAGACGCAGAAAACAGTAGCAACAAAATGACACGATCAACATGCTACGTCTATTAGTTTGGGTCTAGTCCATCACATGATTCTCCTAATGATGTGATCCCATTATCAAGTGACAACACTTGCCTATGCCCAGGAAACCTTGACCATCTTTGATCAACGAGCTAGTCAACTAGAGGCTTACTAGGGACAGTGTTTTGTCTATGTATCCACACAAGTACTGTGTTTCCAATCAATACAATTATAGCATGGATAATAAACGGTTATCATGAACTAAGAAATATAATAATAACTAATTTATTATTGCCTCTAGGGCATATTTCCAACAGTCTCCCACTTGCACTACAGTCAATAATCTAGTTCACATCACCATGTGATTCCAACGAATCCAACACCCATATAGTTATGGGGTCTGATCACGTCTTGCTCGTGAGAGAGGTTTTAGTCAACGGTTCTGAAATTTCAGATCCGTGCGTTCTTTACAAATCTTTATGTCATCTTATAGATGCTGCTACTACGTGCTATTCGGAAATGCTCCAAATATCTACTCTACTATATGAATCCGTTTCACTACTCATAGTTATTCGGATCAGTGTCAAAGCTTGCATCGACGTAACCCTTTACGACGAACTCTTTAACCACCTCCATAATCGAGAAAAATTCCTTAGTCCATTTGTTACTAAGGATAAATTTTGACCGTTGCTAGTGATTCAATCATGGATCACTCTCTGTACCTCTCAACAGACTTTGAGTCAAGGCACACATCAGGTGCGGTACACAGCATGGCATACTTTAGATTCTACGGCTAAGGCATAGAAGACGACCTTCGTCTATTCTCTTTATTCTGCCGTGGTCGGGTTTTGAGTCTTACTCAAATTCACACCTTACAACGCAACCAAGAACTCCTTCTTTACTGATCTATTTTGAACTCCTTCAAAAACTTGTCAAGGCATGCATCTTGTTGAAACTTCTATTAACCGCTTTCGATCTATCTCCATAGATTTTTGATGCTCAACGTTCAAGTAGCGCAATCTAGGTATTCCTTTGAAAAACTCCTTTCAAACAACCTTGTATGCTTTACAGAAATTCTACATTACTTCTGATCCACAATATGTCAACCACATATACTTATCAGAAATTCTATAGTGCTCCCACTCACTTCTTTGGAAATACAAGTTTCTCATAAACCTTGTACAAACCCAAAATCTTTGATCATCTCATCAAAATATATATATTCCAACTCCGAGATGCTTGCACCAGTCCATTGAAGGATCGCTGGAGCTTGCATACTTGCTAGTATCTTTAGGATCGACAAAATCTTCTGGTTGTATCACATACAATGTTTGCTCAAGGAAACCGTTGAGAAAACAATGTTTTGACATCCTACGTGCAATATTTCATAAATAATGCATCAACAACTAACATAATTCTAACAGACCTTTAGCATCGCTACGAGTGAGAAAGTCTCATCATAGTCAACTGTTTGATCTTGTCGAAAACATCTTTGCGACAAGTCGAGCTTTTCTTAATAGTGACTTATCACCATCATCGTCTGTCTTCTTTTAAAGATCCATTTTTACTCAATAGTCCTATGACCATCAAGTAGTTCTACCAAAGTCTACACTTTGTTTTCACACATGGATCCTCTCTCGGATTTCATGGCTTCCAGCCATTTGTCGGAATCTGGGCCCACCATCGCTTTCTCCATAACTCGTAGGTTCACTGTTGCTCAACAACATGACCTCCAAGACAGGGTTACCGTACTACTCTACAGCAGTACGCGACCTTGTCGACCTACGAGGTTTGTAGTAACTTGATTCGAAGCTCAATGATCATCATCATCAGCTTCCACTTCAATTGGTGTAGGCGCCACATGAACAACTTCCTGCGCCCTGCTACACACCGGTTGAAGTGATGGTTCAATAACCTCATCAAGTTCTACTACCCTCCCATTCAATTCTTTCGAGAGAAACCTTTCCTCGAGAAAGGATCCGTTTCTAGAAACAAACACTTTGCTTTCGGATCTGAGATAGGAGATGTACCCAACTATTTTGGATATCCTATGAAGATGCATTTATCCGCTTTGGGTTCGAGCTTATCAGACTGAAACTTTTTCACATAAGTGTCGAAACCCCAAACTTTCAAGAAACGACAGTTTAGATTTCTCTAAACCTCAGTCTATACTGTGTCATCTCAACGGAAATACGCGGTGCCCTATTTAAAGTGAGTGCGGTTGTCTCTAATGCATAACCCATAAACGATAGTGGTAATTCGATAAGAGACATCATAGTATGCACCATACCAAATAGTGCGTGGCTATGACGTTCAGACACATCATCACACTATGATGTTCCAGGTGGCATGAACTGCGAAACAATTTCCACATTGTCTTAACTGTGTACCAAAACTCGTAACTCAGATATTCATTTCCATGATCATATCGTAGACAGTTTATCCTCTTGTTACGACGAACTTCACTCTGAAACGGAATTGAACTTTTCAACATTTCAGACTTGTGATTCATTAAGTAAATACTCTTGTATCTACTCAAATCGTCAGTGAAGTAAGAACATAATGATATTCACTGCGTGCCTCAGCACCCATTGGACTGCATACATCAAAATGTATCACTTCCAACAAGTTACTATCTTATTTCATCTCAATGAAAACAAGGCCTTGCTCATGTGGTATGATTTGCATGTCACTAGTAATTCGAAATCAGGTGAGTACAAAGATCCATCAGCATGGAGCCTCTTCATGCAATTTATACTAACATGACTCAAGCGGCAGTGCCACAAGTAAGTGGTACTATCACCATTAACTCGTATCTTTTGGCACCAATATCATAAACATGTGTAACACTACGATCGAGATTCAATAAACCATTGAAGGTGAATATTCAAGAAAATAGAGTAACCATTATTCTCTTTAAATGAATAATCGTATTGCAATAAACACGATCCAATCATGTTCATGCTTAACGCAAGCACCAAATAACAATTATTTAGGTTTAACACCAATCCCGATGGTAGAGGGAGCGTGCGGCGTTTGATCATATCAACCTTGGAAACACTTTCAACACGTATCGTCACCTCCCCTTTAGCTAGTCTCCGTTTATGCCGTAGCTTTCATTTCGCGTCACTAATCACTTAGCAACCGAACCAGTATCCAATACCCTCGTGCTACTAGGAGTACTAGTAAAGTACACATCAACATCATGTATATCAAATACACTTCTTTCGACTTTTGCCAGCCTTCTTATCTACCAAGTATCTTGAGTTGCTCCGCCTCAGTGATTGTTCCCCTCATTACAGAAGCACTTAGTCTCGGGTTTGGGTTTAATCTTGGGTCTCTTCATTAGTGCATCAACTGTTTTGCCGTTTCACGAAGTATCCCTTCTAGCCCTTGCCTTTCTTGAAACTTAGTGGTTTTACAAACCATCAACTATTGATGCTCCTTCTTGATTTCTACTTTCGCAGTGTCAAACATCGCGAATCGCTCAAGGATCATTGTATGTATCCTTGATATGTTATAGTTCATCACGAAGCTCTCACAGCTTGGTGGCAGTGACTTTGGAGAACTATCACTATCTCATCTGGAAGATTAACTCCCACTTGATTCAAGTGATTGTCGTAATCAGACAATCTGAGCACACGCTCAACGATTTTCTCCTTTCCTTTGTGGACAAAGAATCTTGTTGGAGGTCTCGTACCTCTTAACAAGGGCACAAGCATGAAATCACAATTTCATCTCTTTAGAACATCACTTATGTTCCGTGACGTTTTACAACGTTTTCGGCGCCTTGCTTCTAAGCCATTAAGTATTTTGCACTGAACTATCGTGTAGTCATCAGAAACATGTATGTCGGATGTTCATAGCATCCACAGACGACGCTCGAGGTGCAGCACACCTAGTGGTGCATTAAGGACATAAGCCTTCTGCGTAGCAACGAGGACAATCCTCGGTTTTACAGACTCAGTCTGCAAAGTTTGCTACTATCAATTTTCAACTAAATTTTCTCTAGGAACATATAAAAAACAGTAGAGCTATAGCGCAAGCTACATCGTAATTCGCAAAGACCATTAGACTATGTTCATGACAATTAGTTCAATTAATCATATTACTTAAGAACTCCCACTCAAAAATACATCTTTCTAGTCATTTGAGTGGTACATGATCCAAATCCACTATCTCAAGTCCGATCATCACGTGAGTCGAGAATAGTTTCAGTGGTAAGCATCTCTATGCTAATCATATCAACTATACAATTCATGCTCGACCTTTCGGTCTCATGTGTTCCGAGGCCATGTCTGCACATGCTAGGCTCGTCAAGCTTAACCCGAGTGTTCCGCGTGCGCAACTGTTTTGCACCCGTTGTATGTGAACGTTGAGTCTATCACACCCGATCATCACGTGGTGTCTCGAAACGACGAACTGTCGCAACGGTGCACAGTCGGGGAGAACACAATTTCGTCTTGAAATTTTAGTGAGAGATCACCTCATAATGCTACCGTCGTTCTAAGCAAAATAAGGTGCATAAAAGGATTAACATCACATGCAATTCATAAGTGACATGATATGGCCATCATCACGTGCTTCTTGATCTTCATCACCAAAGCACCGGCACGATCTTCTTGTCACCGGCGCCACACCATGATCATCCATCAACGTGTTGCCATCGGGGTTGTCGTGCTACTTATGCTATTACTACTAAAGCTACATCCTAGCAAAATAGTAAACGCATCTGCAAGCACAAACGTTAGTATAAAGACAACCCTATGGCTCCTGCCGGTTGCCGTACCATCGACGTGCAAGTCGATATTTCTATTACAACATGATCATCTCATACATCCAATATATCACATCACATCGTTGGCCATATCACATCACAAGCATACCCTGCAAAAACAAGTTAGACGTCCTCTAATTTTGTTGTTGCATGTTTTACGTGGTGACCAAGGGCATCTAGTAGGATCGCATCTTACTTACGTAAACACCACAACGGAGATATATGAGTTGCTATTTAACCTCATCCAAGGACCTCCTTGGTCAAATTCGATTCAACTAAAGTTGGAGAAACCGTCACTTGCCAGTCATCTTTGAGCAAAGGGGGTTACTCGTAACGATGAAACCAGTCTCTCGTAAGCGTACGAGTAATGTCGGTCCAAGCCGCTTCAATCCAACAATACCGCGGAATCAAGAAAAGACTAAGGAGGGCAGCAAAACGCACATCACCGCCCACAAAAACTTTTGTGTTCTACTCGAGAAGACATCTACGCATGAACCTAGCTCATGATGCCACTGATGGGGAACGTCGCATGGGAAACAAAAATTTTCCTACGCGCACGAAGACCTATCATGGTGATGTCCATCTACGAGAGGGGATGAGTGATCTACGTACCCTTGTAGACCATACAGCAGAAGCGTTAGAGAACGCGGTTGATGTAGTGGAACGTCCTCACGTCCCTCGATCCGCCCCGCGAACAATCCCGCGATCATTCCCACGATCTAGTACCGAACGGACGGCACCTCCGCGTTCAGCACACGTACAGCTCGACGATGATCTCGGCCTTCTTGATCCAGCAAGAGAGACGGAGAGGTAGAAGAGTTCTCCGGCAGCGTGACGGCGCTCCGGAGGTTGGTGATGACCTTGTCTCAGCAGGGCTCCGCCCGAGCTCCGTAGAAACGCGATCTAGAGGAAAAACCGTGGAGGTATGTGGTCGGGCTGCCGTGGAAAAGTAGTCTCAAATCAGCCCTAAAACCTCCGTATATATAGGTGGGAGGGAGGGGGCCTTGCCTTGGGGTCCAAGGACCCTCAAGGGGGTCGGCCAAGCCAAGGGGGAGGACTCCCCCCCCCCAAACCGAGTTGGACTAGGTTTGGCGGGAGGGAGTCCCCCTTCCTTCCCACCTCCTCCTTTTTTTTTCTTTCTCTCTTGATTTTCTTCTCCTTGGCGCATAGGGCACTTGTGGGCTGTCCCACCAGCCCACTAAGGGCTGGTGTGTCTCCCCCAAGGCCTATGGGCTTCCCCGGGGTGAGTTGCCCCCCCGGTGAACTCCCGGAACCCATTCGTCATTCCCGGTAACTCCGAAAACCTTCCGGTAATCAAATGAGGTCATCCTATATATCAATCTTCGTTTCCGGACCATTCCGGGAACCCTCGTGACGTCCGTGATCTCATCCGGGACTCCGAACAACATTCGGTAACCAACCATATAACTCAAATACGCATAAAACAACGTCGAACCTTAAGTGTGCAGACCCTGCGGGTTCGAGAACTATGTAGACATGACCCGAGAGACTCCTCGGTCAATATCCAATAGCGGGACCTGGATGCCCATATTGGATCCTACATATTCTACGAAGATCTTATCGTTTGAACCTCAGTGCCAAGGATTCGTATAATCCCGTATGTCATTCCCTTTGTCCTTCGGTATGTTAGTTGCCCGAGATTCGATCGTCAGTATCCGCATACCTATTTCAATCTCGTTTACCGGCAAGTCTCTTTACTCGTTCCGTAATACAAGATCCCGCAACTTACACTAAGTTACATTGCTTGCAAGGCTTGTGTGTGATGTTGTATTACCGAGTGGGCCCCGAGATACCTCTCCGTCACACGGAGTGACAAATCCCAGTCTTGATCCATACTAACTCAACTAACACCTTCGGAGATACCTGTAGAGCATCTTTATAGTCACCCAGTTACGTTGCGACGTTTGATACACACAAAGCATTCCTCCGGTGTCAGTGAGTTATATGATCTCATGGTCATAGGAATAAATACTTGACACGCAGAAAACAGTAGCAACAAAATGACACGATCAACATGCTACGTCTATTAGTTTGGGTCTAGTCCATCACATGATTCTCCTAATGATGTGATCCCGTTATCAAGTGACAACACTTGCCTATGCCCAGGAAACCTTGACCATCTTTGATCAACGAGCTAGTCAACTAGAGGCTTACTAGGGACAGTGTTTTGTCTATGTATCCACACAAGTACTGTGTTTCCAATCAATACAATTATAGCATGGATAATAAACGATTATCATGAACTAAGAAATATAATAATAACTAATTTATTATTGCCTCTAGGGCATATTTCCAACAACTGCCACCAAGCTCTGAGAGCTTCGTGATGAACTATAACATATCAAGGATAGATACAATGATCCTTGAGTGATTCGCGATGTTTGACACTGCGAAAGTAGAAATCAAGAAGGAGCATCAATAGTTGATGGTTAGTAAAACCACTAAGTTTTGATAAAGGCAAGGGCTAGAAGGGATACTTCATGAAACGGCAAAGAAGTTGCTGCACTAATGAAGAGACCCCAGATTAAACCCAAGCCCGGGACTAAGTGCTTCTGTTATGAGGGGAACGGTCACTAAGGCGGAGCAACTCTAGATACTTGGTAGATAAGAAGGCTGGCAAAAGTCGAAAGAAGTATATTTGATATACATGATGTTGATGTGTACTTTACTAGTACTCCTAGTAGCACGAGGGTATTGGATAATGGTTCGGTTGCTAAGTGATTAGTAACACGAAATGAAAGCTACGGTATAAACGGAGACTAGCTAAAGGCGAGGTGACGATACGTGTTGGAAGTTTTTCCAAGGTTGATATGATCAAACGTCGCACGCTCCCTCTACCATCGGGATTGGTGTTAAACCTAAATAAATGTTATTTGGTGCTTGCGTTAAGCATGAACATGATTGTATCGTGTTTATTGCAATACGATTATTCATTTAAAGAGAATAATGCTTACTCTATTTGCTTGAATAATCACCTTCAATGGTTTATTGAATCTCGATCGTAGTGTTACACATGTTCATGATATTAGTGCCAAAAGATACGAGGTAATGATGATAGTACCACTTACTTGTGGCACTGCCGCTTGAGACTGTTGGAAATATGCCCTTGAGGCAATAATAAATTAGTTATTATTATATTTCTTAGTTCATGATAATCGTTTATTATCCATGCTATAATTGTATTGATTGGAAACACAGTACTTGTGTGGATACATAGACAAAACACTGTCCCTAGTAAGCCTCTAGTTGACTAGCTCGTTGATCAAAGATGGTCAAGGTTTCCTGGGCATAGGCAAGTGTTGTCACTTGATAACGGGATCACATCATTAGGAGAATCATGTGATGGACTAGACCCAAACTAATAGACGTAGCATGTTGATCGTGTCATTTTGTTGCTACTGTTTTCTGCGTGTCAAGTATTTATTCCTATGACCATGAGATCATATAACTCACTGACACCGGAGGAATGCTTTGTGTGTATCAAACGTCGCAACGTAACTGGGTGACTATAAAGATGCTCTACACGTATCTCCGAAGGTGTTCGTTGAGTTAGTATGGATCAAGACTGGGATTTTTCACTCCATGTGACGGAGAATTATCTCGGGGCCCACTCGGTAATACAACATCACACACAAGCCTTGTAAGCAATGTGACTTAGTGTAAGTTGCGGGATCTTGTATTACGGAACGAGTAAAGAGACTTGCCGGTAAACGAGATTGAAATAGGTATGCAGATACTGACGATCGAATCTCGGGCAAGTAACATACCGAAGGACAAAGGGAATGACATACGGGATTATATGAATCCTTGGCACTGAGGTTCAAACGATAAGATCTTCGTAGAATATGTAGGATCCAATATGGGCATCCAGGTCCCGCTATTGGATATTGACCGATGAGTCACTCGGGTCATGTCTACATAGTTCTCGAACCCGCAAGGTCTGCACACTTAAGGTTCGACGTTGTTTTATGCGTATTTGAGTTATATGGTTGGTTACCGAATGTTGTTCGGAGTTCCGGATGAGATCACAGACGTCACGAGGGTTTTCGGAATGGTCCAGAAACGAAGATTGATATATAGGATGACTTCATTTGGTTACCGGAAGGTTTTCGGGCATTACCGGTAATGTACCGGGAATGACGAATGGGTTCCGGATCTTCACCGGGAGAGGGGACCACCCACCCGGGAGGGCCCAAGGACCTTGGGGGTGGCGCACCAAGTAGGTGGGGTCAGCCCAAGGCTGTCTTGCGCAAGAGAAAGAAAAACCAAAAGAAGAGAAAGAAAAAAAGGAAAGGTGGGAAAAGAGAGAAGGACTCCACCTTCCAATCCTAGTTGGACTAGGATTGGAGGAGGACTCCTCCTCCCCTTGGTGGCGCAGCCCTTGGGGCTCCTTGAGCCTCAAGGCAAGCCTCCCCTCCCTCCTCCTATATATATGGAGCAATTAGGGCTGATTTGAGACAACTTTTTCAAGGCAGCCCGACCACATACCTCCACGGTTTTACCTCTAGATCGCGTTTCTACGGAGCTCAGGCGGAGCCCTGCTGAGATTAGATCACCACCAACCTCCGGAGCGCCGTCACGCTGCCGGAGAACTCATCTACCTCTCCGTCTCTCTTGCTGGATCAAGAAGGCCGAGATCACCGTCGAGCTGTACGTGTGCTGAACGCGGAGGTGCCGTCCGTTCGGCACTAGATCGTGGGACGGATCGCGGGACGGTTCGTGGGACGGTTCGCGGGGCGGATCGAGGGACGTGAGGACGTTCCACTACATCAACCGCGTTTCTTAACGCTTCTGCTGTGCGATCTACAAGGGTACATAGATCAGAAATCCCCTCTCGTAGATGGACATCACCATGATAGGACTTCGTGCGCATATGATTTTTTTTGTTTCCGATGCGACGTTCCCCAACACAAGTTGACTCAAAGTTGCGCAAAGAAGGTAGAATGTATCATGTATGGCCAAACAAGATGCTTCCTTTCACTTATTTGGCCAGTAGCGGTGTAAAAATTGCCGAACAAAGAATGTGAGGTGTGAATCTAACTTTAATAGGTATATTAGGAACAACATATACATTTCGCATTTAAACCTAACTTTGCGGGCTTCCAGATACTGCAAGAGTGGAATATATTGCAACTACGGGCAGCATATATATCTTTGCTTTGACGTTGATAACATCTCTAGTTTCTTTTTTTCCTTGAATGAACATTGCCAGCAATCAACAGTAACAAAGTACCTATCTTCCCATTTCACCGCAAAGGAAACTGAAACAGATACACTCTAAGCTCCCCTGTTTGCTAGTCTTCTATATTGTTTCTAGATATTCATAGGAAAGATGGTGCTGAAATAATGTATAACTAGCACAATGCTCGCCGCGCTACTATAGAACTGTAAGAAAGACAAGTTGTAAGTCACTGTCGTAGAAAATCATCAAAAGATGTTGGTGCCATAATTAAACAGAAAAAACACGAGAAAAGTTCAATGGCAAACCTTGGAGAATCTTAAGAGACCATAGAGGCATAGAAAAAAAACATTTCAGATTTGAAACATAGGAGGAGAATGGACATTAGGTCGTGGACCGGGAAGTGTTAGAGCAATTTCTATATCACTCACTCGTCATAGATGGAAGAACTCGAGGTGGAGGATGATACACAAGAACACACAGTAGACTGAGTTTTGCGACGCATTCAACCTAGCGTCATTTTTGGTTTTCTCCTTTTATTTTGGAGTAAATTGTCGAAAACCACTACAATTGCGTCGCTTGGTGCAAAAAACCATCGGTTTTATAAAAGTTTGCCGAAACCACCTTGTTTTTCAGTAATACAGTAGACGAAAGTACTAAATAGTCGCTTGACCTTGTTTTGACAGGAAATCTGACGGGGTGGGCCCATTCATCGGGCCACGTGGCCGAGGGAAGACGACGCGCTCGTAAAGGCCGTCAAACGCCGCGCGCTTGACCTGGTTCGACCGGACCAGGTCGTGCTCACGCCTCAGTTCCCCCTTCCTCTCTCCCCGACGCCCCCGCGACCTAGTTCTTCTTCCCCGTCGGCGGTCGCCGCAGCCATGGTGTCGTGGAATGATGGTGAGACGAGCTCGGATCCCGTGTCACCGCTGCCACACGAAGTCGTTCACGAACCATATGTGAGTATCATTACCTCTTCTCGTGGCTAGGGTTAGGGTTTTCAACTTTGGCATTTGTTTTGATTTTCTCCCTGTTGCTCTGCCTAGCGCCTAGCAATAACAATAGAGGACATGGATTGGTGAGGCCTTGATCTGACTGGAAAGTACCTTTGCAAGCATGGGAATGCTCCTAAGAGGCTTGTTGTCTTCGATTGGTTGAACAATGGCCGTATATTTTATGGCTGCACCTAGAAGGTTAGTAAGAAATAAGATTTAGATATAAGTATTGATTTAGATATTAACTTTATATACCGAGACATGCTTTGTTTGGTTGTATTGAATTCGAAGTAATTGATTTAGATATAGATAATGATTGCTATATTTGATTGTATTGAAATATGTATAAATGATTTAGTTATAGGTAATATAATTTAATGTTGTATTTTTTGTATTGAATTAGCTAAAAAAATTGGTTGCAGGATGGTAACAATTGTGGTGTTGTGGACTGGGTGGACAATGAATGGCCTTGTTCATTAAAGAATTCATTGGCAAACGTCTGGCTAGATGCGGCAGGAATTTCAGTGCCGCTGCCGGTCTTCTGTACCGAGTCGTCCCACTGGCCTCCAGTGATCCTTCTCTCCTTCGCCGCCGCCGTCATCACTGCGTGTTGTCATGGAGAGCGGGAGGGAGGAACTAGGTCAAGTGGAGAGAGGAAGGGGGAACTGGTGCGCGAGCACGATCTGGTCCGGTCGAACCAGGTCAAGCGTTTGACGACCGTTACGAGCGCGCCGTCTGCCCTCGGCCACGTGGCCTGATGAATGGGCCCGTCCCATCAGATTTCCTGTCAAAACAAGGTCAAGTGACCATTTGGTGCTTTCGGCTACGGTATTATTGAAAAACGATGGTTTCGGCAAACTTTTATGAAAACGATGTTTTTTTACATCAAGCGACGCAATTGTGGTGGTTTTTGATAATTTACTCTTTATTTTGTGCTAACAAACTAGTTGCCCATCATCTGTTATCCTCACGTGGGTAAAAGCCCCTATAACTATTCAGCTGCAACACGAACGCAACATGATTCTGGCGATTATTTAGCACATGCAAAAACTACGTGACGTGTAGTAAGTTTAGTGCACTAGGTTTAACGTAACATGAAGGATGACAAGGTTTATCTTTGCTTTCGAATTTCAATTTGTTCGCTCTCTCCTGCTGTGGTATAGCATTATTTTGAGTTGGATCCGTGTTTCTGCAAAAAAAATTGCAGGTCTCGTATGAAAGTAGTACTTTTATTTATTTATGTTATTCTTACATATGAGTAAGACTTTATTTGTTTATCCGTAAAGCTTGTTGGTCTCATATGTGGACTTATCACCAACTTTAATCTTTATAAGTAGAAAAGATTAGGAAGTAGTATGATGTAGCATCTTCTACGATCTATATTCATTTGCCCCCGTTTTTGTAGACAGAGAGGAAATCCTTCCCGTCTTCCGTCGGAAGCACAGTTCATGTAGAAAGGGAGATTGGCACAGGATACTACAAATGACATCGAGAAATCAACAGTGACAAGGATATCAGCCCTACTGCTCTTACACACTACTGAAAACAGAATGAAACACAAGCACAAGGCCGCGCTAAGACTTGTTTCACCCCTTCAGAAACAGTAAGCTATACCCTGAATGGAAGTTCATGTTCATCCACCACTGGACTATCCTAAATCCAAAGCATTACAAACATGTAAAACAGACAGGAGTTGCTAAACCATCAAATTCGGAGCCTCTGTAAATCGGCACCGGTGAATTTATAAGCAAGGCTGGGCATTCAGGGCATTGCTCCATACGGAGCCATACTCCACTTGAATCATCAAGACTAAGAACAACCAATCAAAGCTGAAACAAAATGCAAAATCATAAGGATCAATCGTCGCCGCCAACAAACGCGCCCTCGGATTATTATTGGACAGTTATACGCGGGGGGTAACAGGGTACACATACACACGGTGGAGCCGCTGGTCACGGGAGGATACGATACTAGTCGGGGACGGGGGAGGGGTGGCGGCGGCCGAGTGGACTTGGGTTCAGGCGGCGAGGCGGGCGACGACGGGGTACTTGGCCTGGAACTTGGACTCCCAGTCGGCGAGCACGCCGAGCTCCTTGTCGGAGAGGCCGGAGAGGTCGCCGGAGACGTCGGCGGCGTCCTTGGACATCTTGGCGAGCGCGCGGGCGGCCTCGCGGCCCGCGAAGAGCGCGTAGTCGCCGCCGGGCCCGTAGAAGCCGCGGCCGGCCGAGACGTCGAAGACCTTGCCGCGGATGGCGACGTAGATCGGCTTGGACGCGTCGGTGCCGTCGTACGCCCGCAGCTGCGCCGCCGTCAGCTCCGTCGCCATCTTGATCTCGCGTCGCTCTGTGCGCGTGGTAGGTGGGTTGGGAGTGAGGAGGGGGTGGGGGTGGGGGTGGGGTGGATGGGCTTGGTGGGGGAGAAGAGGAGAGGTCTGCGTCGGCCGCACGCTGACGGCTGATTCCTACGGGTACGGGATGGGAGGGGACAAAAAGATTGTGAAGCCGGAGCACGGGGGAGTGGTTTTGGGTGGCCGAAATATGTGCGACCCACAATGAGAGGCCCGGCAAATGCTGCGAGCTGGGGGGCGCCCTATATCTCGCCTTCAGCGAGTCTGGCTTCCGACTCGCTGAAGGGGCGAGCGAGTTGGCCCGGCCCACAAACGCGGGAGGCCACAGCTTCTTTTTCCTGGAGTTTTTACGTTTTCTGATTTTTTTAATTTTTTTCCTGTACTTTTTCCTAATTTAAAATGTATGTATTACCAAAAAGACTTTACAAAATACAATTTAAGATGTTAAACAAGTATATGGAAAATGTTAAACAAGTACTTTAATTTTTTTGATCATGTATATACAGATGTTAATCAAGCGTTTAAAAAAAGAGAATAAGTATTTGGAAAATATTAATGAAGCATTTGAAAAATGTTAAATGTGTATATAAAAAATGTTGACCATGCATTAAAAAGTGATGATTTTTTATCATATATATGAAAATGTTAATGAAGCATTTAATTTTTTTTGAACAGGTGTTTGGAAAATGTTGATCAATCCTTTGGAAAATGTTAAATGTGTTGATCAATCCTTTTGAACAGGTGCTTTCGCTCTTTATACCAAAACGACAGTACACGCTGCTCATGCACAACTTGCTTATATAGGCTTCGGCACGAATATGTTGATCATGTATTCACGGAATGTTAATTGAGCGTTAACATTGCCATATATTAAAAAAAATGTTAAATTTGTATTGGATAAATGTTTAATTTGTATTAGAAAAATATTGTTGACATATACAGAAAATGTAGAATGAAAATGAAAGAAACAAAGATAACCCAAACAATTAAAACAAAAAAAAACAAAATAATTTAAAAGATAAAAGATAAAAAAACGAAGAAATAAATGCAAAAAGAATGAAAAAAATCAGAGAAGAAAAACTAAAAGAATAAAAACTCGGAGAAGAAAAAGAAGGAAAAAGGTTTTAAAAAAAAACAAAAAAGACTCGCTCAGGTCAAGTAGGCCATCCCTACAACTATCCACTAACGAGAAGTGAGTGGAATGGCTACGGGCCCGGCATCTCCCTGCGGGTCTTGATGTTGTTCCTCCTCGCTCGAAATGAAAGGATCGATAGGGTCGACTAGAGAGAGGAGAGTGTGAATAGGTGACTAACAATCTTTAACTTATTTTAATCAATTAGGCTAAATAATAAAATAAGTTGTCTAGATATGCACTTAGGTGGACAACCTATATGATGAGCTTAACAACAAAAACAATATCAAGCACAAGATACAAATACAAAATGGCTTGCTCAAAGTAAAGGTAAGAAATCGTCGGCATTTTGGAAATGGGGGTACCCAGACCTGCCTGCATGCGGCCCAGGGCTGGCCCACTTCAGCAAGCAAACACAATCGGGCGCGGCACCACTCAAGGCAAGGCCCTCGCGAGGGGCCAAGCCTCGCGAGGAGGAACAACATCAAGACCCACAGGGGGCCTCATCAGGATCCCTCCGGAGCGGCGGATATTCCGAGGCGAGACCCGGCCTCAGGAGTCAAGGATGACGTGGAGGAAGGACAGGCGAGTAGCAGACAGCAGGACGAAGCAGTTTCCCCTTTAGTGCAAAGGGGGCAAGGACGAACCAGGGTTCCCAAGGCATCTTCCAAAGGTTTCCTTTCCGGTGCAACAAGGCCATCGCCACCCGCCAGCAGGACACACGTCATCCCTGGACCCGTCCCTGCAGTGCTGGCAGCCACTTTGCAGGCGAAGACTACTTTCGGACAGGGGAAGCATGTTCCTCTGCCCCCCTTAAAAATTGGCCGTTGTGGGATCCCTTCTCGCTGAGACGATAAGGGAAGAGGACCGGGGCCGCCACTATATATAGAAAGAGTAGGTTACTTCATAGGGGGCGATCCATCCATTCACCCACCTGCACCACACAAAGGCTACCCGGCCTCCGGAGGCCCTCGAACATTGTACTAGTTCATCCACCAACCTCCACGAGAGGCAATCTACCAAAGCAGGAGTAGGGTATTACGCTTCTCAGCGGTCTGAACCTGGGTAAACTGCCGTGTTCTTTATCTTCCTCACCATCGAGTGAGTTTTGTGCCATCCCTAGTGAGTAGCGAGTTCGGTGAGGCGAGCCCGTGAGAGATCTTCGTACACGCCCCTGAGTTCGAATCTTTAGAGTTTTGCGGAGCCCGAAATCCGACATTTGGCGCGCCAGGTAGGGGGTGTGTCAAGGTCTCTCACAGGGCTCGACCCGCTGAAGGTAGTCACACTCATGGTAGGGAGATGGCAAATCAGCGCGGAGAGGCGGGCCGCTGACGTGGCGCGGCCGACGCAGGCAGGACAGGGCACCCTGCGATGCTCCGCCACCCCGTCGGCTGACGTTCACACCGGACGGGCTTCCAACGAGCGCCGGGGGCTACCGCCTTCACCAACCACATGGCATCCCACACCTCCCCGGCCCTTCCACGCGTTGATATGTCCCAAACGTATCTATAATTTGTGCTTGTTCCATGATCTTTCGGGTGACTGATAACCCACAAGTATAGGGGATCGCAACAGTTTTCGACGGTACAGTATTCAACCCAAATTTATTGATTCGACTCAAGGGGAAGCGAAAGAATATTCTCAAGTATTAGCAGTTGAGTTGTCAATTCAACCACACCTGAAAGATTTTGTATCTGCAGCAAAGTATCAGTAGCAAAGTAGGGTGATAGCAGCAGTAGCAACAGAGTAACAGCAGCAGCAACGACAACAGTAACAGCAAAGTAACGTAGCAAGGACCAGTAGGAAAAACTCGTAGGCATTGGATCGGTGATGGATGATTATGCCGGATGCTATTCATCATGTAACCGTTATAACACGAAGAGATAAGTAACTAGCTCCCGTTCATCAATCTAATGTAGGCATGTATTCCGTATGTAGTCATACGTGCTTAGGGAAAAGAACTTGCATGACATCTATTGTCCACTCTCCCGTGGCAGCGGGGTCCTAATGAAAACTACGGGATATTAAGGTTCTCCTTTTTAATAAAGAACTGGACCAACGCATTAACACTTGGTGAATACATGAACTCCTCATACTATGGTCATCTCCGGGAGTGGTTCCGGCTATTGTCACTCCGGGGTTGCCGTGTCGTAACACATAGTAGGTGACTACAACTTGCAAGATAGGATCTAAAACACACATATATTGGCGACAACATAATAGGTTCAGATCTGAAATCATGGCACTCGGGCCCTAGTGACAAGCATTAAGCATGGCAAAGTACTAGAACCATCAATCTCAGAACATAGTGGATACTAGGGATCAATCGCTGTCAAAACTAACTCGATTACATGATAGATCTCATCCAACTCATCACCGTCCAGCAAGCCTACGATGAGATTACTCACGAACGATGAAGAGCATCATTGAATTGGGGATGAAGGAAGGTTGATGATGACGATGGCGATGATTTTCCCTCTCCGGAGCCCAGAACGGACTCCAGATCTGCCCTCGAGATGAAGAACAGGAGGTGGCGGTGCCTCCGTATCGTAAAACGCGATGAACTCTTCTCCTTGATTTTTTTCCGGGCGAGACGGACTAAATAGAGCTGGATTTGGAGGCGGTGGAGCGTCGTGGGCTCCACAAGCCTGCCAGGCGCGGCTAGGGGGGCCGCGCCTGGTGGGCTTGTGGGCTCCATGCTCCACATCCTCCTCTGATTCTTGCGCCAGTATTTTTCATAAATTCCAAAAAAATTCTTCGTACATTTTCAGGTCATTCCGAGAACTTTTATTTCTGCGCAAAAACAACACCATGGCAATTCTGCTGAAAACAGCGTTAGTCCGGGTTAGTTCCATTCAAATCATGCAAATTAGAGTCCAAACAAGGGCAAAAGAGTTCGGAAAAGTAGATACGTGATACGTCTCAAACGTATCTATAATTTTTGATGGTTTCACGTTGTTATCTTGTCTTCTTTGGTTGTTTTATGTACCTTTTATATCTTTTTTGGGACTAACTTATTAATTCAGTGCCAAGTGCCAGTTCCTGTTTTTTTTCCGTGTTTTTGACTCTTTTCAGATATGATTTTGGAACGGAGTCCAAACGGAAGAAAAACCCCGAAATAATTTTTTCCCGAACGGAAGAAGATCAAGGGGCCTTTGGGCCAGGCCAGGTGGGCTCCAGGGAGCCCACAAGCCCCCACTCCGCCATCAGGGGGGAGGCGGCGGTGGGCTGGCTTGTGGCCTCCCTGGCCGCCCCCTGACCTAGATCTTTGGCCTATAAATTCCCAAATATTCCGCAAAAAATCAGGAGAGCCTCGAAAATACTTTTCCGCCGCCGCAAGCTTCCGTTTCCGCGAGATCTCATCTGGAGACACTTCCCGGCGCCCTGCCGGAGGGGACTTTGGAGTTGGAGGGCTTCTTCATCATCATCATCGCCCCTCCAATGACTCGTGAGTAGTTCACTTCAGACCTACGGGTCCGTAGTTAGTAGCTAGATGACTTCTTCTCTCTCTTGGATCTTCAATACAAAGTTCTCCATGATCTTCATGGAGATCTATCCGATGTAATCTTCTTTGGCGGTGTGTTTGTCGAGATCCGATGAATTGTGGATTTGTGATCAGATTATCTATGATATATATTTGAGTCTTTGCTGATTTCTTATATGCATGATTTGATATCCATGTAAGTCTCTCCGAGTCTTGGGTTTTGTTTGGCCAACTAGATCTATGATTCTTGCAATGGGAGAAGTGCTTGGTTTTGGGTTCTACCATGTGGTGACCTTTCCCAGTGACAGTAGGGGCAGCAAGGCACACATTAAGTAGTTCCTGTCAAGGGTAAAAAGATGGGGTTTTTATCATTGGTTTGAGATTATCCCTCTACATCATGTCATCTTGCTTAAGGCGTTACTCTGTTCTTATGGACTTAATACACTAGATGCATGCTGGATAGCGGTCGACATGTGGAGTAATAGTAGTAGATGCAGAAAGTATCGGTCTACTTGTTTTGGACGTGATGCCTATAGATATAATCATTGCATAGATATCGTCACGACTTTGCGCGGTTCTATCAATTGCTCGACAGTAATTTGTTCACCCATCGTCTACTTGCTTTCATGAGAGAAGCCACTAGTAAACCCTACGGCCCCCGGGTCTATTCACATCCATCGTTTACACCTCCTCTTTTACTTTGCTTTGTTACTTTATTGCTTTGAGTTCTCACTTGGCAAACAATCTATAAGGGATTGACAACCCCTTCATAGCGTTGGGAGCAAGCTTTTGTGTTTGTGCAGGATCTTGTGATACTCCTCCACCGGATTGATACCTTGGTTCTCAAACTGAGGGAAATACTTACCGTCACTGTGCTACATTACCCTTTCCGCTTCAAGGGAACACCAACGCAAAGGCTCCAAGGCCACGGGGGAAATCCTTTGCATACTTGCCTAGGAAGTCCCTTAAGGCGTAGCCGCAGCTGAAGGATTCCTGGTGCCGTCGACACACCTGTTTCTGGAGCCATTGGAAGGACTTTTGTGCATTAGCATAGCTGACATCAGAAGCATTTCTGACGCCATTGCCGGGGAGGAGAAATCAAGATCTATCCAAGTAGGTCTCACAAACTCTTCTCTTGCATTTACTTTTGTTGCCAGTTGCCTCTCGTTTTCCTCTCCCCCACTCCACATTTGCCGTTTTCATTTGCTTTTTGCCTTTTTCGTTCGCCCTTTTCTCTCGCTTGCTTTCTGTTCGCTTGTGTGCCATGTGCCTTCAATATGCTTGCATCTTCGTTTGTTAATATCTTTAAGAGACCCACTTATGTGGAACGAATTGCTAGTGAGTTGAGGGCAATTGACTATTTCTATGGAGTTTTGCTTAAGATGCGTGAATCTGAAAATTGTGAGGAAGAAATTCATGAAGTGATTCACGAGGGCTCCTTGGATGAAAAGCATGATTGCAATGGTTTCACTATAAATTCTATTAGTGACAATCATGCTAAGAATATGCAAAACCGTAAGCTTGGGGATGCTAGTTTTGCTATGACCGCTACTTATTGCAATAATCATGATTGGGGAGATGATCTTTCTTATGATCTTGAAAATTTGTTCAAACCTCATGATGAATATGATATTTGCAACCATACTGAAAGTGGGATTGGAGAAGTCATGACTTTATTTGATGATAATCCCATTATTTTTGAAGAGCGTCAACTTTGCATGCATGTGGATCATGAAAAGAATATCCTATGTGATAGTTACATTGTTGAATTCGAATATGATCCCACATGTAATTGCTATGAGAGAGGAAGATATTTTGGTAGAAACTTTCATGTTACCAAATCACCTCTTGTGATGTTGAGATTGCTCTAGTCTTTTTCTTCTTCCTTGCATATGGCAACTATTGGTTGTCTTGACAATCTGTTTTCCTATAAAATGCCTATGCATAGGAAGTATGTTAGACTTAGATGTGGTTTTCACATGCTTTAGGATGCTCTCGTTGTGCTTCAATTCTTGTCTTTTGTGAGACCATCATGGAATGCCTAGCTAAGGGCGTTAAACAAAAGCGCTTGTTGGGAGGCAACCCAAAGAATCTATCATTTTTCTTTCTGTTTTGTGTTTTCCACACTTTCATAATTCTGTTATGATTGTGTTTTTTGTGTTTCTTTTTGCGTTTGTGCCAAGAAAAACTGTTATGATTAGTCTTGGGGATGATCGTTTGGTCATGCTGGAAAAGACACAAACTTTCTGCTCACGAAACGAATTTTCATTTTTTTTTCTGTAAGAGATTTTGAGTTGATTCTTTTTGCTGCTGATTGCTACGCAAATTCTTCAGACTGTCGTAATTTGTTAGAAGTTTTGAAGTAAAAGAGGTATACAAAATATACAGATTGCTACAGACTGGTCTGCTGTTAACAGATTCTGTTTTTGTTGTGTTGGTTGCTTATTTTGATGAAACTATGGATAGTATCGGGGGGTATTAGCCATGGAAGATTGAAAGTACAGTAACCCAACATCAGCACAAGTAGAATTTAAGTTTGCTACAGTACCTAAGGAAGTGGTGGTTTGCTTTGTTGTACTAATGTTATCACGAGTTTCTGTTTAAGTTTCGTGTTGTGAAGTTTTCAAGTTTTGGGTGAAGTTCTTATGGACAAAGAGATAAAGAGTGGCAAAGAGCTCAAGCTTGGGTATGCCCAAGTCACCCCAAGAGATTCAAGGATGCCGTAAAATCCTAAGCTTTGGGATGCCCTGGGAAGGCATCCCCTCTCTCGTCTTCAATCCATCGGTAACGTTACTTGGGGCTATATTTTTATTCACCACATGTTATGTGTTTTTGCTTGGAGAGTCTTGTATCGTAGGAGTCTTTTTTTTGTTGTTGTGTCACAATCATCCTTGCTGCACACCTAGAGAGAGAGACATATACACACCGTGATTTTGTCGAGCTTCACTTATATCTTTTGTTAGACAATTCAGCTCACATGTGCTTCACTTATACCTTTTGAGCTAGATACTTTTGCTCTATGTGCTTCACTTATATCTTTTAGAGCACAGCGGTGCGTGGCTTGGTAGTTGACCTATGCTTTGAAATTAGTCTCAAAAGGGGTAGTTATCCAAAGGGATACGAAAACTTCCACCTTCATGTGCATTGAATAGTTAGAGAAGTTTGATTCATCTCAATTAGTTTTGAGTTGTGGTTATGGTAATATTGAAGTCATGCTAGTAAGGTGTTGTGGATCTAGAAATACTTGTGTTGAAGTTAGTGATTCCCGTAGCATGCACGTATGGTGAACCGCTATGTGATGAAATCTGAGCATGATTAGTATATTGATTGTCATCCTTTGCGTGGCGGTCGGGATCGCGCGATGGTGTATACCTACCAACCCTTCCCCTAGGAGTATGCGTTGAATGCTTTGTTTCGATTACTAATAAATTTTTTGCAACAAGTATATGAGTTCTTCATGACTAATGTTGAGTCCATGGTTTAGATGCACTTTCACCTTCCACCATCACTATCTTCTTAGTGCCGTGCAATTTTTGCCGGTGCACAAAACCCACCATTAGCCTCCCTCAAAACAGCCACCATACCTACCTACTATGGCTTTTTCAAAGTCATTCCGAGATATATTGCCATGCAAATACCACCATGACATGTGCCACCACGTCTACATTGCCATTGCATGATTGTAAGATAGCTAGCATGATGTTTCCATTGATGTCTATGCCATCCTAGATCATTGCCACGGTACACTACCGAAGGCATTCCATATAGAGTCATCGTTACTCTAAGTTCTGAGTTGAAAGTGTGATGATCATCATTAATGGAGCATTGTCCCATGTGGGGAAATAAAAGAGGCCAAAGAAGCCCACAAAAATAAAAAAATAAAAAGAGGCCAAAGAGCCCACAAAAAAAAGAGAAAAAGAGAGAAGGGACAATGCTACCACTTTTTCCACACTTGTGCATATTAAGCACCATCATCTTCATGATTGAGAGTCTCTCATTTTGTCACCACCATATAGCTAGTGGGAAATTTTCATTATATAACTTGGCTTGTATATTCCAATGATAGGCTTCCTCAAAATTGCCTTAGGTCTTCGTGAGCAAGCAAGTTGGATGCACACCCACTAGTTTTCTTTAAGAGCTTCCACATACTCGTAGCTCTAGTGCATCATTTGTATGGCAATCCCTACTCATTCACATTGATATCTATTAATGAGCATCTCCACAACTCATTGATATGCCTAGTTAATGTGACTATCTTCTCCTTTTTTGTCTTGCAACCTCCACCACATTCCACACCATCTATAGTGCTATAACCATGGCTCACGCCCATGTATTGCGTGAGAGTTGAAAAGGTTTGAGAAAGTAAAGGTGTGAAACAATTACTTGGCCAATACCGGGGTTGTGCATGATTTAAATTCGTTGTGCAATGATGATAGAGCATAGCCACACTATATGCTTTTGTAGGGATAACTTTCTTTTGGCCTTGTTATTTTGAAAGTTCATGATTACCTTGCTAGTTTGCTTGAATTATTATTGTTTCCACATCAATAGCAAACTATTGTTTTGAATCTAATGGATCTGAACATTCACGTCACATAAGAGGAATTACAAAGGACACCTATGCTAGGTAGCATGAAAACATCAAAAATTCATTCTTTATCACTCCCTACTCGAGGACGGGCAGGAGTTAAGCTTGGGGATGCTTGATACGTCTCAAACGTATCTATAATTTTTGATGGTTTCACGCTGTTATCTTGTCTCCTTTGCTTGTGTTATGTACCTTTTATATCTTTTTTGGGACTAACTTATTAATTCAGTGCCAAGTGCCAGTTCCTGTTTTTTCCGTGTTTTTGACTCTTTTCAGATCTGATTTTGGAACGGAGTCCAAACGGAAGAAAAACCCCGAAATAATTTTTTCCCGAACGGAAGAAGATCAGGGGGCCTTTGGGCCAGGCCAGGTGGGCTCCAGGGAGCCCACAAGCCCCCACTCCGCCACCAGGGGGAGGCGGCGGTGGGCTGGCTTGTGGCCTCCCTGGCCGCCCCCTGACCTAGATCTTCGGCCTATAAATTCCCAAATATTCCGCAAAAAATCAGGAGAGCCTCGAAAATACTTTTCTGCCGCCGCAAGCTTCCGTTTCCGCGAGATCTCATCTGGAGACACTTCCCGGCGCCCTACCGGAGGGGACTTTGGAGTTGGAGGGCTTCTTCATCATCATCATCGCCCCTCCAATGACTCGTGAGTAGTTCATTTCAGACCTACGGGTCCGTAGTTAGTAGCTAGATGGCTTCTTCTCTCTCTTGGATCTTCAATACAAAGTTCTCCATGATCTTCATGGAGATCTATCCGATGTAATCTTCTTTGGTGGTATGTTTGTCGAGATCCGATGAATTATGGATTTGTGACCAGATTATCTATGATATATATTTGAGTCTTTGCTGATTTCTTATATGCATGCACTACAAGGAATACGGTCTATTGCAACAAAATTTATTTCTACAACAATCTTTCGTGGCAATAAAACGCTATATTACCACAAACTTTCAGTTCGTGGTAATATGCCCTACATATTGCCACTTTTCAGTTTTGTTGCTCTAAGTACTTTGTTTTGTTGCAATAGAAATCGTGTATTGCCACAAACTGGATCACCGTTGTAATATGGTAGTGATATTGCAACAAATAAGTTTCGTTGTGGTAATTAGTCGTTTTGTTGCAATAGAGGCTTAGGTAATGCAACAAAGTAAATCTTTGTGGTAATATTCTGGCGCATATTGCAACAATTTCAAAGTGAGGCACTAGACATAGACATTGTTGCAAACAAATGGCTTTGTATTGCGACAAAACATGTATTGGTTGTAATAGGACGATGTTTTGCCTCACCTTCATTGTGTTGCAATAACTATTATATATTGCGACAAATTGTGCAATCATGGTAATATCTACAACATGTTGCAACAATCCCTAGTGATGCAAAAAAGGAGCAATAGAACATCTCTGCATTTTTGTCTTAATTATAGACATATAATTAATATTCGGATTTATAGATATTAAGTGAAGTTTTTTGCAAGTTTTAAGTAGGAATTAAAGTATTTATTAATTGCATAAATTTTAATTAAACAAACAATGAACAAAGTTTACAAATGGATATAACACAATTTCTGCTAAAAATATCAATTTTATTTTTCTGATAGGAATGCATATCTATCTATTATATTATTATTAAAACGATAGAAAAGTAACGATGGAGATTAACCAGCCAGCTCAAGAATATATGTGTACAAGGAGATGGAATTTTTTTTCTACACGGACAGTTTAGGTTTTTTTCCTAATCGTTGTCTAGGCGCAATGCCCACACTCTGTCCGCACTCCAGTTCACTTCCCATTACCCATTCACCTCCCTCACTCTCTCCGCCAAATCCCTAGCAGCAGAGTCCACCGCCGACGGGAGAGCCCACCACCGACAGGAGAGCCCACCGCCGACGGGAGGGAGCGGGATTGGGGGTGCGCAACAAGTGCATCGGCGTGGGAGACCCCGCTCCGCGCTCGACCGGGGGGTGGGGGAGCAAGGAAGGTTGCTCTGCACGCGGGGGCTGTGGGCCGACGGAGATCCAAGTCGTCTCTGCCGCATCCACGGAAACCACAGGTCAGCTTTTCTCCGGCGACCTGATGCTAGCCATTCCCCCCTCCCTCCTACATGTTTCTCTGGCATACGAGCACGACGGGGAGGTGGATTCGGTTTGGGAGCAAATTGGAACAAAATCGAGGGAAAATCGAGAGTGGGGAGGCGAAATCGCAGTCATAGTTGGTACCAATGGGTTCATGGAGGGGAGTGGGAGGGGGGAGAAGGACCTACGGCTCGATTCAATTTTTCTGTAGGCAACTGATTTTTCGACAGGGGAGAGATATCAGTGTTTTAAGATACCTGGTTCTCTATCTTTCTTTCTGGAAAGAACTAGGTTATCCTCAAAACTTTGTTGTACATCAGTGACTCTTCCTTATAACAAATTTCAGGGATCTTGGATGGCAACAGAGATATACTCGTTTCTATGGGAGGATAGTTGTCCTTGTACTTCTGCTCTACCCCTTTCTGTGGGTTTGGACTGTGATAGGAACATTGTGGTTTAACAATGCAAGGAGCTATGTAAGTTGTTTTAATTGTGGATGCAAATATATGGAGAATTGTTACTCACCGCACATTCACTCCGTATATAGTTGCCAGAGGAAGGACAAAAATGGGGCTTCCTGATATGGCTGCTTTTCAGTTACTGTGGACTCGCTTGTATTGCATGCGTGGCTGTTGGAAAGGTACTGCTGCATAATTTGTCCATACAAAATCAAAGCTTGAATGTGGTTGAAATATTATTCAAGTGATGCTTATACATGATTATTGTACAAAGGATGGCAATATTTAGCGTTAGCAAGGTTCATGTCAATCAAAATCTACTGATGTATAGCATATGATCTTCTTAGACTATTGTAGTTAGTTTAGCCTGCTTGTGTATTACCTCACTGTAGGGATATCCATGTCTATTGCCGTTTGAATTGGATGTATTTAAATTTTGTTTGACGCGTGTACTGAGTTGTGAATACGACATTGGATTGTTCATATCTGGTTTGCATCAGCTAGTATCATATCCAGTTACTAAAAACATGATGAATCTGTCGAGTGTTCTTTGTATTTGCACAATACAAACTGAAGTGTAGACGCCAGTGGCCAAGATTTTGCTGGGCTGAACTTTCTGATATGATTACTAGAGGAATTTCACATTTTCCATGCTTTTATTTACATGGCAGTGGCTAAACCGAAGGCATGCTCTCCAACTGAGGGCACAACATGGGATTCCTGTCTGTGAATACGGGGTAATGTTTCCATTTATTTCTTTACTGACGTTGTATGTAGGAAGTGATCTGTCAACACTAGGGAAGCTTCAACATATCAGATTAAGTTATTACGAATCTTTATCAATACTATTCCGTTCAGTATGTCCAAAGCAGTCAGGATTGCATATTTTGTCCTAGCACACAAGTTTCAATCCACACAACAGCTGGCTAGGTTATTTCTAGCAGTAGGAAGGTAATATGACGGCATTATTAACATGACGTTCATGTGTGCAGGTTTTGGTTTACATGATTCGTGTGCTTGATTGGGCTTTCGAAGCGGTCAGCTTGGAACTGAGAGGAATGGGCCAAGACACTGCATATCATCCTGCCCTTTACCTCACAACAACCCAGGTGAGAGTTGCTTACAAGCATTACCTGAAGTGTAATTTGCCATATGCATCATCATCATCATCATCATCATCACAAGAATACATCTAAATGTGCTAAATGTGATCTCTTGTGCTTCTTTCAGAGGGAAGCGGTGGAGGCTCTGATCCAGGAGCTCCCCAAGTTCATGCTGAAAGCGGTGCCGACGGACTGCAGCGAGTGCCCGATCTGCCTAGAAGAGTTCAAGGTGGGGAACGAGGTGCGTGGCCTCCCGTGCGCGCAGAACTTCCACGTGGAGTGCATCGACCAGTGGCTGCGGCTGAACGTCAAGTGCCCGCGGTGCCGCTGCTCAGTGTTCCCCAACCTGGACCTGAGCGCGCTCAACGGCATCCGCTCCAGCAGCGAGATGCTACAGCAGGAACGCCCCTCGGGAGCATCAGCTCTTACAACTGGAAGCATCAGAAGTACAAATGGAGATGCTACGGCTCTTACAACTGGAAGCATCAGAAGTACAGATGGAGAGAAGAACCGTTTGGCAAAGGCTTCGCTTGCTTATAACTGTGAGAGGTAAATGCATTTCACTTTAAGATAATTTTAGCTCTTTCCGGTGTGACCGAGAAAAATGTTGATCCTTCAGGAGAGGAAATTGGCAGAAGCTTTCACTTACAGTTCAGTAAACGCGCTTCCATAATTGATATCTTAGTTTTTGTTTTTAGGGGATCCTATATCTCATTCAGTAAGCCCTGTGTCCCAAATGCAACGAGCTCATTTTCTGTTAAATCGTTCAGTAAGATATGCAGCCGCCGGAGCACGAGGAGGAAGGCGTCCGTGGCGTCCGGCGCCGGAGCAGCACCCGATACTTCTTCGCCTCCCTCAACTCCGTGCTCCTCGGATACGGTACGTCCTTCTCCCAATCTCCGGCCGCCGTCGTCCCCGATGCAGATTTAATTTCGCTTCGGCCATAAAAATTTCTTGGCGATCGTAACAGGGTATGGCAACTTGATTGCTTCTTGTTGAATCAATTGCGTACTATAAGTCCCTACCACAAGACCTACTGTAAGATATGTGAGAAATTTAGATAGCTTTTGATATGACATGACATGGCAAATCAGATAAGAGTAAATAGTAAAGTGCTACTAATTTGAAGTAGATGTGGAGATTTTGGTGCCGGAAATAGTAAGGACCGGGATCTTCAGAAATGCGCGTCGAATTCCGACCCATGATGCTTATTTCTGCGAGTTGGGGGCCATTATAGATTTATTTCTGCCAGTTGATCTAACATTGTCTATAGAAGTTTACTCGCTAAACTTATTTCTATGTTTGGTACATAGATTTATTTGTATGTTTGTTTCATAAGTGTTTTGCATTCCCTATAGAAGCTGACTGGCTAAACTTATGTTTGGTACACCAGCATAGTTTCTTGAGTACCACTCGTAGGTAACCATAAAAAAAGTTCAGGAATTCATATTCATGGCTTAAACATGTGAAAAGCACCTTACCAAGAGATTTAAGTCTACACAAAGAACCCCTCGTCATCATCCAATTCTTATTCTCCCAAAGGAGCAATGTGGCCATCATTTACATAAGCCTCATCATCATCCGTATCATCATCAGATTCGAATTGAACATCTTCAAACTCAACAGGTTTTATATTTGTTATGACTAAAACATCAATGCTTGATCCTTCGTCATCATTTCTACTCCAACTAGTGATATCTTCAGGTAGTGTAATCTTTGGCACTGTAATTTCTGCATCTATGACATCCATTACATCTGCCTCACCACCTTCATCGTCTTCAACAGCTTCATCAAGGCCTACACCATTTAAAACAGAAGGAGCAAACAAATTGCGTGGATTCATTTTAATAACAGCTCCCAATCAGGGTTCTTCACATCTCTCACATAGAAAACCTGTTGAGCTTGGAGGCCTAGAATGTAAGGGTCCCCCTTGAATCTGTCTAGAGTAGTGTCGAGTTCAATAATTCCATATTTGGTGTCCTTCTTATACCCCTTACTCTCAGTTCTATTGGAAGGAGGCACATCAAACCAATCACACTGGAATAGAACAACCTCCTTATCAGGAGGAAAGTCAAGAAATATGATTTTCTTGATCACCCCGTAATAATCAATATTTCCCGTGGTTGCATCACCCTTAACTATGACGCCACTATTTTGGGTACTCAAATCCTTCTCTATATAGGAATTCTGAAAAAATATCCATTCAGAATTGTACGGTTGTATACACGAGCTAGGTGACCAGGTCCTTTAGCTAGTGCATAAATAAGACTGCTGACCTTGCCATCATTGTGGAGTTCTGTGATCTGTTTCATCGAATAGAATATGTGTGAGTGTAATGTACATCGTTGATACATTATTATGAGGAACACTAGTGAAAATACGAAAGAAACTTACCCGTCTCTCAAACCATCCAACAAACTCTTCCTTGTGTCGTTTCTGAGGATTAGGAGAATTGTTACTTGTGAGCTCCTCAAGATGTTCACTTGAAAGAGAAATGATTTTTAGTTCAAAAGCAAATTATTAATGCATATCACGATGTGAAATAAATACACAAGTATGCTTACTCCATCCATGGCGCAGTTTCCTCACAGTTTGTTATTATGAAATGCCTCATTCTATTAATCTCAGCCAAAGAGAATAATTCACAAACAAAACCTTTCTTGGAGTAATCAACTGTACTCATTATGCTAATCCCTGTTGGTGGTTGATCTGTACCTCCATCTTCATGACGTTCGGACTGACTTAGCTTGGTAGGCATTCCATCAAGGAATCGACTGCAAAAAGTCATGCACTCTTCAAGTATGTACCCCTCTGCAATAGAACCTTCTGGTTGAGCCTTGTTACGCACATATCCTTTGAGCGTACGCAAGTATCGCTCAATTGGATACATCCATCTATACAAGATAGGCCCTCCCAACCGGGCCTCTTCAGCAAGATGAATTGGAAGATGCATCATAATATCAAAGAATGCTGGTGGAAAGATCATCTCGAGCTGACATAGAGTTTCTGGAATTGTTTGGCTCAACTTCTCCAAATCTTCATCCCTGAACTCTTTCGAGCATAAATCAGAAAAGAATTTACTCAGCTGAAGCAATGGGTTAACAACATTCTCTGGCAAAAGCTTGCGCAACGCAATAGGAAGAAGTTTGTGAAATATAACATGGCAGTCATGAGTTTTGAGTCCACTAATTTTGCACTTATCGAGGACCACACATCGCTTAATGTGTGAAGCATAGCCATCAGGCATCTTAATGCTCTGTAGAAACTTGAGGAGCATTATCTTCTCTTCCTTATTTAAAGTGTAGTAACCTTTCTTTATTTCATACTTATGCTTACCGGGCTTCGGATGCTGGTCCTTCCTAATTTTCAAGTCCTCCAAATCAAGACGAGCCTTCACACCATCCTTTGATTTCTTATCCATCTCAAGCAAAGTCCCCAGAATGCTTTCACAAATGTTCTTCTCGATGTGCATAACATCCAAATTGTGCCTAACGAGCAAGTGCTTCCAATATGGGAGCTGGAAAAATACACTTTTCTTCCGCCAGTTATGCCAGCTATTAGTTTCCGGTTGTTTTCTCTTATTTGACCGTCCAAACGGTGCATGCTGAATGCTATCAAGCTCCTGCACAACTTGTTCACCAGTAAGTGCCACTGGAGCTTCTCTATTATCTATCTTGTTGTTGAACAAGCACTTGTTTCGATGCCATTTGTTGGTCCTCGGCAGAAAACGTCGGTGTCCCATGTAGCAATGCTTTCGACCATACTTTAGCCATAAAAAATATGTATGTTTGTGGCAATACGGGCATGCTAGCTTCCCTTTTGTGCTCCAACCACTCAGCATTGCATAAGCTGGGTAGTCATTGATGGTGCATAACAAGCATGCATACATCTGGAAATTTCTTTTAGTTGCAGCATCATATGTGTAAGCACCATCCTTCCATAGAATATTCAGTTCATCAATCAAGGGCTGCAAGTATACATCTATGTTATTTCCTGCTGACTTTGGTCCTGGAATAATCATTGACATAATCCAATTTTGTTGCTTCATGCACATCCAAGGTGGCAAGTTATATGGGATAAGAATGACAGGCCATGTAGTGTGTGATAAACTCATGAGCCCAAAAGGGTTGAATCCATCTGAAGCAAGGCCAAGTCGAACACTACGAGCATCTTTTGAGAATTTCTTAGAATATTTCTTATCAAAATGCTTCCAGGTCTTTGAATCTGTAGGATGCCTCACTACGCCATCATCCACCTGACCCTCCTTATGCCATTTCATATGTGATGATATAACTTCTGTCATGTACAACCTTTGCAGTCTTGGAATGAGTGGGAAATACCTTAGAACTTTCTGTGGCACTGGCTTCCTTGATTTACGACTTGATGCATTGTCTTCGTCACTGGTAGGAGTAGATTTCCATCGAGACGCGTGACAGACAGGGCATTCTTCGGCATCAGCATGATCATTACGGAATAGCATACAATCATTAACGCACGCGTGTATCTTCTTGTAATCCAACCCAAGATCTCGGATCACCTTCCTTACTTTTGCGAGATTAGTAGGAATGCAATGACCCTTTGGCAGCACCTGCGCGAACATCTGCAGAACTAAATCACATGCTCTGTTGGTCATCCCAGACACACACTTGATTTGGTAAAGCTTCACAATGAAAGATAGCTTTGTGACATCCTCGCAACCTGGGTACAGCTCTTTTTTTGCCTCTTTCAATAGTTCAACGAACACCTTGGCTGTTGCATTTGGCTCCTGGTTTCTTCCATCACCGCTGGAATCATCCACATGAATGTCTCTTGTACCTTCATCATGATCTGCATTACTTTCCATGTTCGTGCCCCTTATGAGAGTATGGAGCATGTCACACATTCCAGCACCATCATCTACATCATCTTCATTATCAGAATCTTCAGACATGATGCCCTCATCAGGTTGTTCACCATGGTATATCCAGTGAGTGTAGCTCTGATCCATCCCATAGTACAGTAAGTGAGTATGAACCTCCTTTTTATTTCTCTGAGCACTATTCAGACATTTCCTACATGGACATGGTACAACTGATTTTGGATGAGGACCATCCAAAGCAAAATTCAAGAAATTCTTCATGCCAGTTTGCCACTCAACAGAATCTCTTTCCTTATCCATCCAGCTCTTATCTCGTGTCATTTTGCCTTATCTCCATAAAGCATGCCCTGTTAAAAAAACATAGCAGTTGCATTAGTACCTGCACTACAATCAATAGAATCACTAGCTGCATCACAAGACAAGACAACAAGGATACATACGGGATACCACACACAACCTTAATTGTTTTCTGTTATCTTCAATGACTCACACAAGACAATAACATTGTAGCCTGCTTAAAATCACAAGTGTTGAAGCCTGAATCACAAGTGTAGAAGCCTGGATCACAAGTGTTGAAGCCTGAATCTAAATTTGCTGCACTTTGCTTACTCTGAATTTGCTGCACTTTGCTGCTCTCACGAGAGGGACGACTGACCAGGGGAGAGCTTCTGCAGGGCGTTCCACTAATGCGCACGGGAGTCCCGGGCAGCCGACCAGGATGGCAGAAGAGCCGGAGCAGAGCCGGTTGGCGCCGGAGTTCGTACGTCAGGCGATCCAACCATGCGCACACTGGCAGGATCGAGCAGCAGAGATCCAGGGAAGAGAAGGCCGATGGGAAGAAGGCGCCGAGCGAAGGGTGCCGGATCAAGGTTAGAGGGAGAGGGGAGCGTCAGCGAGGTGCCAGCCCGGGCTGCTTCGTCGCGCCGCCATGGTGTGGCTGCTGGATGCGGCAAGCGCTCAGATCGGGTCGTACGGCGGCGATGCAGGGGATTTGGGGTGGTACTTTTGAGGATCTGGGATAGTATTCTTTTGTGTGTATTTCCTTTTGAGGATCCGTGGTTTGTCCCAGCCCATTTGTTAATCCGTGTAGGGCCACGGTGCAAACTCCTAAGCACAACATGACACGTGTTACAAACATATGGAAGTGGAGTCCTGCATGCGTGTATTTTTTGAATTCGTATTAAAGGCAGTAGTAATATATGCTTTCCTTCCTTGTTGCATGTACGTGTTATGGGATGTTACCACGTAAAAATAGTGGCTAATAAAGCTGGCTAGATTAATCGTATGAGATGTGAAGTCCTGCATGTGTGTATTTCTTTCTAACAAATCTTGTTCGTTCTTTTCCTCTCTCTCTATTTACTATTTAATCCAAGCCGTTCGTTTTCTATCGTTTTATAATAATATAATAGATTGAAGGCGCCAATGAAGTATCCATGTTGGCTGAGTATACAAATGTGCCTCGCTCGATCCCACGGGCACGCATGTTCGTCATTTTCCCGGCAATTCAATAAAATCATTTTTCTCATTTCCCTTCTAAAATCCAAAAAGGAAAGAAGTAGAGGGAGTCTTCTCCTCCCGATCTAGTAGCAATTTTTCGACTATGAAGAATGATCTCCCCGCGTCGTGGAGATTGGGCACCATGCGAGTGATGGTCACTAATGTTTACTTTGTCTCTAGTATATTTCAAGGTTAAATATTATAAAATCGATGGATCATGCATGATTGCTAATCTATTTTAAAATGTGAAGGGCGTGGACTAGAAATTTGAACAAAAAAGGATGAAAAACCAAGGAACACCATCTAGTGAGAGAGGGATAAGTGTATTTATAGCCAAATTGCCGCTTTTCAATATTTGAAGGCAAATTGCCACGTTTCATGTTCCATACTCTAGATTTTTCTATTAGTTATTACTAAGGTACACATCCGTACATTAAGATATTTATTTATGAATACATACATTAGACCAATATATTATAGATTTAAATAGACACAAGCATATGATTATGGTACACCTAAGTAGTGCAAAATATTCCTAAATGAGTGTGGAATTAATATCTTTGATGTTCCCTATAATTAAATGAATTTTGGCTCAATCACATGTAAAAATTTCGGCGAGTATGGGGGTGGCCAGCGGTGGTGCCCGCGCCGCGTGCGACTAGGGCCGCGCTGCCGGCGCCGCTGCGCACCTTGGCGACCACTACACCGCCGCTGCCCACCCCCATGGAGGCCTCGGACCGCCCCGAGACCTCGTCCACTCCGGTGCGGATGATCCTCGCTCGCTCCGTCGAGATGGAGGAAACGGAAGGCGTCCTACGTTGAGCCATGGTGGCAACCATCACCGGGACGCGGCCCGCCGTCTCCGTGGAAGAAGTGTCCGAGCTGCTGTGCGCATCCCTCGACATGCACCCCGGCGACGTGATCCTCGTCTGCCACCCCTCGCACAACGACATCGAGGTGATAAAGAGCATCCTGCAACTCTTCGGCCGCGCCTTGGGACTCCAGGTCAACTTCCTGAAGAGCACGGCCACGCTGATCCGATGCGACCCCGCCACAGCCACGCCTGTCGTCGACCTACTGGGGTGCCCCATCGTGGATCTTCCCATCACCTACTTGGGCATCCCGCTGACGCTGCGACGCCCAACTACTGCCCAGCTACAGCCCGTCGTCGACAGAACCGCCGGCATGCTCCCGTGCTCGAAGGCACACCTCATGAACAAGGCCGGTCGCCTCGCTTTCGTCAAAGCCGTCCTAAGCGCGATCCCCATCCACCAGCTCCTCGTGCTGGCTCCACCGAAGAAGACAATCCAAGCGTTGGTTCAGTCGCATGGACAGCACCAGAGCATGGAGCGGCCTCGACCTGCAGTTCTAGATATGGCACAAGATCGAACCCACGGCGTGATATCCATGGTGTGCTTGGGATCCAATAGGTTGGGCAATACCTTCAGATATGGCACAAGATCGAACCCACGACGCTCTCTGCTGAGCCTGATCGCCTGATCTGGAAGTGGACCACTAGCGGCACTTACACCGTGCAATCGGCCTACAAGGCTACTTTCCATGGCTCCATGCCATGCGATGCCTGGAAGCTCACATGGAAGTGCTGGGCGCCGCCGCGGGTCCGCTTCTTCCACTGGCTCGCCCGACTCGATCGTTGCTGGACGGCAGACAGGCTAGCCAGGAGAGGGCTGCAGCACCACCCACGATGCCTCCTCTGCGACCAAGAACCGGAAACTATGCACCACCTCCTCCTTGCCTGCCCATTCTCCCGACAAGTATGGCATGAAACCCTAGCCTGGCTAAGGATTCCCTGTCGCCCACTGGATGGCGAGGAATCGCTCAATGCTTGGTGGTCCACCGCAAGACGAGCCGCGCCCACGCCTATGCACAAAGGGCTCGCATCAATGACGCTGCTCGTACCTTGGATGACATGGAAACACAGAAATGCCTGCGTGTTTGACAATGACAACCCTCGACCACGAGCTTGATTGCGAAGATCAAGGAGGAAGCGACGCTTTGGGCTAGGGCAGGCGCGCTCGGCCTCAAAGCCGCGATCCCACAGACTTGGGATGTTCACTGATTTTCTTTTCCTGACCCTGTAACCACCTCCTAGGAGGATTGTAACATAAACCCTATCTTTTCAATACAATGAAACGCAAAAGTCTTTTGCGTTTTCTCGAAAAGTAAAATACAAATGATGAAGAGTCCTTAAATCTTCATTTTGTATCCAAGTCTCCAATGTCCTGCAAAGTCACGTATTGATCAAGTCACAATAGGCTTGGCAGCGGAGGAACCCTGCACGTAGTGTCCGATAAGATGAAACATGTTGAGATCATCCCATCTCAACATCAAAATGCGTGATCGACCCATCCCATCTGTACTTATGTTTCAAGGCAAGAGTATAACCTAGTAGTTGTAAAGTGAGAGTCGCATGAGTTTTGTGCGAGCGATAATTCAAAACTGATCAAATTTATGCTCCTTTGACGAACAATGCAACAAAACACAAATATTTGACATATCCTAAGTTAAAAAAATGGTACCTAGGCAGTAAACAAATATACATAATTATAGATCCAGGATGAAAAAATGGTACCTAGGGAGTAAACAAATAGAGGGTCGCATGTACTATTTTTTTTGGCGCCAAAAAAAATTTAGCCTCCCGCTAAAAGTTCCTGAATTAGTGCTTTCGTTCCCTCCAAAAAAAGACTATATTTAACCCCGATTATTATTCTAAACCGCGTCTTTTCAGGCGATTGGATCTGAGCTCTCCTCCCGATGGCGTCATGACGGCGTCAACAACACAAGGAACGACATCGGCGTCAACACAGCGAACCGCGTCTGAGGTTGTTCTTTCCCCCGATCTCCTCCTCCGCCCGCGCCACCGCACGCACCTCTGTCTCCGCCTGTGCCACCGCACGCACCTCTCCTCCTCCGCGTGCGCCACCGCACGCACCTCTGTCTCCGCCTCCGCCACCGCGTGAGAGAGAGATCAAAATCCCCCAAATTCCCCATCTCCTCCTCCCCACGGGGACAGAGTAGCAGCAGTCTATGAATGGATAGCTATGGCCGAGAGTACAAAAATCCATCAATCCTCCTCCCCGCTATTTCCTCCGCAGCAAAGAAATCCATCAATCCAATTGCCGGCAATTGCATTGGATTGGAGGATTAGCTATGGCCGGCAATATGTTTGCTCCCTTAAAAATCCATCCCGCAGCTCCGACCAGAGAGGCCTCGCGTCCTCGGCCATGTCTGGATTCCTTCACCAGCCACTGGTTGTGTGTGCTGTGGTGTGCGCCACCGCACGCAGTGGGCTCCCTTGCCTCGGCACTCCAGGGTCATCGCCCTCCCTCTCCTCAGCGCCCGCCGACGCGAACTGTGTCTCCGTGTCCATATCCATGCTGCCGGCGGCAGCGATGCGGTCTGGCGTCGGCGCCGGCGTAGTTTTGGTGTTCTCCCCTACATCGCGAGCGCCCTGCCGGCCTGCCCACGTCGAGGTTGCTCGCCGCATCCCTGAACCTCCGAGTTTGGTCTCACACTACAGCGTTGTAGAACAGAGAAGAAGCAGAGCAAGGTTCATCGGTTCTGAACCTCCATAGCCAGCCATGTACATTAGTCTTATTCTTTTTGGTATTCCTTATTCCCTACATTAAGTATTCTCCAGAGCAAGATGGTTTGTGTGGTATTTTTCTGCTAAAAAAATCTGTATTTGTCAATGCATTGGTTTACATGACACTATTTTAAATTTGACATCGCAGACTTCAATTGGTAGGTTCAGTGAGATGTTATCCCTGAATCATTGGATTTATCTTTGCCACCACTGAATGGATACTTATGTTCTCTTGTCATACTCATACCTTTGCTCCAGTCTACTGTTTTTTCCCGTGAGAATTTTTCTCGTCTGTGTTAATGTGTTCAAGTCATGCACGTCCTCACACTGTAGTCACCGTAGGTGGTGATGCTTTGTGAAAAGTTTAGCAACCACACAGGATCAAAAGAAGACCATCATAGATATTTTTCCGGTCATTTTTTTATGCCTACTTTAAGTATTGTGTTTCTTTCGATATTTTTTTAAATTATGATATTACCTACGGAATGGCACAATGATGAATTCAACACAAGATCCTGCTGGTAGGAGATCGAGTACAATACAGCGACAACTTGGTAATAACATTTATGTTCACTTCAATTTATGCCATATAAGAGTAGGTAATTAACATTTTCGATTAACATGCAGTTAGGGATGCGTCCGGTAATGTTCACCATTCAGAGGAAAGAGATGATGCACATGACTCCTTTCTACAAGGTACACGACGTCCTTAATTCTTAATCACTTATATGAATGTGCACATTGATAATGCTAAGTCCCTGAATTTTTTTGTGTCCAGTAAAGAAAGGATCTGTTCTGGTAACAAGGATGGAAAGCATAACAACTTACAAAAACCAACATCGACAACCGAGATCTGTTAAAAAGTTTATGACATTTAGGCCCTGTTTGGTAGCTCAACATTTTTAACGTATTATGAGAATACTGCAGTTTTTCAGATTATCATAGTTTTGATTACCAGGAGGTGTTTGGTTGTCTCAAACAATGATGATTTTAATACTGTAGTATTAGCTAAACTGTAGTTTTTTCTTTGCATAGTATACTGAAGCTAGCTAGCCATCTAGCTTCACTTGTTATGCATTCAGATGATAACAGATAGCCTGCTAACCAACTATAAAATGCAACAAAAATGTACTCAAACTGTCGGCCAGCTACGTGTGCTAGCAAGTGCACGTGGGCTACGCAAACCATTGTATCTCATACCAACAGAAAAAATACTGCAGTTTTTGATACTTTGGTTTGTATAATAGTTTGCTATCAAACACAATCTTAATCTATCTCTAACATTTCCTATAATGCAGAAAATTCTGAATTGCTTAATCTTGAAAACTATTAAACATTATACAGGAACTCAAGACCAATCTAACACTCCGGTATCTGCTAATGACATGTGTGCACTGGATGAATGGCCATCCCATGCTCGCGCAACCGCGCGCAACTACAGGATGGTACTTTCTTTTGTTTATATTTGTGTCATCATTTCTTACAATCTAATACCCAGTAATACAATAGTTCTTGTATGATGTGGGTTGTAGAAGCTGGTGGACAGAAGAAGAAAGGGCGAGGTGTTCTAAAAGGTTTGAAAGCATCTAAGAAGCGTTTTGCCAATGGATCTGTAAAGCTAAATATTGTATTCTCTGAAACATTGGGTGGTACAGTTGGAATGAACTATCGTTCATTCAAGGATGACGTGGTAGTCATAATGAAAAGAAAGTTACCACTCATTGGAGTAAGGAGGTGGTCGGACATTCACCCTACCATCCATCGACTCATTGTTGCAGATATTATAGTGCGTACAATCTTTTCTACATGTGTTATCTTACTTTACTATCGATAATGCAGTGCATATGTATGTTCATTTGCTCTATGCTTTACAGGGTAGATGGGACCTGGAGGATACACCAGACAGAGAAGAAAAGGTACTAAAAATCGCGAAAGAGCGATACAGAGGCTGGCGATCAACTCTAAGCTCCACTTACAAGGCATACAAAACAGATACAGGTAGATTGGCTAATCTACCGGAAGATTTACAACCAGAAGAGTGGGAATGGATGATTGAGTACTTTGGCAATGATTCAAAATTCCAGGTCATCTCTAAGACCACGGTTTTTAATGAATTGATAGGAACGCAGCCAAAAGAACACCGATAACCGTAAGAAACAGAAGACAAAACACAGAATTGGATCAAAATCTTACTCGCAAGTTAGTTTTGAGAAGGTATGAGTCTAAGTAATTATTTATGTCTTGCTGCTAAACATGGTTTCATGTTTCAATCTTCTCATTGTTATATCACTTGCAGAGAAACACGGAAACTGGAGAAGAGCCAGATTGTATTACTTTGTGGGAACTCACCCACACGAAGAATGGAATATGGTCTAACACAGAGTCACAGGATGTTTATGTGAGTACACTGACTTTTGATATTCTATAGTTATTCGATGATGTGCATTCGACATGCTTCATCATCAGCTGGGGTTATTCATGCGTTGGATTGTGTTATTCTTGTTTCATCTTTTATAGTGTTCAAATAATGCCATATTTATAATTGTTCTTTCCATTTTCAGGACAAAGCATGTGAAGAGGTTAAAAACAAAGAGACTGAAACTCAAGGTCCACTTTCAGATGAGCAAAGACACAATATTTTCCAGACCACATACAAAGGCACTCTGCAATGCAAGTCATCGCAGCCTCGTGGGTACGGATACATGGCCAAACCGTCAACTGGTTCTGAAAGGATTCATATCCAGATTGAAGAGCAAGCTCGTGCTACAGCAGCCTTCCAACAGCGAAACTCTGAGCTCAGCCACCAGGTCAATGATTTACAAGATCAACTACAAGCTGAGCGTGCAAACACACAAGAGATTATTAACTTGGAGCGCGCTGAGAGAGAACAACTTGAGGGGAAGTTAAAAGAAGAGCGTGCTGAAAGGGAAAGATTGTTGGAAGCGGAGCGAACATCAAGATTGAAATTTGAAAAAAACATGATGGCAAAGTTTGCAGAATTCAGCAAACAGATGGGAACCCAACAGGTGATTACATGCATATGCTTCAAACCTCTTAAGATTTATGTTGGTTACTTGCATTGTTAAAAGTGCACTTCTATTTACAGGTGTTTACGAACAGGATTGACAAAGAAAATAGTAATCCAAACTTCCAAAAAATTCTTTTACAAAGACCTAGTCCTAATAAGGCTGCAGGTGCAAGGCCAACTGTTATTTCTTCAAATGCGCTCATACATGCTTCAACAAGAAATTCTCGAATGTTTAAAGTAATTGTAAGTCACAACTTTGCTTTCTCTTCATTTTCACCTACAACGTTATCTATCTATTATATTATTAAGACAATAGAAAAGGAACGATGAAGATTGAACAATGAAAGCCATAGATATTTTAACGATGGATATTAATTAGGATACCTACTTTAAAAATTACCTTTTAAAGCCCGCATGATGGTCCTGATATGTATGGGTGCATGCATATATTCTTTTGGACATGCACGTCTGTCGCGTTTGTTTGTACAATGAAAATTTGCAATCAGGTTTGTGTATAGGAGAAGGACACGTGTAAACTATAAACTAGGGATGCTCAGTTTTCTTTTTTAGGGGGACAAGGGACGTTGCAGTTTTTTCTAGAAGGGTTTGTTTTCCGAAGGGATTGACGTGCAGCTGGTTCCGATTGGAATTCCAATACTAGGAAAGAAAAGAATAACATAGCTGGCCATATTAGCTGGGACAACAAGCCCAAAAATATTTGTGTGAAGACTATTAGCCCCGCTTTTTTTCCATCAAGAATATCAGTCCATCAGATTGCATAAGAAAAAATTAATTACCATCAGATTCAAAAGCATGTGGAGATTCAAAGCTATAATGGTTTGCTTTCCTTTATTAACATGTCTTAGCAAGAATGCTGCGTAAATGTGAAATGTGAGCATTCACAATATCCCCATGCGGCATATCAGTAATCACTCTCTATCTAGGTTGTTCTAAAAAAAGTTAATGTAAAATCATGGTATGCCATTCGGTAAAGATAAGAATTATACATACACCTTAGCATAATCACTAATTTTCTACCCGAGATCCCACCTATCCATAAACTCATGTGGCATGTAGGTGGCAATTGTCAAAGTAAGCAAACGTGCATGGGTGAATTTTAGGTGTCCTTTCTTATTAGGACTAGGTCTCTGTAAAAGAGTTTTTTAGATTATTGCAGTACCATCGATATGATTTTTGAGGTATGTTATACTAGGCTCATTAACTGAATGTTTTTTTTGATTTCTTGATTGCAGGATCCAAATAACTAGCTGGACTGGACTCGAGATGACGGAAGATCCAAAAAACTACCTGGACTAGACAAGAGACCACGCACAATTTAGTCTATGACTGGGCCAGTTTCATTTGATGGTTTGCTATGAGAATTATGAGTTTTATGAATCTATTATATGTACGGTTTTGAATAGTGTAATTGAATGCCATATTTTTTTATGGTTGCAATAGGCTATTACCACGACCCCCTTTTGGTTGCCACATGTTTGCACAACGAAAATTATAGTGTTGCAATAGAGCACTTTATATTGTCGCAATAGCTTTGGCACCATAATTTTTCCCCATGATGCAATAACTGTGTGGCGCGACAAAAGCAAGTTTTGTTGAAATAGAGTATCACCACGAAAAGTTTACATTGTCGCGGTAGCTTCTCGCTACAGACATGTTGACGTTGCGTTAACTATTTGGTGCCACCAAACTAAGTTTTGTTGAAATACAGTATCACCACGAAATGTGTAAATTGTCGCAATAGTTTCTCACTGCAAACATTTCATCCGCTGCGATACCTTTTTATCACCACCAACATGATTTTGTTGCAATTTCCTGCTACGACGAATGGAGTATTTGTTGGGATACGTTAATGCCACAAGTGTAGTGGTTCGTGGCAAAATTCCTAATGCCACGAAAATAAGGATTGTTGCCATAGTTTGTTGCCACAATTTACTATTGCCACGAAAGAGTATGCGCCATGAAATGATCGTTGTTGCTATAGGTTCTTGCACAAATGTCTATCACCACGAACTATCAGGCGCGACGATTTGTGGCATGTTGCATTAAAGCTATCTCCACAAATCAAATTGTGGCATCAGGTGAGTATTGCGACGGGGGAACATGTGGCAACTTCCCGCAATGGATGTTGCAATAGATCACTTTATTGCCATGATTGACTTTTTGAGGCAATAACCTATTACCATGCGTCCAGTCGCAACGGCTACCAACGAATGTTGTTTTGTGGCAATAGGTACTTATCGCCACAAATCGTCATGTATTGCGACGAACGATTTCGTTGCAATAGACCGAAATCCTTGTAGTGATGATTTGATATCCTTGTAAGTCTCTCCGAGTCTTGGGTTTTGTTTGGCCAACCAGATCTATGATTCTTGCAATGGGAGAAGTGCTTGGTTTTGGGTTCTACCATGTGGTGACCTTTCCCAGTGACAGTAGGGGCAGCAAGGCACACATCAAGTAGTTGCTATCAAGGGTAAAAAGATGAGGTTTTTATAATTGGTTTGAGATTATCGCTCTACATCATGTCATCTTGCTTAAGGCGTTACTCTGTTCTTATGGACTTAATACACTAGATGCATGCTGGATAGCGGTCGACGTGTGGAGTAATAGTAGTAGATGCAGAAAGTATCGGTCTACTTGTTTTGGACGTGATGCCTATAGATATAATCATTGCATAGATATCGTCACGACTTTGCGCGGTTCTATCAATTGCTCGACAGTAATTTGTTCACCCACCGTCTACTTGCTTTCATGAGAGAAGCCACTAGTAAACACTACGGCCCCCGGGTCTATTCACATCCATCATTTACACCTCCTCTTTTAGTTTGCTTTGTTACTTTGTTGCTTTCAGTTCTGTGACAGCCCGAGACCGACGTTCCAGAAGATTCCCCTTTATTTCCGTTTCTGTCGTGTGGTTAGTTTTATTTGTTGCATCATCATGTAGTTTGCATTGTCGCATCATGCATGACATCATGTCAACTGTGTTTTGTCGGTGTTGCTTGTTGCTCCGTGTTGTTGCTTGCGAGTGCTTGTGAGTGTGGCATTGTTGGTTGGCGTGACGAGAGTGGGTGCAACAGAGCCGCTTCAAACCCTGTTGCACCGCGGACCTAAAACCCTTCTCTCCTCTATTGTTTTATTCCGTGGTTGTTTAAAAGATTTCAGTTTTAACCCCCTCTTAAATGTTCGTCTTCTTTTAAAGAAAATCCTTTTATTATATGTGGGGGCAACCCTCGGGTTTTCCTTTATTTACACCTTTTTGTTTATTTTCAAAATAGAGTCTCATTTTTATTTATAAAAGGGTTTTATTTTATTCTTCAAAAAGTCCCAATCCATTTTTATTTATTGGGGCATGTTTTAAGGAGCCCAAAAGTATTTTATTTTCGTTAAATTCTTTTTCTTTTTATGTGTTGTTTTTCTGTTTTTTAGACCAGCTTATTTTTGTTGCGAGGCCTTTTAGCTAACCAAAGCCAGGCCCATCTGAAGCCCACTCCAGCCGGCCAGCTAGGCCCAGCACGCCTGCACCCTCCTAACCTAGCCCGAGCGACACTTCCCCGTGATTCCCTCCCCCTCATCCCGACAGCGCCGCCGGTTCACGCAACCGGAGGCGAGCGAGAGCTCCCTCCTCCCTCGATCTAAGAGCCGACCCTGTTCCTTCCCGCGCCGCACCACCTCACGCAGTCCCACAGCCAGGGCCGCGCCCTTCCCGAGCCGCAGCCCTCCGCCCGCTCGCCCACCGTGTTGTGCCTCGCCTGGAGCCTTCTCTCCTCTCGCACGAACCCCCGTGGCCAGCCAAGGTGTCGCGCCTCGTGCCATCCCCAGCATCCCCGAGGATTCACGGGTTCAGGTTCGTTCCTCCCGCCTCTCTTTTCCCTTCCCTCTCTCACCTCGTCTCTCTCTTTGTGCCCAACAGGAGCAGCACCACCCCGCCATGTAACGGGAGCTCGCAGCTCATGATCTGGTCGTCCCCAACGCCGAATCGAGCTCCGAAGGTGGGAATGGATGCCCGAGTCCTGGAACAGCCCATCCCTGCTCTAGGCATGGACTGCCTCACCCTGGATCCGCCGACCATCGCTCTGTTCATCGCGTCGCGCAGCTGGACCTGCATCTCCAGCGACTAGTTTCAGTTTCCTTCAGTTAGCGACAGGGTATGATTCATCTACGCCAAAAAACATTTTATACCACAAGTTGTTCGTAGCCGAGTTGGTCAACCGCGCTAGCATGCACAGAGAGATCGTGGGATCAAATCCCAGTGCCTGCTATTTTTCTTAGTTGTTTTCTCTGTTTAGACTGTTGGAATTATGCCCTAGAGGCAATAATAAATATAGTTATTATTATAATTGCTGTATCAAGATAATCGTTTATTATCCATGCTATAATTGTATTGAATGAAGACTCATTTAGATGTGTGGATACATAGACAAACCACTGTCCCTAGCAAGCCTCTAGTTGGCTAGCCAGTTGATCAAAGATAGTCAGTGTCTTCTGATTATGAACAAGGTGTTGTTACTTGATAACTGGATCACGTCATTAGGAGAATCACGTGATGGACTAGACCCAAACTAATAGACGTAGCATGTTGATCGTGTCATTTTGTTGCTACTGTTATCTGCGTGTCAAGTATTTGTTCCTATGACCATGAGATCATATAACTCACTAACACCGGAGGAATACTTTGTGTGTATCAAACGTCGCAACGTAACTGGGTGACTATAAAGATGCTCTACAGGTATCTCCGAAGGTGTTCGTTGAGTTAGTATGGATCAAGACTGGGATTTGTCACTCCGTGTGACGGAGAGGTATCTCGGGGCCCACTCGGTAATACAACATCACACACAAGCCTTGCAAGCAATGTGACTTAGTGTAAGTTGCGGGATCTTGTATTACGGAACGAGTAAAGAGACTTCCGGTAAACGAGATTGAAATAGGTATGCGGATACTGACGATCGAATCTCGGGCAAGTAACATACCGAAGGACAAAGGGAATGACATACGGGATTATATGAATCCTTCGCACTGAGGTTCAAACGATAAGATCTTCGTAGAATATGTAGGATCCAATATGGGCATCCAGGTCCCGCTATTGGATATTGACCGAGGAGTCTCTCGGGTCATGTCTACATAGTTCTCGAACCCGCAGGGTCTGCACACTTAAGGTTCGACGTTGTTTTATGCGTATTTGAGTTATATGGTTGGTTACCGAATGTTGTTCGGAGTCCTGGATGAGATCACGGACGTCACGAGGGTTTCCGGAATGGTCCGGAAACGAAGATTGATATATAGGATGACCTCATTTGATTACCGGAAGGTTTTCGGAGTTACCGGGAATGTACCGGGAATGACGAATGGGTTCCGGGAGTTCACCGGGGGGGGGGGGGGAACCCACCCCGGGGAAGCCCATAGACCTTGGGGGTGGCACACCAGCCCTTAGTGGGCTGGTGGGACAGCCCAAGAAGGCCCTATGCGCCATAGGAAGAAAATCAAAGAGAAAAAAAAGGAGGAGGTGGGAAAGGGAAGAAGGACTCCACCTTCCAAACCAAGTTGGATTCGGTTTGGAAGGGGAGACCTTGCCCCCTTGGCTCGGCCGAAACCCTTAGGGGTCCTTGGACCCCAAGGCAAGGCTCCCCCTCTTCCCCCTATATATACGGAGGTTTTAGGGCTGATTTGAGACGACTTTTCCACGGCAGCCCGACCACATACCTCCACGGTTTTTCCTCTAGATCGCGTTTCTGCGGAGCTTGGGCGGAGCCCTGCTGAGACAAGATCATCACCAACCTTCGGAGCGCCGTCACGCTGCCGGAGAACTCTTCTACCTCTCCGTCTCTCTTGCTGGATCAAGGAGGCCGAGATCATCGTCGAGCTGTACGTGTGCTGAACGCGGAGGTGCCGTCCGTTCGGCACTAGGTCGTGGGACTGATCGCGGGACGGTTCGCGGGGCGGATCGAGGGACGTGAGGACGTTCCACTACATCAACCGCGTTCACTAACGCTTCTGCTGTACGGTCTACAAGGGTACGTAGATCACACATCCCCTCTCGTAGATGGACATCACCATGATAGGTCTTCGTGCGCGTAGGAAAATTTTTGTTTCCCATGCGACGTTCCCCAACAGTGGCATCATGAGCTAGGTTCATGCGTAGATGTCTTCTCGAGTAGAACACAAAAGTTTTTGTGGGCGGTGATGTGCGTTTTGCTGCCCTCCTTAGTCTTTTCTTGATTCCGCGGTATTGTTGGATCGAAGCGGCTCGGACCGACATTACTCGTACGCTTACGAGAGACTGGTTTCATCGCTACGAGTAACTCCGTTGCTCAAAGATGACTAGCGGGTGTCAGTTTCTCCAACTTTAGTTGAATCGGATTTGACCGAGGAGGTCCTTGGATGAGGTTAAATAGCAACTCATATATCTACGTTGTGGTGTTTGCGTAAGTAAGATGCGATCCTACTAGATACCCATGGTCACCACGTAAAACATGCAACAACAAAATTAGAGGACGTCTAACTTGTTTTTGCGGGGTATGCTTGTGATGTGATATGGCCAACGATGTGATGTGATATATTGGATGTATGAGATGATCATGTTGTAATACATAATATCGACTTGCACGTCGATGGTACGGCAACCGGAGGAGCCATAGGGTTGTCTTTATACTAACGTTTGTGCTTGCAGATGCGTTTACTATTTTGCTAGGATGTAGCTTTAGTAGTAATAGCATGAGTAGCATGACAACCCCGATGGCGACACGTTGAGGGAGATCATGGTGTGGCGCCGGTGACAAGAAGATCGTGCCGGTGCTTGGTGATGGAGATCAAGGAGCACGTGATGATGGCCATATCATGCCACTTATGAATTGCATGTGATGTTAATCCTTTTATGCACCTTATTTTGCCTAGAACGACGGTAGCATTATGAGGTGATCTCTCACTAAAACTTCAAGACGAAATTGTGTTCTCCCCGACTGTGCACCGTTGCTACAGTTCGTCGTTTCGAGACACCACGTGATGATCCGACGTGATAGACTCAACGTTCACATACAACGGGTGCAAAACAGTTGCACACACGGAACACTCGGGTTAAGCTTGACGAGCCTAGCATGTGCAGACATGGCCTCGAAACACATGAGACCGAAAGGTCGATCATGAATCATATAGATGATATGATTAGCATAGGTATGCTTACCACTGAAACTATACTCAACTCACGTGATGATCGTACTTGAGCTAGTGTAAGTGGATCATGAACCACTCAAATGACTAGAGAGATGTACTTTTTGAGTGGGAGTTTAGTGAATAATTTGATTAAGTTAAACTCTAATTATCTTGAACATAGTCTAAGTCCACTTTAAATATATTTGTGTTGTAGATCATGGCTCACGCGACAGTCACCCTGAATTTTAATACGTTCCTAGAGAAAGCTAAGTTGAAAGATGATGGAAGCAACTTTGTAGACTGGGCTCGTAATCTTAAGCTAATCTTACAAGCTGGGAAGAAGAATTATGTCCTTAATGCTGCGCTAGGAGATGAACCACCCACTACGGCTGATCAGGATGTTAAGAACGCTTGGTTAGCACGTAAGGAGGACTACTCAGTAGTTCAATGTGCAGTCTTGTATGTCTTAGAACCGGGACTTCAACGTCGCTTTGAGCGTCATGGAGCATTTGAGATGTTCCAGGAGTTGAAGTTTATCTTTTAGAAGAACGCCCGGATCGAGAGGTATGAGACCTCCGATAAATTCTATGCTTGCAAGATGGAGGAGAACTCGTCTGTCAGTGAACATGTGCTCAAAATGTCTGGGTACTCAAACCGTCTAGCTGAGCTGGGGATTGAACTCCCGCAAGAGGCTATCACTGACAGAATCCTTCAATCACTGCCGCCAAGCTATAAAGGCTTTGTATTGAACTACAACATGCAAGGGATGAACAAGTCACCCGGTGAGTTGTTTGCGATGCTGAAAGTCGCAGAGTCTGAACTCCGTAAAGAACATCAAGTGTTGATGGTGAATAAGACCACTAGTTTCAAGAGAAACGGCAAAGGCAAGAAGGGTAAATCAAAGAAGAGCGGCAAGCCTGTTGCCAATCCAATGAAGAAACCCAAAGCTGGACCTAAGCCTGAAACAGAGTGTTACTATTGCAAGGGTATGGGTCACTGGAAGCGCAATTGCCCCAAGTATCTGGCTAATAAGAAGGCGGCCAAAGAAAAATCAGGTATATTCGATATACATGTTATTGATGTGTACTTAACCGGCTCTCGTAGTAGTGCCTGGGTATTCGATACCGGTTCTGTTGCTCATATTTGCAACTCGAAACAGGAACTGCGGAATAGACGAGGGCTCGCGAAAGATGAAGTGACGATGCGCGTAGGAAATGGTTCCAAGGTTGATGCAATCGCCGCCGGCACAGTTTCACTTCAGTTACCATCAGGATTAGTTATGAACTTGAATCATTGTTATTTAGTGTCTACGTTGAGCATGAACATTATATCTGGATCTTGTTTATTGCGAGACGGTTACTCTTTTAAGTCAGAGAATAATGGTTGTTCTATTTCTATGAGTGACATCTTTTATGGTCATGCACCCAATGTGAGAGGATTGTTCATATTGAATCTTGATAGCGATACACACATACATAACATTGAGACCAAAAGAGTTAGAGTTAACAATGATAGCGCAATATTTTTGTGGGACTGCCGCTTAGGTGATATTGGTGTAAAGCGCATGAAGAAACTCCATGCCGATGGACTTTTGGAGTCACTTGACTTTGATTCACTTGACACGTGCGAACCATGCCTCATGGGCAAGATGACTAAAACTCCGTTCTCCGGAACAATGGAGCGTGCAAGTGACTTGTTGGAAATCATACATACCGATGTGTGTGGTCCGATGAGCGTAGAGGCACACGGCGGATATCGTTATTTTCTCACCTTCACTGACGATTTGAGTAGATATGGTTATGTCTACTTAATGAAGCACAAGTCTGAAACATTTGAAAAGTTCAAGCAATTTCAGAGTGAAGTTGAAAATCATCGTAACAAGAAGATCAAGTTCCTACGGTCTGATCGTGGGGGTGAATATCTAAGTTTCGAGTTTGGTGCTCACTTAAGACAATGTGGAATTGTTTCACAGTTGACACCGCCTGGAACAGCACAGCGTAATGGTGTGTCCTAACATCGTAATCATACTTTTTAGAGATGGTGCGATCTATGATGTCTCTTACCGATTTGCCGTTATTGTTTTGGGGTTATGCATTAGAAACAACTGCATTCACTTTAAATAGGGCACCATCAAAATCCGTTGAGACGACACCATACAAACTGTGGTATGGCAAAAGGCCAAAGTTGTCGTTTCTTAAAGTTTGGGGATGTGATGCTTATGTCAAAAAGCTTCAGCCTAAAAAGCTGGAACCCAAAGCGAAAAAGTACATCTTCATAGGTTACCCAAAAGAGACAGTTGGGTACACCTTCTATCTCAAATCCGAGGGCAAAGTGTTTGTTGCTAAAAACGGAGCTTTTCTCGAGAAGGAGTTTCCCTCGAGAGAATTGAGTGGGAGGAAGATAGAACTTGACGAGGTTGTCGAACCTCTCATCCCTCTGGATGGTGGCGCAGGGCAAGGGGAAACTGCTGTCGTTGCGACGCCGGTTGAGGAGGAAGTTAATGATGATGATCATGAAACTTCGGTTCTAGTTTCTGTCAAACCACGCAGGTCGACGAGACCACGTGCTGCTCCAGAGTGGTACGGTAATCCCGTCTTATCAATCATGTTGTTGGACAACAATGAACCTGCAAATTATGAAGAAGCAATGGTGGGCCCAGATTCCAACAAATGGCTAGAAGCCATGAAGTCCGAGATAGGATCCATGTATGAGAACAAAGTGTGGACTTTGGAAGTACTACCCGAGGGCCGCAAGGCTATTCAGAACAAATGGATCTTTAAGAGGAAGACGGACGCTGACGGCAATGTAACCGTTTATAAAGCTCGACTTGTGGCAAAGGGTTTTTCACAAGTTCAAGGAGTTGACTACGATGAGTCATTCTCACCCGTAGCGATGCTTAAGTCCGTCAGAATCATGTTAGCAATAGCTGCATTTTTCGATTATGAAATCTGGCAGATGGATGTCAAAACGGCGTTCCTTAATGGTTTCCTTAAGGAAGAGTTGTATATGATGCAACCCGAAGGTTTTGTCGATCCTAAGAATGCTAACAAGGTGTGCAAGCTCCAGCGATCCATTTATGGGCTGGTGCAAGCATCTCGGAGTTGGAACAAACGCTTTGATGCGGTGATCAAAGCATTTGGGTTTATACAAGTGGTTGGAGAATCTTGTATTTACAAGAAAGTGAGTGGGAGCTCTGTGGCGTTTCTAATATTATATGTGGATGACATATTGCTGATTGGAAACAACTTATTGTTTTTGGAGAGCATAAAGGATTACTTGAATAAAAGTTTCTCTATGAAGGACCTAGGAGAAGCTGTTTACATTCTAGGCATTAAGATCTACATGGATAGATCGAAACGCCTGATAGGACTTTCACAAAGCACATACCTTGATAAAGTTTTGAAGAGGTTCAAAATGGAACAGTCCAAGAAAGGGTTCTTGCCAGTTTTACAAGGTACGAGATTGAGTAAGACTCAGTGCCTAGCAACTGATGAGGATAGAGAGCATATGAGCACCGTCCCCTATGTTTCAGCCATAGGTTCTATCATGTATGCAATGCTGTGCACTAGACCGGACGTTAGCTTGGCCATAAGTATGGCAGGCAGGTTCCAGAGTAATCCAAGAGTGGATCACTGGACTGCGGTCAAGAATATCCTGAAGTACCTGAAAAGGACTAAGGAGATGTTTCTCGTGTATGGAGGTGACGAAGAGTTCGCCGTAAAGGGTTACGTCGATGCAAGCTTTGACACAGATCCGGACGACTCTAAGTCGCAGACCGGATACATATTTATTCTTAATGGGGGTGCGGTAAGCTGGTGCAGTTCCAAGCAAAGCGTCGTAGCAGATTCTACATGTGAAGCGGAGTACATGGCTGCCTCGGAGGCGGCTAAGGAGGGTGTCTGGATGAAGCAGTTCATGACGGATCTTGGAGTAGTGCCAAGCGCACTGAATCCAATAACCTTGTTCTGTGACAACACGGGTGCCATTGCCCTAGCAAAGGAACCATGGTTTCACAAGAAGTCCAGACACATCAAACGACGGTTCAACCTCATCCGCGACTACGTCGAAGGGGAGGATGTAAATATATGCAAAGTGCACACGGATCTGAATGTAGCAGACCCGCTGACTAAGCCTCTTCCACGGGCAAAGCATGATCAACACCAGAACAGTATGGGTGTTAGATTTATTACAATGTAATTCACATGATGATGTGAGGGCTAGATTATTGACTCTAGTGCAAGTGGGAGACTGTTGGAATTATGCCCTAGAGGCAATAATAAACAAGTTATTATTATAATTCCTGTATCAAGATAATCCTTTATTATCCATGCTATAATTGTATTGAATGAAGACTCATTTACATGTGTGGATACATAGACAAAACACTGTCCCTAGCAAGCCTCTAGTTGGCTAGCCAGTTGATCAAAGATAGTCAGTGTCTTCTGATTATGAACAAGGTGTTGTTGCTTGATAACTGGATCATGTCATTAGGAGAATCACGTGATGGACTAGACCCAAACTAATAGACGTAACATGTTGATCGTGTCATTTTGTTGCTACTGTTTTCTGCGTGTCAAGTATTTGTTCCTATGACCATGAGATCATATAACTCACTAACACCGGAGGAATACTTTGTGTGTATCAAACGTCGCAACGTAACTGGGTGACTATAAAGATGCTCTACAGGTATCTCTGAAGGTGTTCGTTGTGGATCAAGACTGGGATTTGTCACTCCGTGTGACGGAGAGGTATCTCGGGGCCCACTCGGTAATACAACATCACACACAAGCCTTGCAAGCAATGTGACTTAGTGTAAGTTGCGGGATCTTGTATTACGGAACGAGTAAAGAGACTTGCCGGTAAACGAGATTGAAATAGGTATGCGGATACTGACGATCGAATCTCGGGCAAGTAACATACCGAAGGACAAAGGGAATGACATACGTGATTATATGAATCCTTGGCACTGAGGTTCAAACGATAAGATCTTCATAGAATATGTAGGATCCAATATGGGCATCCAGGTCCCGCTATTGGATATCGACCGAGGAGTCTCTCGGGTCATGTCTACATAGTTCTCGAACCCGCAGGGTCTGCACACTTAAGGTTCGACGTTGTTTTATGCGTATTTGAGTTATATGGTTGGTTACAGAATGTTGTTCGGAGTCCCGGATGAGATCACGGACGTCACGAGGGTTTCCGGAATGGTCCAGAAACGAAGATTGATATATAGGATGACCTCATTTGATTACCGGAAGGTTTTCGGAGTTACCGGGAATGTACCGGGAATGACGAATGGGTTCTGGGAGTTCACCGGGGGGCAACCCACCCCGGGGAAGCCCATAGGCTTTGGGGGTGGCACACCAGCCCTTAGTGGGCTGGTGGGACAGCCCAAGAAGGCCCTATGCGCCATAGGAAGAAAATCAAAGAGAAAAGAAAAAAAAGGAGGAGGTGGGAAAGGGAAGAAGGACTCCACCTTCCAAACCAAGTTGGATTCGGTTTGGAAGGGGAGACCTTCCCCCCTTGGCTCGGCCGAAACCCTTAGGGGTCCTTGGACCCCATGGCAAGGCTCCCCCTCTTCCCCCTATATATACGGAGGTTTTAGGGCTGATTTGAGACCACTTTTCCACGGCAGCCCGACCACATACATCCACGATTTTTCCACTAGATCGCGTTTCTGCGGAGCTCGGGCGGAGCCCTCTTGAGACAAGATCATCACCAACCTCCGGAGCGCCGTCACGCTGCCGGAGAACTCTTCTACCTCTCCGTCTCTCTTGCTGGATCAAGAAGGCCGAGATCATCGTCGAGCTGTACGTGTGCTGAACGCGGAGGTGCCGTCCGTTTGGCACTAGATCGTGGGATTGATCGCGGGACGGTTCGCGGGACGGATCGAGGGACGTGAGGACGTTCCACTACATCAACCGCGTTCACTAACGCTTCTACTGTACGGTCTACAAGGGTACGTAGATCACACATCCCCTCTCGTAGATGGACATCAGCATGATAGGACTTCGTGCGCGTAGGAATTTTTTTGTTTCCCATGCGATGTTCCCCAACATAGACATCCTGTGTGCACACATTCATGTACGCTCTGCACCCAGATCTAGCGATAACACACATCTAGCTTAGTGGCTTGGCATTGAACCATTCAACCAGTAGGTCCCTGGTTCGATTCTCAACTTTGCCATGTTCTGTATATATTTTTGCACTCCACATTCCTGTCCACTTGGGCCTGATCTACCCCTGGGCCACTGCACTATGATGCTTCGGGCCCATGGATGTTTTTTTGGCTGAGTAGATTTTGGGCATTTTTTTCTCTAGCTCTTGCATATTTCAGAAAAATAGCAGTTTTCAAACGCCCGTAGATTCTATTCCGCGTATTGGATTCCGACGAGTTAGATATGTAACTCGACTAGAATTTCGCGGAGATTAATATTTTCCAACTCCCATGCATGATTAAAAATGTTAAGCTTGCTGTTTGCATCGTTTCCCGTGTCATGAACCGAATGCATGTTGTATGAGTTGTATGTATGTTTGCACCATATGTTAGAACGTTGCACGTTGTACCTCTATGTTGTGCCCGACACCTAGGAACACGGTATCGGGATCACCCCGTCTTTATTTACCGTTCCCGCACGCGCTCCCAGTACGTTGGCATGAGATCTCGACGAGTTGTCGGGATAGGAACGTTGCCGTGGCTTCATTTCCGTTTTGCTGCCATGGTTCCCTCTCGCTCGCCATGGCGACACATGTTTCCTTCTCTTCTTGCCCGTGATGTTTGAACTCGCATGCATGACGCATTCATGGCATAATTGTCTTGTGTTGCATGTCTCTTGTAACGTAGCTCCGATCTATGTCTCGCGTGTTACCCTACTAGGATGCCACGTAGAACCGTCGCTTCACCCCTTGCCATGTTAAAAACATTTAACCTTGCCGGTAAATTAACGGGAGTGAATTAAATAATTAATTGTGGAGTTTCGTCGGTATGCAACTCGTTGCATATCGAGCTTCATTTAATGTGTAGAGTTTGCGTGAGATGAATTGCCATGCCATCCCCTGCATTTTGATCTGATCATGCATCATAGTAGGTTATGCATCATGTTGTGCATCGTGTGGTGAATATTTGTGTTGATGTTTGTTTCTGGTTTGCCCGTCTCGATAGAGTTCCACAAGCGTGTCGGAATGTGAGGACCCGTTCGACTACGTTGGTTCGTCTGCTTCACGGAGTTGTTCTTCTTCGAAGCGGGATCTCAGGCAAGATGATCATTTCCCCAGATACCATTACTATCATTGCCATGCCAGTATTACCGTTTCTATCGATTATGTCTCGTTGCCTACCACATGTTAAATATCAGCCTCTCTACAATGCCATGAAACCTTCAACCTGTTCAACCTAGCAAACCACTGATTGGCTATGTTACTGCTTGCTTAACCCTGTGTTAGCGTTGCTAGTTGCAGGTGCATTGCTTCCATGTGGAAACATGGGTTCCTTGTTATATCACCCTATTAAATGCTATTTATTTTAATGCACCTATATACTTGGTAAAAGGTGGAAGGCTTGGCCTTTCTAGCCTGGTGTTTTGTTCCACCTTTGCCCCCTTAGTTTTCGGCTACCGGTGTTATGTTCCATAAATGAGCTCTCCTAACACGATCGGGGTTGTTATGGGGACCCCCTTGATAATTCGTTTTAGATTAAAGCTGGTCTGGCAAGGCCCAACATTGGTACCATTTGCCCAACATAATAATTTTGACAAACTGAAATGCATAGGGAGTTAGCGCTACCCGAGGAGTAATTCTACATAATACAGGGGGCCAGTGTTGTTGGTGCTGGTCCAAAATTAGAGCCGTTTGCGGGGCCAACCCGGGGCAACTCGGGAGATTTCTATCAGGCCACCGTACGCTGTGCTTATCCGTTGTGTCCTGAGAACCAGATACGCGGCTCCTATCGGGATCGTCGACACGCCGGGCGGCCTTGCTGGATTAGTTTTACCTTTGACGAGATATCTTGTGCATCGGGATTCCGGTGATGCTTTGGGTAATCTCAGAGTTGAGGTTTTCCACTAGGGAATCCGACGAGATCGCGGGCTTCGTGATTGAGGATTTCTATGCGGCTTGTGGTAATTTGTGATGGACTAGTTGGAGCACCCCTGCAGGGTTAAATCTTTTCGGAAAGCCGTGCCCGCGGTTATGTGGCAACGTGGAAACTTTGTTTAACACTGGTTCTAGATAACTTGAAGTTAACTTAATTAAAACTTGCCAACTGTGTGCGTAACCGTGACTGTCTCTTTCGTGAGTTCCTTCTCCGATCGAGGACACGGTGGGGTTATGTCTGACGTAGGTGGGTGTTCAGGATCATTCATTTGATCATCAGTAGTTCACGTCCGTTATGCGTAGATCTTCCCCCTCTTATTTCTTGTACTCGTAAGTTTAGCCACCAAATATATGATTAGCCGCTGCTGCAACCTCACCACTTTACCATGCCTCATCCATTAAGCTTTGCTAGTCTTGATACCTTTGGAAATGAGATTGATGAGTCCCTTGTGGCTCACAGATTACTACAACACCAGTTGCAGGTACAGGTAAAGGTTACTTGACGCGAGCGCGTTGATTGTTCATTTGGAGTTGCCTCTTCTTCTTCTTCTTCATCGATCTAGGATGGGTTCCAGGCCGGCAGCCTGGGATAGCAAGGATGGACGTCGTTCTTATTTTCTCGTTTGTTTTCGTCCGTAGTCGGACTCTGCTCTTACTCTTAATGATTATGTAATGTACTGATGTGACTCTGATATAGCATGTGGCGAGTGTAAGCCAATTCTTTATATATATCTCTTCTTCTCAGCACATGTACTTGTAACGATATCCATTCTTGCGACACGACGAGATGCGCTTCTATCCCTGACGAGGCCCTCGTGCCAAATTGAGGATAGGGTCGCATCTTGGGCGTGACAAGTTGGTATCAGAGCGAGGACCGACCTAGTAGCCCCCTTGATTGATCGAACTTGGCCGAGTCGAGTCTAGAGAAAAACTGCTTTGAGTCTAGTTATATATCGAAGTGTAGGATTCTTTTTTCTCCTCTTCTATGCTCTGGTGAGGAATCTTGACGTAATAATTTAATTCTACTCCTCTTCTCACTCAAATTATTTTTAGGATCACGCGGATATTTTTCGAATCTATATGATGCCGATGTGACGGAGTTCTGTCTTGGTGCCTCCTATCTGCTTTGAGTTTCTAGGGAGTTAAGCTCCAGGGGATTCTTGAGCACATCGTTATCATTCAGATTTCTTAGTATCTCAGAACGAAGGATGTTCGTAATTGCTTCAATACTAGTAGTGGCGAGATAACCCCGATGTCCCCAGTACTGGTGCAGATTGTTCGGGAGTACTGCCATACTTTGTATCGTTGTGATCACGAGGGTCTGTTGTAGATGAAGGTCCTAGATTCTGGTTGTGTGTTGACGGATGTGATACAGGTGACGGGTTAGTATAGGAGTTGTGTGATTATTACTCCTTGTATCCGTGTACCAGATTGCATGACCAGATATTTCGGGAATTCTTAGGTGGGAATTCAAGTAGTTACTTATAGGACAATCTTCCAACAAATGCATGATGTTAGGTGGGGGTTCGACATCTAGTGGATTCGTTTGTTCACGGTTGACTTACAGCGATACACGTTGTGTCTTAAAGAGTCCTTGTAGCTTGCTACTACTCGGGGACGCTTTGTATGTCGGGTGCACTGCCTTGCACTTGATGGCTACTGTAAGGATCGAGCCCGTGCGATCCTGTCCACGAAAATATCGGACGAAATCTTTCTCATGAGTTTGTTCTGGCTTGTTTCATAAGCCTCATCCTTTGTATTGTTGAATATGGTAATTCAAGTTGCTTCGATGTCAAGTGGTGATTTCAGATCTTTCCAAGAGGTGTTCTCATAATTTTTTTATGTGAATGCTAATCCTTTTGCTCAATCAGATCGTCTTATCAATTATTGTCAACCGGAGTTGTCATTTCAATTCCATTCAACCGGTATGCTTCTCTTCAGTGAATTCAATCCTCTCTAATTTTTGCAGAGCATTCTCTCAATTCTTTCCGGAGTTCATCTCATTTGTCTCAAGTTGTCTTTTGTTTTCCCTGCCCTCCCACCCTTTTCTTCAGTCATTCAATTTTCATCCAAGACTTTTCTCTTCTTTGTGCTTCCGCTATCTGTTCTTTTCTCTCTTACCCAGTGAATTCAGTTCAAACTATCCGTGTTCACTATATCCTATTCATCCCTGTAATTCTTTCTGACGTTGGAAATTCTTTCAGCCTATCTTGTTTATTAATTCCTCTCTCTTTCTATCCGGAGTGTTAAAGATATTTCGGGAGTTCTGATTTTCAAACCTTCAGTTATTTCGATGTGCTAACCTCATCTAGTTTTCTTGTACCGGTGCAATATCCCTCTTTCTAGCAATCTTTTCAACGGTGGTTTCTTCGAGTGGGCCCATAACCCACAGGTTTTTCCCAGGATGTTATATAGCTCTTGTAATCTTTTCCCGGAGATCATTAATTCTTTTCAGCTATGATGTAAGTATGAATTTCATCAGTCATATCCCTTCTTCAAGATCAATTTGAATTAATTCTCATATTTGGCTCAACCTTTCATTCTACATGATTCCGGAGTGTCTCAGTATTCTTGGTGTTGTTCCTTGTCATCATTCTCAGCTTGCAAATTTGAAGGAGTGTTTCTCTCAGTCTTGGTCCATTCTCTTGGAGATTCATCATTTCAGCTTTGTGGCATTATCTTATCTGTTCCAATCATGAGTAATCCCTTTCTTGTTATTCGGTGCATTTCTGAGTTATTTTTATTTCTCGATCCTCCGAAGGCCATCATTTTAGAAGATTCTTCGTTCTCAACTTTCAGCGTTCATCCTTAATTCTTCTCAATTGTTGTCTCTTCGTTCGTCTCTCGGTTATTCCGGTGCCTTGTTCTAGTTTTTCTCTCAGGAGGCTCATGATCTCTTCTTTCTCATGTATCTCCAGTCATTCATGGTTGCCTCATTCATTTCAATTCTCACCGGTGTCTCTTTCAAGATTTCTTCTAGTTTGTGCTCATATCTCTCCTCAATCTTTTTAGGAGAATAAGTTGTACGCTAAATCCGTTGCTTGTCATCAATTAAACTTGATGAAGGATAAGCATAACATAACTCTTGTTCTTGTTTTATCAAATGATTTCAATTCTTCTTCCGGAGTGGCTCATGACATCAATTCCTTTTCGCAAGTGTTCTTATCTTTTCTTTTCCGGAGTTCCAAGTTTTATCAACTATCTCTTTGTGAGGCTTCATCTAAATCTTGTCAAGGTCATAATCTTATTCTTTTCTACCTTCATATCTTTGCATCATTCATTTGCATACGGAGGTCCTTCATGGTGGTTCTTCAAGGATGTGATTCATTCTCATGTGTTCTTCAAGATTCTTGTTGGAGAACCTCAAGTATCATCTCTCTTGCATTTCCAAGTGCATTGTTCTTCCTTTATCCTTTGAGGTGGTATTATAGCACTCTTGTTAGTGTAGGAGTCTCGAAGAGATTTCCTTTGAAGAATGAGATAATTAAATCCACCAATTCTATGATCATGAGATATTTTCAACCTATGAATTCTTCATTGAGCTATCTTGGTTTAGACTTCACCTAAAGCTTTTTCCTATGGATTGTTGCTATTATGGTGCTTGCCATTAATCCGAGTTCTCAATGTAGCCTCTTAGTGTTAGAAAGTGTTCATATCTTGTTTCTCCCAACCTATCCTTGTTTCTTTTAGTGGTTGTTTGTTGCCTCATATTTGTTGAGATGATTTTCATAAGCCCACTACTATCTTGTTCTTTTCGTTGTTGGTTTTCCAGCACTCTGTCAATTCTCTGTCCGGAGGCTCTTCAATCCTATTGTGATGATAGTTGTCATTCTTTCTTCATTCTCTTCTTCCGTATGAGCTAGTTCATATTCTCTTGTTCCGGAGGCTTTGTGATGTTGCTCTTTTGGGTCTATCATGTTGTTCTATCAAGATCATGGTGTTCCCTTGCTCTATTTAGTTGTTTGTTATGTATATTGTGTAATTCTCTCTTCTTATCGAATTTTTTGTCCCATTTTCCTACCGAAGTGCTGCCGAAATTTTCCGTGAATTCTTGCTTGTTTCTCTTATCATTCCTCTTCGCTTTGCAACCTTCAAGGATCGTTGGTTTCACTCGTTTGTCAAAGAAGCGACTAAGTTTTCACCTCTTGTTCTTTCTCATCCTCTCCCCCTTTCATTCTTGGATCTCGGGGCGAGATCCTCTTGTAGTGTAGGAGAGTTGTGACAGCCCGAGACCGACATTCCAGAAGATTCCCCTTTATTTCCGTTTCCGTCGTGTGGTTAGTTTTATTTGTTGCATCATCATGTAGTTTGCATTGTCGCATCATGCATGGCATCATGTCAACTTTGTTTTGTCAGTGTTGCTTGTTGCTCCGTGTTGTTGCTTGCGAGTGCTTGTGAGTGTGGCGTTGTTCGTTGGCGTGACGAGAGTGGGTGCAACAGAGCCGCTTCAAACCCTATTGCACCTTGGACCTAAAACCCTTCTCTCCTCTCTTGTTTTATTCCGTGGTTGTTTAAAAGATTTCAGTTTTAACCCCCTCTTAAATGTTCGTCTTCTTTTAAAGAAAATCCTTTTATTATATGTGGGGGCAACCCTCGGGTTTTCCTTTATTTACTCCTTTTTGTTTATTTTCAAAATAGAGTCTCATTTTTATTTATAAAAGGGTTTTATTTTATTCTTCAAAAAGTCCCAATCCATTTTTATTTATTGGGACATGTTTTAAGGAGCCCAAAAGTATTTTATTTTCGTTAAATTCTTTTTATTTTTATGTGTTGTTTTTATGTTTTTAGACCAGCTTATTTTTGTTGCGAGGCCTTTTAGCTAACCAGAGTCAGGCCCATCCGAAGCCCACTCCAGCCGGCCAGCTAGGCCCAGCACGCATGCGCCCTCCTAACCTAGCCCGGGCGACACTTCCCCGCGATTCCCTACCCCTCGTCCCGACAGTGCCGCCGGTTCACGCAACCAGAGGCGAGCGAGAGCTCCCTCCTCCCTCGATCTGAGAGCCGACCCTGTTCCTTCCCGCGCCGCACCACCTCACGCAGTCCCACAGCCAGGGCCGCGCCCTGCCCGAGCCCTAGCCCTCCTCCCGCTCGCCCACCGTGTTGTGCCTCGCCTGGAGCCTTCTCTTCTCTCGCACGAATCCCCGTGGCCGGCCAAGGCGTCGCGCCTCGCGCCATCCCCAGCATCCCCGAGGATTCACGGGTTCAGGTTCGTTCCTCCCGCCTCTCTTTTCCCTTCCCTCTTCCCTCTCTCACCTCGTCTCTCTCTCTGTGCCCAACAGGAGCAGCACCACCCCGCCATGTAACGGGAGCTCGCAGCTCATGATCTGGTCGTCCCCAACGCCGAATCGAGCTCCGAAGGCGGGAATGGATGCCCCAGTCCTGGAACAGCCCATCCCTGCTCTCGGCATGGATCGCCTCGCCCTGGATCCGCCGACCATCGCTCTGTTCATCGAGTCGCGCAGCTGGACCTGCATCTCCAGCGACTAGTTTCAGTTTCCTTCAGTTAGCGACAAGGTATGATTCATCTACGCCAAAAAAACCATTTTATAGCACAAGTTGTTCGTAGCCGAGTTCGTCAACCGCGCTAGCATGCACAGAGAGATCGTGGGATCAAATCTAAGTGCCTGCTATTTTTCTTAGTTGTTTTTCTCTGTTTAGACATCCTCTGTGCACACATTCATGTACGCTCTGCGCCCAGATCTAGCAATAACACACATCTAGCTTAGTGGATTGGCATTGCACCATTGAACCAGCAGGTCCCTGGTTCGATTCTCAACTTTGCCATGTTCTGTATATATTTTTGCACTCAACATTCCTGTCCACTTGGGCCTGATCTACCCCTGGGCCACTGCACTATGATGCTCCGGGCCCATGCATGTTTTTTTGGCTGAGTAGATTTTGGGCATTTTTTTTCTAGCTCTTGCATATTTCAGAAAAATAGCAGTTTTCAAACGCCCGTAGATTCTATTCCGCATATTGGATTCCGACGAGTTAGATATGTAACTCGACTAGAATTTCGCGGAGATTAATATTTTCCAACTCCCATGCATGATTAAAAATGGTAAGCTTGTTGTTTGCATCGTTTCCCGTGTCGTGAACTGAATGCATGTTGTATGAGTTGTATGTATGTTTGCACCGTATGTTAGAACGTTGCACGTTGTCCCTCTATGTTGTGCCCGACACATGGGAACCCGGTATCGGGATCACCCCATCTCTATTTACCGTTCCCGCACGCGCTCCCAGTACGTTGGCACGAGATCTCGACGAGTTGTCGGGATAGGAACGTTGCCGTGGCTTCATTTCCGTTTTGCTGCCATGGTTCCCTCTCGCTCGCCATGGCGACACATGTTTCCTTCTCTTCTTGCCCGTGATGTTTGAACTCGCATGCATGACGCATTCATGGCATAATTGTCTTGTGTTGCATGTCTCTTGTAACGTAGCTCCGATCTATGTCTCGCGTGTTACCCTACTAGGATGCCACGTAGAACCGTCGCTTCACCCCTTGCCATGTTAAAAACATTTAACCTTGCCGGTAAATTAACGGGAGTGAATTAAATAATTAATCGTGGAGTTTCATCGGTATGCAACTCGGTGCATATCGAGCTTCATTTAATGTGTAGAGTTTGCGTGAGATGAATTGCCATGCCATCCCCTGCATTTTGATCTGATCATGCATCATAGTAGGTTATGCATCATGTTGTGCATCGTGTGGTGAATATTTGTGTTGATGTTTGTTTCCGGTTTGCCCGTCTCGATAGAGTTCCACAAGCGTGTTGGAATGTGAGGACCCGTTTGACTACGTTGGTTCGTCTGCTTCACGGAGTTGTTCTTCTTCGAAGCGGGATCTCAGGCAAGATGATCATTTCCCCAGATACCATTACTATCATTGCCATGCTAGTATTACCGTTTCTATCGATTATTTCTCGTTGCCTACCACATGTTAAATATCAGCCTCTCTACAATGCCATGAAACCTTCAACCTTTTCAACCTAGCAAACCACTGATTGGCTATGTTACTGCTTGCTTAACCCTGTGTTAGCGTTGCTAGTTGCAGGTGCATTGCTTCCATGTGGAAACATGGGTTCCTTGTTATATCACCCTATTAAATGCTATTTATTTTAATGCACCTATATACTTGGTAAAAGGTGGAAGGCTTGGCCTTTCTAGCCTGGTGTTTTGTTCCACCTTTGCCCCCTTAGTTTTCGGCTACCGGTGTTATGTTCCATAAATGAGCTCTCCTAACACGATCGGGGTTGTTATGGGGACCCCCTTGATAATTCGTTTTAGATTAAAGCTGGTCTGGCAAGGCCCAACATTGGTACTATTTGCCCAACATAATAATTTTGACAAACTGAAATGCATAGGGAGTTAGCGCTACCCGAGGAGTAATTCTACATAATACAGGGGGGCAGTGCTGTTGGTGCTGGTCCAAAACTAGAGCCGTTTGCGGGGCCAACCCGGGGCAACTCGGGAGATTTCTATCAGGCCACCGTACGCTGTGCTTATCCGTCATGTCCTGAGAACGAGATACGCGGCTCCTATCGGGATCGTCGACACGTCGGGCGGCCTTGCTGGATTAGTTTTACCTTTGACGAGATATCTTGTGCATCGGGATTCCGGTGATGCTTTGGGTAATCTCAGAGTTGAGGTTTTCCACTAGGGAATCCGACGAGATCGCGAGCTTCGTGATTGAGGATTTCTATGCGGCTTGTGGTAATTTGTGATGGACTAGTTGGAGCATCCATGCAGGGTTAAATCTTTTCGGAAAGCCGTGCCCGCGGTTATGTGGCAACGTGGAAACTTTGTTTTAACACTGGTTCTAGATAACTTGAAGTTAACTTAACTAAAACTTGCCAACTGTGTGCGTAACCGTGACTGTCTCTTTCGTGAGTTCCTTCTTCGATCGAGGACACGGTGGGGTTATGTCTGACGTAGGTAGGTGTTCAGGATCATTCATTTGATCATCAGTAGTTCACGTCCGTTATGCGTAGATCTTCCCCCTCTTATTTCTTGTACTCGTAAGTTTAGCCACCAAATATATCCTTAGCCGCTGCTGCAACCTCACCACTTTACCATGCCTCACCCATTAAGCTTTGCTAGTCTTGATACCTTTGGAAATGAGATTGCTGAGTCCCCTGTGGCTCACACATTACTACAACACCAGTTGCAGGTACAGGTAAAGGTTACTTGACACGAGCGCGTTGATTCTTCATTTGGAGTTGCCTCTTCTTCTTCTTCTTCATCGATCTAGGATGGGTTCCAGGCCGGCAACCTGGGATAGCAAGGATGGACGCCGTTCTTATTTTCTCGTTTGTTTTCGTCCGTAGTCGGACCCTGCTCTTACTCTTGATGACTATGTAATGTACTGATGTGACTCTGATGTAGCATGTGGCGAGTGTAAGCCAATTCTTTATATATATCTCTTCTTCTCAGCACATGTACTCGTAACGATATCCATTCTTGCGACACGACGAGATGCAATTCTATCCCTGACGAGGCCCTCGTGCCAAATTGAGGATAGGGTCGCGTCTTGGGCGTGACAAGTTCTCACTTGGCAAACAATCTATAAGGTATTGACAACCCGTTCATAGCATTGGGAGGAAGCTTTTGTGTTTGTGCAGGATCTTGTGATACTCCTCCACCGGATTGATACCTTGGTTCTCAAACTAAGGGAAATACTTACCGTCACTGTGCTACATCACCCTTTCCGCTTCAAGGGAACACCAACGCAAGGCTCCAAGGCCACGGGGGAAATCCTTTGCATACTTGCCTAGGAAGTCCCTTAAGGCGTAGCCGCAGCTGAAGGATTCCTGGTGCCGTCGACACACCTGTTTATGGCGCCATTGGAAGGACTTTTGTTCATTAGCATAGCTCACATCAATACGACGGAGACGTATCAACTCCTCCAAGCTTAAAGAATTGCTTGTCCTCACGCAATTCAGTTGACAAACTGAAAGAGACAAAAGAAAAACTTTGACGAACTCTGTTTGATCTTGTTGTTGCAACTATGTCTAACTCATAACCAGAATTTCAGCAAGATCACAAGCAAACCACATAAGCAAATGACATCTAGGTCTCACGGTAAACTCATATCAATGGCATAATCAACTAGCGAGCAAATAATAATAAGTCTCAAACATCGAAACTTCAATCAAGACAATCATGGAGGAGTACGAACAGATGGTATCTCGCTAGCTCTTTCTGAGACCGCAAAACATAAATGCAGAGCACCTTCAAAGACCAAGGGTTGACTAAACATTGCAATTCATGGCAAAGAAGATCCAGTCACAGTCATACTCAACATAGTTAAAAGCAAAGCATAAAAATGACAGAGGTGCTCTCTAATTGGTGCTTTTATAAGAAGAGGATGGCTCAACAGGAACATAAATAGACAGGCCCTTCAGCATTGATTTGCAGAGGTGCCAGAGCTCCAACTTTGAAAACAGAGATAATAATTTTGGGTGGCATGCTTTCATTGTCAACGCAATGACTATGAGTTTTCAACATCTTCCACGCTACAAATGCTATAGGCGGTTCCCAAACAGAGAAGTATAGTTTTGACTCCCCCACTGACGTCAGTTGTGCTTCCCTGGCAATGGCTCTAGAAAAGGGCTGATCCGGCAATCTCTGGCGTTAGCTAGACGAATTCTTATGACAACAAACCTTCCCCTCCAATGGCACCAGAAGAATACTGAAAGCACTCCCCAGTAATGAGACTAGAAGAATGTTGTTGATGGCCCACCAGCGCGTGGGTTTGCAGCAGTTTTCGAGGGTAGAGTATTCGACCCAAATTTGTAGGTAAGCCAGTTAGGAGGTGAGAGTATACTCTCAAGTATTAGCAGCTGAATTTGTCGGATTCAACCACACCTGAAAGATTAGTATCTGCAAGCACAGTAGTAACAACAAAGTAGTATGATAACAACGGTGTAAGAAATAATCTGTTGACGGCAGACTATTCCTAACAATTGTATCAATGGCGCCTCCGTTGCCGCGTCGACGGAAGTTGTCAATTCCCGTCAACGGTCTGGAGAATCAACAGTGTAGCAGGTAGTAGCAGTGTAACGAGCAGTAGCAGTGGCAAGGAACAGCAGTAGTGACAGCACTAGCAAGTAGCAACAGTAGCAAGCAACAGTAGTAGCAATAGTAGCAGCAGGAGCAGAGCAAAACAAGTAACAGCAGTAGCAACATTAGTAGCAGCAGCAGAGCAAGACAAGTAACAGTAGTAGCAACAGTAGTAGCAGCAGCAGAGCAAGACAAGTAACATCAGTAGCAACAGTAGTAGCAGCAGCAGAGCAAGACAAGTAACAGCAGTAGCAACAACCGGCACAGATTTCTTCGATAGGTGGTAGATTTTGGACATCTTTAGATCTAATGCCTTTCTCTTGCATAGATTTCTTGGCTTCTTGCATATCTTTGGGACTGAGGAATAAAATACCTCTTTTCTTAGGAGTTGGCTTAGGAGGTGGTTCAGGAATAGTCCAAGCATTAACGTTGATCAAGATGTGATTCAGTAGGGTCTCAGCTTGTTCTACAGTTCATTCCCTAAAAACACAACCGGCACAACTATCTAGGTGGTCTCTAGAGGCATCGGTAAGTCCGTTATAAAGGATATCAAGTATCTTGTTCTTCTTAAGAGGGTGATCAGGCAAAGCATTCTGTAGCTGGACGAGCCTCCCCCAAGCTTGTGGAAGACTCTCTTCTTGGAGTTGAGCAAAGTTGCATATTTCTTGCAAGGCAGCTTGCTTCTTATGGGCAGGGAAATATTTCTCACAGAAGTAATAGACCATCTCCTGGGGACTACGCACACATCCAGGAGCAAGAGAGGTGAACCAGGCTTTAGCGTCATCCTTTAGAGAGAAAGGAAACAACTTAAGGATATAGTAGTGGCGGATCTTCTCCTCATTAGTGAAAAGGTTGGCTATTTCGGATAGTTTGGCAAGATGGGCTATGACCGTCTCAGACTCATAACCGTGAAAAGGATCAGATTCGACTAGAGAGATTATCTCAGGGTCGACAGAGAATTCATAATCCTTATCGGTGACAAAGATAGGCGAAGTGGCAAACTTCGGATCATTTTTCATCCTAACTTCCCGAGATTTTTCCTTCCACTTGAGAATTAATTTCTCAGCATCATAGGCATCCTTACACGCAAGAAAATCCTCAGCTATCTTTCCCTCCATAACGTAACCCTCAGGTATATCAGGAAATTCATATCTAGGAGAGCTAGATCTAACTGGAGCAAAAGCAGGTTCTATCTCAATAGCATCGGCAGTATCAGAAGCATCACGAGCATTGGCAGTAACTCTAGCAATATGAGCATCAAGGAACACTCCTAATGGAACATCAGGCAAAGGAGTATCTCTAGCAGTATCAAGCATAGCATCATCAGGCAAAATAGCATCTCTAGCATCATCAGGCAAAGCAGTATCAAGCATAGCATCTCTAGCAGTATCAAGCATAGTATCATCAGGCATAGTATCAAGCATAGCATCAAGCATAGCATCTCTAGCAGTAGTATCACAAGCATCATCAAGCACATGCGACATATCAAGATTTCTAGCAGGAGGTGATGTCGCAAACTTACTCATAACTGAAGGTGAATCAAGTGCAGAGCTAGATGGCAATTCCTTACCTCCCCTCGTAGTTGAGGGCAAGACTTTGGTCTTTGGATCCTTCAGATTCTTCATAGTGATCAGCAGATATAAATCCCAAGTGACTCAGAGAATATAGCAATACCTCCCTGGCAACGGCACTAGAAAAATGCTGACGTCAGCTGTGCTTCCCTAGCAATGGCTCCAGAAAAGGGCTGATCCTGCAATCTGTGGCGTTAGCTAGACAAATGCTTATGACAACAAACCTTCCCCTGCAACGGCACCAGAAGAATGCTGAAAGCACTCCCCAGTAATGAGACTAGAAGAATGTTGTTGATGGCCCACCAGCGCGTGGGTTCGCAGCAGTTTTCGAGGGTAGAATATTCAACCCAAATTTGTAGGTAAGCCAGTCAGGAGGTGAGAGTATACTCTCAAGTATTAGCAGCTGAATTTGTCGGATTCAACCACACCTGAAAGATTAGTATCTGCAAGCACAGTAGTAACAACAAAGTAGTATGATGACAACGGTGTCAGAAACGATCTGTTGACGGCAGACTATTCCTAACAATTGTATCATTGGCGCCTCCGTTGCCGCGTCGACGGAAGTTGTCAATTCCCGTCAACGATCTGGCGAATCAACAGTGTAGCAGGTAGTAGCAGTGTAACGAGCAATAGCAGTGGCAAGGAACAGCAGTAGTGATAGCAGTAGCAAGTAGCAACAGTAGCAAGCGACAGTAGTAGCAACAGTAGCAGAGCAAAACAAGTAACAGCAGTAGCAACAGTAGCAGCAGCAGCAGAGCAAGACAAGTAACAACAGTAGCAACAATAGTAGCAGCAGCAGAGCAAGACAAGTAACATCAGTAGCAACAGTAGTAGCAGCAGCACATCAAGACAAGTAACAGCAGTAGCAAAAGTAGTAGGACAAACTCATAGGCAATGGGTCGGTGATTTGTTTGGATGATATTCATCATGCAACAGCTATAACACGGAGAGATATGTGGCTAGCTCTCGTTCGTCAATGTGATGTAGGCATGCATTCCGTGTGTCGTCATAGGTGCTTAGGGTAAAGAACTTGCATGACATCTATTGTCCATCCCTCCCGTGGTAGAGGGGCCCAAAAGGAAACTATGGGATATTAAGGTTCTCCTTTTAATAAAGAACCGGACCAACGCATTAGCACTTGGTGAACACATGAACTCCTCAAACTATGTTCATCACCGGGAGTGGTTCCGGTTATTGTCACTCCGGGGTTGCCGGATCATAACACATAGTAGGTAACTACAACTTGCAAGATCGGATCTAAACCACACATATATTGGTGACAACATAATAATTTCAGATCTGAAATCATGGCACTCGGGCCCTAGTGACAAGCATTAAGCATGGCAAAGTAGTAGCAACATCAAATCTCACATCATAGTGGATACTAGGGATCAATCCCCATCAAAACTAACTCGTTTACATGATAGATCTCATCCTACTCATCACCGTCCAGCGAGCCTACGAATAGATTACTCACGAAGGACGAAGAGCTTCATGGAATTGGAGAGGGAAGAAGGTTGATGATGACGATGGCGACGATTTCCCCTCTCCGGAGCCCAAGATGGACTCCAGATCTGCCCTCCAGATGAAGAACAGGAGGTGGCGGCGCCTCCGTATCGAAAACGCGACGAAAAACTTCTCTTTTTATTTTTTCTGGGACGAAAGACAACTTATAGAGCTGGAGTCGGAGGCGGCAGGTGCCTGTGGGCCCCACAAGCCTGCCCACCGCAACTATGGGGGTGGTAGCGGAGCAGGGGCTTGTGGCCCACTGGCCCACCCCCTGAGGTGGAACTTGGCGCATATATTTTTGATATTTTCCAAAACTGCTCCCCGTAAATTTTCAGGACGTTTGGAGAACTTTCATTTCTGCACAAAAATAACACCAAGGCAATTCTGCTGAAAACAACGTCAGTCCAGGTTAGTTCCATTCAAATCATGCAAATTATAGTCCAAAACAAGGGCAAAAGAGTTTGGAAAAGTAGATACGTTGGAGACGTATCAACTCCCCCAATCTTAAAACCTTGCTTGTCCTCAAGCAACTCAGCTGACAAACTGAGAGAAAAAGAAAAACTTTGACAAACTCTGTTTGATCTTGTTGTTGCAACTATGTCTAACTCATAACCAGAATTTCAGCAAGATCATAAGTTAACCACATAAACAAATGACATAAAGGTCTCACGGTAAACTAATATCAATGGCATAATCAGCTAACGAGCAAATAATAATGAGTTTCAAATACCAACGCTTCAATCAAAACAAGCATGAAGCAATATGAATAGGTGGTATCTCGCTAGCTCTTTCTGAGACCGCAAAACATAAATGTAGAGCACTTTCAAAGATCAAGGGCTGACTAAACATTGTAATTCATAGCAACGAAGATCCAGTCATAGTCATTCTCAATATCAATCAAAAGCAAAGCATAAAAATGACAGAGGTGCTCTCTAATTGGTGCTTATATAAGAGGAGGATGACTCAAGAGGAAAATAAATAGACAGGCCCTTCGCAGAGGGAAGCATTGATTTGCAGAGGTGGCAGAGCTCAAGCTTTTGAAAACAGAGATAATAATTTTGGGTGGCATGCTTTCATTGTCAACGCAATGACTAAGAGTTCTCAATATCTTCCATGCTACTCATGCTATAGGCAGTTCCCAAACAGAAAAGTAAAGTTTTAACTCCCCCACCACCAATCAATCAGACTCCACGGCTAGCCGAATCCTCGGGTACCGTCCATACTAACATCAATCTGGGGGGAGTCTTGCTTTACAATTATGTTTTCGATTTAAGCATGGAACTGGGCATCCCAAATACCGGCCCCTTTCTCGTGGATGACTGTGAATAAACACATGTCGAGGATAACACTCCTAGCATGGAAGACACCAATAGCCCTCTGTCACCACATGAGCGGTTCGGGCATGCAAAACATATTTATTTCTTGAAGGTTTAGAGAATGGCACATGGAAATTTACTTGGAACGGCAGGTAGATACCGCAAATAGGTAGGTATGGTGGACTCTCATGGAAAAACTTTTGGGTTTATGGAAGTGGATGCACAAGCAGCATTCCCGCTTAGTACAAGTGAAGGCTAGCAAAAGACTGGGAAGCGACCAACTAGAGAGCGACAACAGTCATCAAGATGCAATGAGTTTGACTAACATTAAATGCAAGCATGAACAGGATATAAATCACCATGAATACGAACATCATAGAGGCTATGTTGATTTTGTTTCAACTACATGCATGAACATGCGCCAAGTCAAGCCACTTGAAACATTCAAAGGAGAATACCATCCTATCATACTACATCACAGTCATCTCAAAATCTATGTTGGCAATCAAGAAAAACCATTATAAGCTCTCAGCTAAATAAGCATGGCATCAGAAACTATGATCTCTAAGTTGTCATTGCAAACATGGTTCTCTCACAACAAAGCTAAATCTGGGTCGACAAGCTAGTCATATTTACAAAAACAAAATAGATAGAGTTCATACCAGCTTTTCAGTCTCAGTCACTTCATCATATATCCTCATTGTTGCCTTTCATTTGCACGATCGAACGATGAAAACAATAATAAGCGCATTGGACTAAGCTGAATCTGCAGGCAAACACAAAGGAGAAGACAAAATAATATGGCTCTTTGAAAGCTAAACAAGTAAGCATGTAAGAACCACTAAACATTGTAACCAATATCTTCTACCTTGACACAAAGAAAAAAGAAAGGTATTTACACGGGAAAGCTCCCAACAAGCAAAAGAAGAAAGAAAAATCTTTTTGGGTTTTCTCAAAAGGACACAAAACAAGAAAACAAGAAAACGAAAAGAAACTAGCATGGATAATACAGTGGCAAAGTGTAAACACCGGCTAACAGAGTGAAAGCATAAGCATGAATGTAAAGTCGGTGAGAACACGTACTCCCCCAAGCTTAGGCTTTTGGTCTAGCTTGGTCTACTCCCAAGGTGGGAAATAACCAGCTCCAGGATACTCTGGAGCAGACTATGGATGCCACTGCTGTGTGAGCTCCTCTGGCTCCCACTGATAAACTGGCGTTTGGTACTCGACTAGCGGCTCGGGCACAAGCTGTTGGAATTATGCCCTAGAGGCAATAATAAATATGGTTATTATTATAATTCCTGTATCAAGATAATAGTTTATTATCCATGCTATAATTGTATTGAATGAAGACTCATTTACATGTGTGGATACATAGACAAAACACCGTCCCTAGCATGCCTCTAGTTGGCTAGCCAGTTGATCGATGATAGTCAGTGTCTTCTGATTATGAACAAGGTGTTGTTGCTTGATAACTGGATCACGTCATTGGGAGAATCACGTGATGGACTAGACCCAAACTAATAGACGTAGCATGTTGATCGTGTCATTTTGTTGCTACTGTTTTCTGCGTGTCAAGTATTTATTCCTATGACCATGAGATCATATAACTCACTGACACCGGAGGAATGCTTTGTGTGTATCAAACGTCGCAACGTAACTGGGTGACTATAAAGATGCTCTACAGGTATCTCCGAAGGTGTTAGTTGAGTTAGTATGGATCAAGACTGGGATTTGTCACTCCGTGTGACGGAGAGGTATCTCGGGGCCCACTCGGTAATACAACATCACACACAAGCCTTGCAAGCAATGTAACTCAGTGTAAGTTGCGGGATCTTGTACTACGGAACGAGTAAAGAGACTTGCCGATAAACGAGATTGAAATAGGTATGCGGATACTGACGATCGAATCTCGGGCAAGTAACATACCGAAGGACAAAGGGAATGACATACGGGATTATACGAATCCTTGGCACTGAGGTTCAAACGATAAGATCTTCGTAGAATATGTAGGATCCATTATGGGCATCCAGGTCCCGCTATTGGATATTGACCGAGGAGTCTCTCGGGTCATGTCTACATAGTTCTCGAACCCGCAGGGTCTGCACACTTAAGGTTCGACGTTGTTTTATGCGTATATGAGTTATATGGTTGGTTACCGAATGTTGTTCGGAGTCCCGGATGAGATCACGGACGTCACGAGGGTTTCCGGAATGGTCCGAAAACAAAGATTGATATATAGGATGACCTCATTTGATTACCGGAAGGTTTTTGGAGTTACCGGGAATGTACCGGGAATGACGAATGGGTTCCGGGAGTTCACCGGGGGGGGGGGGGCAACCCACCCCGAGGAAGCCCATAGGCATTGGGGGAGCCACACCAGCCCTTAGTGGCCTGTTGGGACAGCCCACAAGTGCCCTATGCGCCAAGGAGAAGAAAATCAAGAGAGAAAGAAAAAAAAGGAGGAGGTGGGAAGGAAGGGGGACTCTCTCCCACCAAACCTAGTCCAACTCGGTTTGGGGGGGGGAGAGTCCTCCCCCTTGGACTCGGCCGACCCCCTTGGGGCTCCTTGAGCCCCAAGGCAAGGCCCCCTCCCTCCCACCTATATATACGGAGGTTTTAGGGCTGATTTGAGACGACTTTTCCACGGCAGCCCGACCACATACCTCCATGGTTTTTCCTCTAGATCGCGTTTCTGCGAAGCTCGGGCGGAGCCCTGCTGAGACAAGGTCATCACCAACCTCCGGAGCGCCGTCACGCTGTCGGAGAACTCTTCTACCTCTCCGTCTCTCTTGCTGGATCAAGAAGGCCGAGATCATCGTCGAGCTGTACGTGTGCTGAACGCGGAGGTGCCGTCCGTTCGGTACTAGATCGTGGGACTGTTCGCGGGATTGTTCGCGGGGCGGATCGAGGGACGTGAGGACGTTCCATACATCAACCGCGTTCTCTAACGCTTCTGCTGTACGATCTACAAGGGTACGTAGATCACTCATCCCCTCTCGTAGATGGACATCACCATGATAGGTCTTCGTGCGCGTAGGAAATTTTTTGTTTCCCGTGCGACGTTCCCCAACAGTGGCATCATGATCTAGGTTCATGCGTAGGTGTCTTCTCGAGGAGAACACAAAAGTTTTTGTGGGCGGTGATGTGAGTTTTTCTGCCCTCCTTAGTCTTTTCTTGATTCCGCGGTATTGTTGGATTGAAGCGGCTTGGACCGACATTACCCGTACGCTTACGAGCGACTGGTTTCATCGTTACGAGTAACCCCGTTTGCTCAAAGATGACTGGCAAGTGTCGGTTTCTCCAACTTTAGTTGAATCGGATTTGACCGAGGAGGTCCTTGGATGAGGTTAAATAGCAACTCATATATCTCCGTTGTGGTGTTTGCGTAAGTAAGATGCGATCCTACTAGATACCCTTGGTCACCACGTAAAACATGCAACAACAAAATTAGAGGACGTCTAACTTGTTTTTGCAGGGTATGATTGTGATGTGATATGGCCAACGATGTGATGTGATATATTGGATGTATGAGATGATCATGTTGTAATAGAAATATCGACTTGCACGTCGATGGTACGGCAACTGGCAGGAGCCATAGGGTTGTCTTTATACTAACGTTTGTGCTTGCAGATGCGTTTACTATTTTGCTAGGATGTAGCTTTAGTAGTAATAGCATAAGTAGGACGACAACCCCGATGGAAACACGTTGATGGATGATCATGGTGTGGCGCCGGTGACAAGAAGATCGTGCCGGTGCTTTGGTGATGGAGATCGAGAAGCACGTGATGATGGCCATATCATGTCACTTATGAATTGCATGTGATGTTAATCCTTTTATGCACCTTATTTTGCTTAGAACGACGGTAGCATTATGAGGTGATCTCTCACTAAAATTTCAAGACGAAATTGTGTTCTCCCCGACTGTGCACCGTTGCTACAGTTCGTCGTTTCGAGACACCACGTGATGATCGGGTGTGATAGACTCAACGTTCACATACAACGGGTGCAAAACAGTTGCGCACGCGGAACACTCGGGTTAAGCTTGACGAGCCTATCATGTGCAGACATGGCCTCGGAACACATGAGACCGAAAGGTCGATCGTGAATCATATAGTTGATATGATTAGCATAGGGATGCTTACCACTGAAACTATACCCAACTCACGTGATGATCGGACTTGGGATAGTGTAAGTGGATCATGAACCACTCAAATGACTAGAGAGATGTACTTTTTGAGTGGGAGTTTAGCATATAATTTGATTAAGTTGAACTCTAATTATCTTGAACATAGTCTAAGTCCACTTTGAATATATTTGTGTTGTAGATCATGGCTCACGCGACAGTCATCCTGAATTTTAATACGTTCCTAGAGAAAGCTAAGTTGAAAGATGATGGAAGCAACTTTGTAGACTGGGCTCGTAATCTTAAGCTAATCTTACAAGCTGGGAGGAAGGATTATGTCCTTAATGCTGCGCTAGGAGATGAACCACCCGCTACGGCTGATCAGGATGTTAAGAACGCTTGGTTAGCACGTAAGGAGGACTACTCAATAGTTCAATGTGCAGTCTTGTATGGCTTAGAACCGGGACTTCAACGTCGCTTTGAGCGTCATGGAGCATTTGAGATGTTCCAGGAGTTGGAGTTTATCTTTCAGAAGAACGCCCGGATCGAGAGGTATGAGACCTCCGATAAATTCTATGCTTGCAAGATGGAGGAAAACTCGTCTGTCAGTGAACATGTGCTCAAAATGTCTGGGTACTCAAACCGTCTAGCTGAACTGGGGATTGAACTCCCGCAAGAAGCTATCACTGACAGAATCCTTCAATCACTGCCGCCAAGCTACAAAGGCTTTGTGTTGAACTACAACATGCAAGGGATGAACAAGTCTCCCGGCGAGTTGTTTGCGATGTTGAAAGTCGCAGAGTCTGAACTCCGTAAAGAGCATCAAGTGTTGATGGTAAATAAGACCACTAGTTTCAAGAGAAACGGCAAAGGCAAGACGGGCAATTCGAAGAAGAGCGGCAAGCCTGTTGCCAATCCACCGAAGAAACCCAAAGCTGGACCTAAGCCTGAAACGGAGTGTTTCTATTGCAAGGGTATGGGTCACTGGAAGCGCAATTGCCCCAAGTATCTAGCAGATAAGAAGGCGGGCAAAGAAAAATCAGGTATATTTGATATACATGTTATTGATGTGTACTTAACCGGCTCTCGTAGTAGTGCCTGGGTATTCGATACCGGTTCTGTTGCTCATATTTGCAACTCGAAACAGGAACTGCGGAATAGACGAAGGCTGGCGAAAGATGAAGTGACGATGCGCGTAGGAAATGGTTCCAAGGTTGATGCAATCGCCGTCGGCACAGTGTCACTTCAGCTACCGTCGGGATTAGTGATGAACTTAAATCATTGTCATTTAGTGCCTGCGTTGAGCATGAACATTATATCTGGATCTTGTTTATTGCGAGACGGTTACTCTTTTAAGTCAGAGAATAATGGTTGTTCTATTTCTATGAGTAACATCTTTTATGGTCATGCACCGAATGTGAGAGGATTGTTCATATTGAATCTTGATAGCGATACGCATATACATAACATTGAGACCAAAAGAGTTAGAGTAAACAATGATAGCGCCATATTTTTGTGGCATTGCCGCTTGGGTCTTATTGGTGTAAAACGCATGAAGAAACTCCATGCTGATGGACTTTTGGAGTCACTTGACTTTGATTCACTTGACACGTGCGAACCATGCCTCATGGGCAAGATGACTAAAACTCCGTTCTCCGGAACAATGGAGCGTGCAAGTGACTTGTTGGAAATCATACATACCGATGTGTGTGGTCCAATGAGCGTGGAGGCACGCGGCGGATATCGTTATTTTCTCACCTTCACTCACGATTTAAGTAGATATGGTTATGTCTACTTGATGAAGCACAAGTCTGAAACATTTGAAAAGTTCAAGCAATTTCAGAGTGAAGTGGAAAATCATCGTAACAAGAAGATCAAGTTCCTACGTTCTGATCGTGGGGGTGAATATCTGAGTTTCGAGTTTGGTGCTCACTTAAGACAATGTGGAATTGTTTCACAGTTAACACCGCCTGGAACACCACAGCGTAATGGTGTGTCCGAACGTCGTAATCATACTTTGTTAGAGATGGTGCGATCTATGATGTCTCTTACTGATTTGCCGTTATCATTTTGGGGTTATGCATTAGAAACAGCTGCATTCACTTTAAATAGGGCACCATCAAAATCCGTTGAGACGACACCATACGAACTGTGGTATAGCAAAAGGCCAAAGTTGTCGTTTCTTAAAGTTTGGGGATGTGATGCTTATGTCAAAAAGCTTCAGCCTGAAAAGCTGGAACCCAAAGCGGAAAAGTGCGTCTTCATAGGTTACCCAAAAGAGACAGTTGGGTACACCTTCTATCTCAAATCCGAGGGCAAAGTGTTTGTTGCTAAGAACGGAGCTTTTCTCGAGAAGGAGTTTCTCTCGAGAGAATTGAGTGGGAGGAAGATAGAACTTGACGAGGTTGTCGAACCTCTCATCCCTCTGGATGGTGGCGCAGGGCAAGGGGAAACCTCTGTCGTTGCGACGCCGGTTGAGGAGGAAGTTAATGATGGTGATAATGAAACTCCAGTTCAAGTTTCTATTGAACCACGCAGGTCGACGAGATCACGCGCTGCTCCAGAGTGGTACGGTAATCCCGTCTTATCAATCATGTTGTTAGACAACAATGAACCTGCAAATTATGAAGAAGCAATGGTGGGCCCAGATTCCAACAAATGGCTGGAAGCCATGAAGTCCGAGATAGGATCGATGTATGAGAACAAAGTGTGGACTTTGGAGATAAACCTGAGGGCCGCAAGGCTATTCAGAACAAATGGATCTTTAAGAAGAAGACGGACGCTGACGGCAATGTGACCGTTTATAAAGCTCGACTTGTGGCAAAGGGTTTTTCACAAGTTCCAGGAGTTGACTACGATGAGACTTTCTCACCCGTAGCGATGCTTAAGTCCGTCAGAATCATGTTAGCAATAGCTGCATTTTTCGATTATGAAATCTGGCAGATGGATGTCAAAACGGCGTTCCTTAACGGTTTCCTTAAGGAAGAGTTGTATATGATGCAACCCGAAGGTTTTGTCGATCCTAAGAATGCTAACAAGGTGTGCAAACTCCAGCGATCCATTTATGGACTGGTGCAAGCATCTCGGAGTTGGAACAAACGCTTTGATGAGGTGATCAAGGCATTTGGGTTTATACAAGTGGTTGGAGAATCTTGTATTTACAAGAAAGTGAGTGGGAGCTCTGTGGCGTTTCTAATATTATATGTGGATGACATATTACTGATTGGAAACAACGTAGAGCTTTTGGAGAGCATAAAAGGTTACTTGAATAAAAGTTTCTCTATGAAGGACCTAGGAGAAGCTGCTTACATTCTAGGCATTAAGATCTATAGGGATAGATCAAAACGCCTGATAGGACTTTCACAAAGCACATACCTTGATAAAGTTTTGAAGAGGTTCAAAATGGAACAGTCCAAGAAAGGGTTCTTGCCAGTTTTACAAGGTACGAGATTGAGTAAGACTCAGTGCCCAGCAACAGATGAAGATAGAGAGCATATGCGCTCCGTCCCCTATGCTTCAGCCATAGGTTCTATCATGTATGCAATGTTGTGCACTAGACCGGATGTTAGCCTGGCCATAAGTATGGCAGGTAGGTTCCAGAGTAATCCAGGAGTGGATCACTGGACAGCGGTCAAGAATATCCTGAAGTACCTGAAAAGGACTAAGGAGATGTTTCTCGTGTATGGAGGTGACGAAGAGCTCGCCGTAAAAGGTTACGTCGATGCAAGCTTTGACACAGATCCGGACGACTCTAAGTCACAAACCGGATACGTATTTATTCTTAATAGGGGTGCAGTTCCAAGCAAAGCGTCGTAGCAGATTCTACATGTGAAGCGGAGTACATGGCTGCCTCGGAGGCGGCTAAGGAGGGTGTCTGGATGAAGCAGTTCATGACGGATCTTGGAGTGGTGCCAAGCGCACTGAATCCAATAACCTTGTTCTGTGACAACACGGGTGCCATTGCCTTAGCAAAGGAACCACGGTTTCACAAGAAGACCAGACACATCAAACGACGCTTCAACCTCATCCGCGACTAAGTCGAGGAAGAGGACGTAAATATATGCAAAGTGCACACGGATCTGAATGTAGCAGACCCGCTGACTAAACCTCTTCCACGGCCAAAACATGATCGACACCAGAACTGTATGGGTGTTAGATTTATTACAATTTAATTCACATGGTGATGTGAGGGCTGGATTATTGACTCTAGTGCAAGTGGGAGACTGTTGGAATTATGCCCTATGAATACGAACATCATAGAGGCTATGTTGATTTTGTTTCAACTACATGCATGAACATGCGCCAAGTCAAGCCACTTGAAACATTCAAAGGAGAATACCATCCTATCATACTACATCACAGTCATCTCAAAATCTATGTTGGCAATCAAGAAAAACCATTATAAGCTCTCAGCTAAATAAGCATGGCATCAGAAACTATGATCTCTAAGTTGTCATTGCAAACATGGTTCTCTCACAACAAAGCTAAATCTGGGTCGACAAGCTAGTCATATTTACAAAAACAAAATAGATAGAGTTCATACCAGCTTTTCAGTCTCAGTCACTTCATCATATATCCTCATTGTTGCCTTTCATTTGCACGATCGAACGATGAAAACAATAATAAGCGCATTGGACTAAGCTGAATCTGCAGGCAAACACAAAGGAGAAGACAAAATAATATGGCTCTTTGAAAGCTAAACAAGTAAGCATGTAAGAACCACTAAACATTGTAACCAATATCTTCTACCTTGACACAAAGAAAAAAGAAAGGTATTTACACGGGAAAGCTCCCAACAAGCAAAAGAAGAAAGAAAAATCTTTTTGGGTTTTCTCAAAAGGACACAAAACAAGAAAACAAGAAAACGAAAAGAAACTAGCATGGATAATACAGTGGCAAAGTGTAAACACCGGCTAACAGAGTGAAAGCATAAGCATGAATGTAAAGTCGGTGAGAACACGTACTCCCCCAAGCTTAGGCTTTTGGTCTAGCTTGGTCTACTCCCAAGGTGGGAAATAACCAGCTCCAGGATACTCTGGAGCAGACTATGGATGCCACTGCTGTGTGAGCTCCTCTGGCTCCCACTGATAAACTGGCGTTTGGTACTCGACTAGCGGCTCGGGCACAAGCTGTTGGAATTATGCCCTAGAGGCAATAATAAATATGGTTATTATTATAATTCCTGTATCAAGATAATAGTTTATTATCCATGCTATAATTGTATTGAATGAAGACTCATTTACATGTGTGGATACATAGACAAAACACCGTCCCTAGCATGCCTCTAGTTGGCTAGCCAGTTGATCGATGATAGTCAGTGTCTTCTGATTATGAACAAGGTGTTGTTGCTTGATAACTGGATCACGTCATTGGGAGAATCACGTGATGGACTAGACCCAAACTAATAGACGTAGCATGTTGATCGTGTCATTTTGTTGCTACTGTTTTCTGCGTGTCAAGTATTTATTCCTATGACCATGAGATCATATAACTCACTGACACCGGAGGAATGCTTTGTGTGTATCAAACGTCGCAACGTAACTGGGTGACTATAAAGATGCTCTACAGGTATCTCCGAAGGTGTTAGTTGAGTTAGTATGGATCAAGACTGGGATTTGTCACTCCGTGTGACGGAGAGGTATCTCGGGGCCCACTCGGTAATACAACATCACACACAAGCCTTGCAAGCAATGTAACTCAGTGTAAGTTGCGGGATCTTGTATTACGGAACGAGTAAAGAGACTTGCCGATAAACGAGATTGAAATAGGTATGCGGATACTGACGATCGAATCTCGGGCAAGTAACATACCGAAGGACAAAGGGAATGACATACGGGATTATACGAATCCTTGGCACTGAGGTTCAAACGATAAGATCTTCGTACAATATGTAGGATCCATTATGGGCATCCAGGTCCCGCTATTGGATATTGACTGAGGAGTCTCTCGGGTCATGTCTACATAGTTCTCGAACCCGCAGGGTCTGCACACTTAAGGTTCGACGTTGTTTTATGCGTATATGAGTTATATGGTTGGTTACCGAATGTTGTTCGGAGTCCCGGATGAGATCACGGACGTCACGAGGGTTTCCGGAATGGTCCGGAAACGAAGATTGATATATAGGATGACCTCATTTGATTACCGGAAGGTTTTCGGAGTTACCGGGAATGACGAATGGGTTCCGGGAGTTCACCGGGGGGGGGGGGCAACCCACCCCGGGGAAGCCCATAGGCATTGGGGGAGTCACACCAGCCCTTAGTGGGCTGGTGGGACAGCCCACAAGTGCCCTATGCGCCAAGGAGAAGAAAATCAAGAGAGAAAAAAAAAGGAGGAGGTGGGAAGGAAGGGGGACTCTCTCCCACCAAACCTAGTCCAACTCGGTTTGGGGGGGGAGAGTCCTCCCCCTTGGACTCGGCCGACCCCCTTGGGGCTCCTTGAGCGCCAAGGCAAGGCCCCCTCCCTCCCACCTATATATACGGAGGTTTTAGGGCTGATTTGAGACGACTTTTCCACGGCAGCCCGACCACATACCTCCACGGTTTTTCCTCTAGATCGCGTTTCTGCGGAGCTCGGGCGGAGCCCTGCTGATACAAGGTCATCACCAACCTCCGGAGCGCCGTAGCGCTGCCGGAGAACTATTCTACCTCTCCGTCTCTCTTGCTGGATCAAGAAAACCGAGATCATCGTCGAGCTGTACGTGTGCTGAACGCGGAGGTGCCGTCCGTTCGGTACTAGATCGTGGGACTGATCGCGGGATTGTTCGCGGGGCGGATCGAGGGACGTGAGGACGTTCCACTACATCAACCGCGTTCTCTAACGCTTCTGCTGTACGATCTACAAGGGTACGTAGATCACTCATCCCCTCTCGTAGATGGACATCACCATGATAGGTCTTCGTGCGCGTAGGAAAATTTTTGTTTCCCATGCGATGTTCCCCAACACAGGCGCCTGTGGTTGGGCCAAGCCCCAATATGCGTAGATGTCCGCGGGCATAATAGTGTACCTGCCTGCGTGAAGATCAAACAAAGAAGGAGCAGGCAAAGTAATAGTCTCACGAGTACCCTAACTAAACACCAGGTTATAAATCATCCGTCTACTAGCATCTCTATCCAGAAAATCATGGCGAACCATGCTGTCATAATCCAGATATCTCTCAGGGAGAAGCATCACTCCTTCCTCTCCCAGTCTAATGGGTATCTCAAAGTGTCTGGCCAGACGGGTTGCATAGATACCTCCATAGACAACACCTTTAGAACGGTCCAGGTTCAACCGTTGAGCTACTATAGCGCCCAAGCTATAAGTCTTATCGTTATAAAGGCCTTCGCGCAAAACCGCAAGGTCTGGAGAACTAAGTGATCCAGCCTCCCCACGGCCAATCAAAAATTTTCCCACAAATAGTGAGAAGTACCGAAGCACAGGAAAATGTATGCTAGCAATTCTAGCGCGAGACACTCCTCTCTCCTCTCCAACAGCAATAGAACCAATGAAATCCTCCAAGTCCCGTGGACGAGGGTCACGGATATCCCCAACATAAGGTAATTTGCATACATTGCAAAAATCCTGTAGCGTCATGCACTGGGGGATATCGTAAATCATGAACTCAACCATGGGAGGATTCTTCCTCGGATAAAAGTTGAAGCTTTGAACAAAAATATTGGTGAGGAGGAGATACTGTGGGCACTTATCTTCAACGAACGAAGTAAGACCTGCGTTCTCCACCAAGTAATAAAAGTCTTCATAAAGTCCGCCGGCGCGCAAAAATTCATCACTTGGCCACTCGCACGCTCGAACTTCTGTGACTCGAGGGACTACGTACTTGGGGTGATTCTTCTCGTCCTCCTTGTGGTTACGGCTTGAAGAGCCTCTCAAGAACCTCCTCATCTCTTCCTTTTTCTAGCTCTGAAAAATTCTGAAATTTTTAGAGACTTCGAAAGAAAAGTGAATAAGGATTAACCCAACTTGTAGCAACTACTCCTACTAGTGCCTAGAGACCGTATCACGCGCTAAAACTACTTGGAACCAGCTAAAGTCAACATTTATAGCTCAAGAACAGGGTCACCAAGGTAGCAAGAATTTGCGAAGGATAAAGCACTAGAGCAAAAACTAATTGGACCAATGGAGGAGTCACGTACCAAGGAGTAATTTCCCCAAAACAGTTCGGAGAATGGTGCTTTGAGCAAGGAGATCGTAAATCACAGCCAAACGAGCAAGAACACGGGTTTGAGTTGCGAAACAATTTTTTTTGGAGGTGGAAGAAGAGGCTGAGAGCTGGAGTGAGTGGAGGGGTGCTTGTGGGGCCCACAAGATTGCACCTCGCCACCAGGGGGTAGGTGGCGGTGGGGGGGGGCTTGTGGCCCACTGGTCAGGCCCCCTGACCAGCTCTCAAGCCCAGAAATTTTCAAAAATTCCAGAAAAAATCATACTAAAATTTCAGGACCATCGGAGAACTTTTATTTTCGAGGTATTTTTCTCCGGGACGGTAAAACAGAAAACAGGAAAAACTAAACTAATTCTATCATTTTTCTTCTAAGCAACAGAAAATGAAGACTCAAAACAGAGGTATGTGACTCTCTGATTCATCCGTCTCATGGTCATCGAAAGAAATCCGTCAATGGGGTTGATCAAGTCCTTATGACAAAACCTTCTCGAATCGCAAGAGAGAACGGAGAATTTTTTGAATAGCCACTAAGTCACCTCAATGGGGATATGTATCTCTCCAACAAGCAAATCATACTTCATCTTGACACGAGGAATAGGGCATTCAAAGCTCCCAATGAGAATCGATGAAGTCTTTTCGATAGCATTGATGCAATGTACTGGATATCGTTTCTTCGGAAAGTGCACTGTGTGCTCATTACCGTTGACATGGAAAGTGACATTGCCTTTGTTGCAATCTATAACAGCCCCTGCAGTGTTTAAAAAGGGTCTTCCGAGGATGACCGCCATGGCATCATCCTTGGGAATATCCAAGATAACAAAGTCTGTTAAGATAGTGGTATTAGCAACCACAACATGCACATCCTCGCAAATGCCGATAGGGAAAGCAGTTGATTTTTCGGCCATTTGTAGAGAAATTTCAGTGGGTGTCAAGTTATCCAACTCAAGTCTACGATAAAGAGAGAGCGGCATAACACTAACACTAGCTCCAAGGTCACATAAGGCAGTTCTTATGCGGTTTCCTTTAATGGAGCAAGGTATAGTGGGAACTCCGGGATCACCAAGTTTCTTAGGAGTTCCACCTTTGAAAGTATAATTGGCAAGCATGGTGGAGATCTCAAGATCTAGTATCTTCCGTTTATTAGTCACGATATCTTTCATGTACTTGGCATATGGAGATATCTTGAGCATATCAGTTAACCGCATCTGCAGAAAGACGGGTCTTATCATCTCAACGAAGTGCTCAAAATCCTCATCATCCTTTTTCTTGGATGGCTTAGGAGGAAAGGCATAGGTCTCTGAACCCATGTCTCTCTTTCTTTACCATGCTTCCTAGTAGTGAAGTCATTCTTGTCGTATCTCTTAGGTTGTGGATTATCAGGATTAACCGTAGGTTCAATCTCCACATCCTCGTCATGGCTAGGTTGAGCATTATTATGAACATCACTGTCCACATTGTCACCAGGTTCATGTTCATCACCTGATTGTGTTTCCGCATCAGACGTAGAAATATCATTAGGTTCTTCAGGTATGATAGTATTTGGTGAACTGGCGTGCAGGTTTCTATCATCCTTCTTCTTCTCCTTAGGATGAGTAGGTGTATCAGCATTGATTCCTTGAGAATCTTGATCAATTCTCTTAGGATGACCTTCAGGATACAAAGGTAGGTATGGTGGACTCATATGGAACAACTTTGGGTTTATGGAAGTGGATGCACAAGCAGTATTCCCGCTTAGTACAAGTGAAGGCTAGCAAAAGACTGGGAAGCGACCAACTAGAGAGCGACAACAATCATCAAAATGCATTGAGATTAACTAACATTGAGTGCAAGCATGAGTAGGACATAAATCACCATGAACATGAATATCATAGAGGCTATGTTGATTTTGTTTCAACTGCATGCGTGAACATGCGCCAAGTCAAGCCACTTGAATCATTCAAAGAAGGATACCATCCTATCATACTACATCACAGTCATCTCAACATTCATGTTGGCATCCAAGACAAACCATTATAAGCTCCTAGATAAGTAAGCATGGCATCAGCAACTATGATCTCTAAGTTGTCATTGCAAACATGTTTCTCTCACAACAAAGCTGAATCAGGCACGATGAGCTAGTCATATTTACAAAAACAAAATAGATCGAGTTCATACCAGCTTTTCCAGGCTCAGTCACTTCATCATATATTGTCATTATTGCCTTTCACTTGCACGGCCGAACGATGTGAACAATAATAAGCGTGCTCGTGCATTGGACTAAAGCTGGAATTTGCAAGCAAACACAAAGGAGAAGACAAAGTAATATGGCTCTTTAACAGATAAACATATATGCATGCGAGAGCCACTAAACATTGTAACCATGGTCTTCTACCTTGACCCAGAGAAAAATAAAACTATTTACACGGGAAAGCTCCCAACAAACAAAAGAAGAAGAAGAAAATCTTTTTGGGTTTTCTCAAACTAGATAGACACACGAAAAGAAAACAAGAAAATAAACTAGCATGGATGATACAGTGGCAAAGTGTGAACACCGATGAACAAAGTAAAAGCATAAACAAGAATGTAAAGTCGATGAGAAACACGTACTCCCCCAAGCATAGGCTTTTGTCCTAAGTTGGTCTACCCCCAAGGAGGGAAATAACCAGCTCCGGGGTACTCTGGAGTGGACTGAGGATGCCACTGTTGTGTGAGCTCCTCTGGCTCCCACTGATAAACTGGCATCTGGTACTCGACTGGTGGCTCGGGCACGGGCACCTGTGGTTGGGCTAAGCCGCAATATGCGTAGATGTCCGAGGGCATAATAATGTACCTGCCTGCATGAAGGTTGAACAAAGAAGGAGCAGGCAAAGTAATAGTCTCACGAGTACCCTGACTAAATACCAGGTTATAAATCATCCTTCTATTTATATCTCTATCAAGAAAGTCATGGCAAACCATGCTATCGTAATCTAGATATCTCTCAGGAAGAAGAATTTCTTCTTCCTCGTCCAGTCTAATAGGTATCTCAAAGTGTCTAGCAAGACGAGTAGCATAGATACCTCCATAGACAATGCCTTTAGAACGGTTCATGTTCAACCATTGATCTACTATGGCGCCCAAGATATAAGTTTTATCATTATAAAGGGCTTCACGCAAGACCGAAAGATCTGGGGAACTGAGTGACCCAGCCTTCCCACGGCCAATCAAACATTTCCCCACAAATAATGAGAAGTACCGAAGCACGGGAAAATGAATGCTAGCAGCTCTAGCGCAAGACACTCCTCTCTCCTCTCCTACAACAATTGTATCGATGAAAGCCTCCAAGTCCCGTGGACGAGGTTCATGAATATCCCCAACGTAAGGTAATTTGCAAACATTGCAAAAATCCTGCAGTGACATGCGCTGGAGGATATCATAAAGTTTGAACTCAACCATAGGAGGATTCTTCCTCGGATAGAAGTTAAAGCTTTGTACGAAGATATTAGTGAGGAGGAGGTATTGCGGACACTTATCTTCAACGAAGGCGGTAAGGCTTGCATTCTCAACCAAGTAGTAAAAGTCCTCATAAAGTCCGGCGGCGCGTAAGAACACATCGCTTGGCCACTGACACACTCGAACTTCTGCAACTCGAGGGACCGGATACTTGGGCTTCTTCTCACTTCCATCATCCTTGGGGTCACGGCTTGAAGAGCCTCTTAAGAACCTCCTCATCTTTTCCCTTTTCTATCTCTGAAAATTTCTGAAATTTTTAGTGATTCTAAGGAAAAGTGAATAAGGCTCAACAAAACTCATAGCAACTACTCCCAAAAGCGCCTAGAGGCCATATTACGCATCAAAACTACTTGGGACCAGCTAAAATTAGCATGCAAAGCTCAAGAACATGGTCACCAAGGCAGCAAAAATACGCAAAGTATAAGGTACTAGAGCAAAAACTAATTGGACCAATGGAGGAGTCACTTACCAAGGAGTAATTTCCCCCAAAACAGTTCGGAGAATGTTGCTTTGAGCAAAGAGATCGAAAATCCCAGCAAGAGGAGCAAGAACACGGGTTCGACCTGCGAAACGATTTTTTCTGGAGGTAGGAGAAGCATATAGGAGCTAGAATGAGTGGAGGGGGTGCACGTGGGCCCCACAAGCTAGGTAGGCACGGCCGGGGGGTGCCCGCGCCTCCAGGGCTTGTGGCCCTCTGGTGAAACCCCACACTAGCTCTTCGTCTCAGTACTTTTCAAAAATTCCAGAAAAAGTCATACTTGATTTTCAGGACGTTCGGAGAACTTTTATTTTTCGTGTTACTTTTCTACGGGACGCTAAGACAGAAAAGAGGGAAAACTAAACTAAATCTATCATTTTTCTTCTAAGCAACCGAAGGTGAAAGCTTGGAACAGAGGTTTGTGACTCCTCGATTCATCCATCTCATGGCCATCGAAAGAAATCTGGCAATGAGGTTGATCAAGTCTCCTCGACAAACCTTTTCGAATCGCAAAAGAAGACAGAGAATTTTCGAATAACCACCAGGTCACCTCAATGGGGATGTGTATCTCCCCAACAAGCAAATCATACTTCATCTTAATAGGAAGAATAGGGCATTCAAAGCTCCCAATAAGAATCGATGAAGTTTTTTCGATAGCATTGATGCAATGTACTCGATATTGTTTCTTCGGAAAGTGCACCGTATGCTCATTACCGTTGACATGGAAAGTGACATTGCCTTTGTTGCAATCTATAACAGCCCCTGAAGTGTTTAAAAAGGGTCTTCCGAGGATGACCGCCATGGCATCGTCCTTGGGAATATCCAAGATAACAAAGTCTGTTAAGATAGTGACATTAGCAACCACAACATGCACATCCTCGCAAATGCCGATAGGAAAAGCAGTTGATTTTTTGGCCATTTGCAGAGAGATTTTAGTGGGTGTCAACTTATCCAGTTCAAGTTTACGATAAAGAGAGAGAGTCACAACACTAACACCGGCTCCAAGGTCGCATAAAGCAGTTCTAATGTAGTTACCTTTAATGGAGCAAGGTATAGTGGGCACACCAGGATCACCCAGTTTCTTAGGAGTTCCACCCTTAAAGGTATATTTAGCAAGCATGGTGGAAATCTCAACCTCAGGTATCCTCCTCTTATTAGTCACAATATCCTTCATGTACTTAGCATACAGAGACATTTTGAGCATATCAGTCAAACGCATTTGCAGAAAGACAGGTCTAATCATTTCAACAAAGCGCTCAAAATCCTCATCATCCTTTTTCTTGGATGGTTTGGGAGGAAAGGGCATGGGTTTCTGAACCCATGGTTCCCTTTCTTTACCATGCTTCCTAGCAGCGAAGTCATTCTTATCGTATCTTCTATTCTTAGGCTGTGGGTTATCAAGATCAACAGGTTCAATCTCCACATCCTTATCGTTGCTAGGTTGAGCATCTTCATGAACATCACTATGGATATTATCATTAGGCTCATGTTCATCACCAGATTGTGTTTCGGCATCAGAGACAGAGACATCATTTGGATTCTCAGGTGTAACAACATCAGGGTTGCTAGCGTGCAAGTTCCTATCATCTTTCTTCTTCTTTCTAGGATGACTAGGTGCATCAGTGCTAACTCCTTGAGAATCTTGTTCAATCCTCTTCGGATGACCCTCAGGATACAAAGGTTCCTGGGTCATTCTACAGCCTCTAGTGACGACTCTGACAGAATTTTCATTCAACTCATTGAGAAAGTCATTTTGAGCTTTAAGTACGTGTTCTACTTGAGTAGTAACCATAGATGCATGTTTACTCAGAAGCTTAAGATCATTGACATTTCTGTCCACACAAGAACTTAAATGTCTAAGCATACGAGCATTCTGTTCCAATTGTCTGCTAACATAATCATTGAAACCTTGTTGTTTGGCAACAAAGTTATCAAATTCATCCAGGCATAGGCTAGCAGGTTTATCAAAAGGAATATCACTCTCATCAAACCTACGCAGAGAATTTACTTCTACTACCTGTATCGGGTTATTAAGACCATGGATCTCTTCGATAGATGGTAGATTTTTGACATCTTCAGATTTAATGCCTTTCTCTCGCATAGATTTCTTAGCTTCTTGCATATCTTCAGGACCGAGGAATAGAATGCCTCTTTTCTTTGGAGTTGGCTTAGGAGGTGGTTCGGGAATAGTCAAAGCATTCTCATTGCACAAGATGTTATTCAATAGGATCTCAGCTTGTTATATGGTTCATTCCCTAAAAACACAACCAACACAACTATCTAGGTGGTCTTTGGAAGCATCGGTAAGTCCATTATAGAAGATATCAAGCATTCAGTAGCTGGATGAGCCTCCCCCAAGCTTGTGGGAGACTCTCTTCTTTAGCTTGAGCAAAGTTGTATATTTCCTGCAAGGCAGCTTGGTTCTAATGGGCAGGGAAATATTTTTCAGAGAAGTAGTAGACCATATCCTGGGGGCTACGCACACAACCATGAGCAAGAGAAGTGAACCAGGTCTTAGCATCATCCTTTAGCGAGAAAGGAAACAACTTGAGGATATAGTAGTGGCGGATCTTTTCCTCACTAGTGAATAGGGTGGCTATATCGTGCAGTTTGGTAAGATGGGCTACAACCGTTTCAGACTCATAACCGTGAAAAGGATCAGATTCGACCAGAGTGATTAACTCAGGGTCGACAGAGAATTCATAATCGTTATCGGTCACAAAGATAGGCGAAGTAGCAAACTTCGGGTCGTATTTCATCCTAGCGTTCAGAGATTTTTCTTTCCACTTGCGAGTAGTTTCTCAACATCATAGCTATCCTTACACGCAAGAAAATCCTCAGCTATCTCTCCCTCCATAACATAACGCTCAGGCAATTCAGGCATAATAGCAGGTTCTACTTCAATAGTATCAACAGTTTCAAAAGTATCATCACATCTAGCAGCAACTCTAGCAATTTGTGCATCAAGGAATGCACCAAGTGGCAAAGCAGTATCAAGCATAGCATCATCAGACAAAGCAGTATCAAGCATAGCATCATCATAAGCATCATGGGCAGCAGAAATAGCATCATCAAGCACAGGCGACATATCAAGATTTCTAGCAGGAGGCGATGCCGCAAACTTACTCATAACTGAAGGTGAATCAAGTGTAGAGCTAGATGGCAGATCCTTACCTGTCCTCGTAGTTGAGGGCAAGACTTTAGTTTTTGGATCTATCGGATTCCTCATAGTGATCAGCAGACGTAAATCCCAAGTGACTCAGAGAATATTGATGTATCTCCCCGGCAACGGCGCCAGAAAATAGTCTTGATAACCCACAAGTATAGGGGATCGCAACAGTTTTTGAGGGTAGAGTATTCAACCCAAATTTATTGATTTGACTCAAGGGGAAGCGAAAGAATATTCTCAAGTATTAGCTGTTGAGTTGTCAATTCAACCACACCTGAAAGATTTAGTATCTGCGGCAAAGTATCAGTAGCGAAGTAGGGTGATAGCACCAGTAGCAACGGAGTAACAACAGCAGTAGCAGCAAAGTAACGTAGCAAGGACCAGTAGGAAAAACTCGTAGGCATTGGATCGGTGATGGATGATTATGTCGGAGGCTATTCATCATGTAACAGTTATAACACGGAGAGATAAGTAACTAGCTCCCGTTCGTCAATCTAATGTAGGCATGTATTCGGTATGTAGTCATACGTGCTTAGGGAAAAGAACTTGCATGACATCTATTGTCCATCCCTCCCGTGGCAGCGGGGTCCTAATGGAAACTATGGGATATTAAGGTTCTCCTTTTAATAAAGAACCGGACCAACGCATTAACACTTGGTGAATACATGAACTCCTCATACTATGGTCATCTCCGGGAGTGGTTCCGGCTATTGTCACTCCGGGGTTGCCGGGTCGTAACACATAGTAGGTGACTACAACTTGCAAGATATGATCTAAAACACACATATATTGGCGACAACATAATAGGTTCAGATCTGAAATCATGGCACTCGGGCCCTAGTGACAAGCATTAAGCATGGCAAAGTAGTAGCAACATCAATCTCAGAACATAGTGGATACTAGGGATCAATCCCCGTCAAAACTAACTCGATTACATGATAGATCTCATCCAACTCATCACCGTCCAGCAAGCCTACGATGAGATTAGTTACGAACGGTGAAGAGCATCATGGAATTGGCGATGAAGGAAGGTTGATGATGACGATGGCGACAATTTCCCCTCTCCAGAGCCCAGAACGGACTCCAGATCTGCCCTCCTGATGAAGAACAGGAGGTGGCGGCGCCTCCGTATCGTAAAACGCGATGAACTCTTCTCCTTGATTTTTTTTCCGGGCGAGACGAACTAAATAGAGCTGGATTTGGAGGCGGTGGAGCGTTGTGGGCTCCACAAGCCTTGCAGGCACGACCAGGGGGGGCCGCGCCTAGTGGGCTTGTGGGCTCCACGCTCCACATCCTCCGTTGATTCTTGCGCCAGTATTTTTCATAAATTCCAGAAAAATTCTCCGTAGATTTTCAGGTCATTCCGAGAACTTTTATTTCTGCGCAAAAACAACACCATGGCAATTCTGCTGAAAACAGCGTTACTCCGGGTTAGTTCCATTCAAATCATGCAAATTAGAGTCCAAAACAAGGGCAAAAGAGTTCGGAAAAGTAGATACGATGGAGACGTATCAGTGACATTGTTATATGTCTTGCTACATTTTTATATAATTTTACACATATTTGGACTAACCTACTAACTCAGTGCACCCATTGCCAGTTTCTGTGTGCTGATGTCTATTTTGCAGGGGCTTTTACCCAATTTTCCAAAGCCCAAAAAAAATTCCAGAAAAAACATATAAAAAATCAGCGAAACAAAAGCTTCCGGATCACCGAAGGAGGGCCAGAGGGGGGCCATGGGCCTCCCAGGCGGCCTGCTCGCGCCGCGAGGCCCTAGGCCACGCCAGGAGGTTGCCTGGGTGGGTCCCACCTCCTCCATGCCCTCCTTTGGCCTATATTTAGAGTCCTGAGAGGAAACCCTCGCAGACTTTCTGGAATCGCGAATTTCTCCATCGTTTCGTCGCCGCAGCGCTTCAGGAGACCTCTTCCCGGCACCCTGCCGGAGGGAGGATTGACCTCCGAGAGCTTCTCCACTGCCATGGACGCTTCCCGGACGTGCCGTGAGTAGTCCTCCTTGGACCATGAGTCCATGACCAGTATCTATGTGATGTCTTCTATCCAATCTTGTGCTTCAATGGTTAGTCCTTGTGAGCTACCCTACATGATCGAGGCATCTATGTAATTCTCTTGCTATTACTATGCTAGCTTTGTTGGGATCCGATGAATCATGAAATTATGTTCAGATTGTTATGAGTTATATATTTGATTATCCTTTTATATTATGTTCCTTAGTGATTCATGCATGTTCTTCGTTGCTTTTTATTGCTTTAGCCAAGTAGTAGATTGTAACTCCAAGAGGGAGCTTTATGCATGATTGTGGGTTCGGGCCCCTCGATGTCTAGCTTCAGTGACAGAAACATGAGACTAGGGGATGTGCTTGTTGCCACCAGGGAGAAAACAACGCTGCTTGTGACCATGGTTGCAAGGATTGTTTACCTTACACATAGTTCGTTAATGCAGTTGTCCGTTGCTTTGAGTTTACACTTCGGGTGGGGCTCGCAACTTAACACCAGAGAGATGTTCTAGATAGATATCTCAAGGTGGATGATTAGTAAGTAGATGTTGATGAATAAACGGTCTACTTGTCTTGACGTAATGTCCATTACTATTGAACCTCTAACTATCAAGGAGCATAATTAGCATTGCGGTGCGATCATAATTCTGTCTATTGCCCAACTGTGATTTGTTTACCCAAGCATAGTTGTTTATTGTCTTTTGGAGAGAGACATCACTAGTGAACATCATGCGACTCCGGTCCTTATCACACCATCATTGTTTACACCTCCATCATTTACCACTTTCATTTACTTTTCTGTTGCAATCACTATTACCTTAGAGCTTGTGTTTTGATCCTTTGCAAACTACAAGGCCATAGAGATTGACAACCTCTCTATGGGAGCAAAGTTATTTGTTGTGTGTGTAGGTCCACGTCTTCTGCTAGCGCCAGGGTGGAAGACACCTAATAAGAAATTTAGCGATCTCATGACTTTGGTTAAACTAATGTGCCATTGGACTGTGGGATGGTCTATATTGCAGACAAATGAACAAAACAAAAAGGTGTTGGAGCTGGGAGCAAAGCTCCTAGAACATGTAGCAAATGATGTCTACAAATCTTCACAAGGTTGGGGGTACAATGTGAAGCGGTTGGGCAACTGAAAAGGGTGGACATTGTGATGTTGCAAGTGATGTAGACGACTTTGATCTTTGTCTCTGTTAGTTGTTGCTTTGTTCCGGTAGATGTTTGTTTTCTTATGTGTGTAAAATGGTGTATTTTGGAGTTCGTTAGACGTGATGCTTTTGCTTTCGCCGTGTTTTACTTCTCCCTTGTTCCCACCATTACCTTCTCCTCGACATTACCTGGTGCATGTGCTAGGGTGGGTTGGTTTACGGGAGGGGTTTTAGCATGGTGACATACTTGGGTCTCAGGTTCCTGATATGCGCTTTTGGTTTCTTTCACTAGTTGATCTTAGCAGTTTATAGGGTTTTTGTAGTTCGAACTGTTGGTTTCTCTAATAGAAATTGGAAGGGAAGACCCTTCTTTCACTAAAAACAAACATTGACCATGCCAAGGCGGAACTGTCTTAGTTGTGGGTGATCACATAGGAAGGCTCGTCCATGCACAAGCGCGATGGCTCTAATTTATAGGCTTGGTGAGAATGATGGAGGCAATGTTAATTAGCGATGAAGTGGTTTTGACGTCCGATATGGTGTGAGGGAAGATCTTCATGGAAATTGATGAGTTGTCAATCCATGGAAGTCTCAAGAGTTTGCTAAAAGCAGATATAGCCAAGCCTCTTCACGATATTAAGGAGCTATATGCGGGTTTTCATTAGTTTTTCTATTTCCTTTGTAAGGCAAGAGGCCAATATGGCCACACATCTTTGTGCCCAACAAGCTAGTGAAGAACACTGGAGATGCCTCTCGATCAATTATAATCCAGAATTTCTCCGCGATTCTATTACCCGTGAATGTATTACCACCGCGTAATCAATAAGGCCCCGCTTTGTTTGGGTGTATTTTTATACACTTGTATTTATTTTACAGGTGTATAATACTGACCACATATGATTTTTAACTGAAAAGAAAAACGACCAGTGGAGGTCTGTATATTTTACACACATATGAGATTGCAAAACGCCAATCCAATCAAGGCCTAAAGCACCAGGTTACAAGAAAAAGCTTTAACTTTTCAAACTGCAAACGTGATTGCTCATAAACCGAGTACATAGAAGATATAGTACTCCCTCCGTCCCAAAATAACTGTTTTAACTTCGTACTAGCGCTAGTACAAAATTGTATTAAGCTTAAGACACTTATTTTGGAACGGAGGGAGTAGGACATATTTTTACCAAAAAGAAAAAGAAAAGAAATGGGCTAAAAACCACTCCCTCCGGTTCAAATTAACTGTGGCAGTGTAGGTACAACTTTGTACCGAGGGAGTAGTTTGCTACAATCTCATGGCTAATTATCTGTGTCCAAACAACCACTTATAGCTAGCTAACTGGGCTAGGTCATGAGCTACCATATTGCAATCCCTGTTCACCAGATTCCCCACACGTCAATGAAATTCGGTTGCCGTTCAACTTCATTCATTCAATCTCTTTCACTTTTTACAGAATTCATCCACAGGTCTCGGGTACAGCTGAGAGGATTGCAGTTGAAACTTGAAAGCCCCGCCGCTTCCTTCCCCCGCTACCCAAAACAACCCTACCGTCACCGTCCCCCTGCTTGCCGGAAACGCAGTGAGCTCCAAAACCGACCGGAGAAGCCCCACGGGTGGACGGCACACGGGGCTAGGACGAGCCCCACGGCCTGTACCGGCGCGGTCAGAAATGGGTGGAGGCGTCGCGTCGAGGGGGGATAGTGAGATAGCCAGAGAGCGAGCTGGTGGCCGCGCTGCAGATAGGACACGGAGGCTTGGAGATTGGGTGAGAGTGAGATGGGGATTGGCTCCGGGGTGACGAGATGAGGGGGCGGCCTCTGGCCATTGGTTCTGCTTCCCCCGCCGGGATGCCGCCAAATCCCCCCCAGCCCCCCGTCGCTCTCCCCCGTGCCCAACACCTCTCGCCCGCCCGCCCGCACACTGCACTGCAGCTGCAGCTGGGGACGCTCTGCTCCATTGATAATCACGGACACGGAGTTTACCAGCAGTTCAGTTACTCGAACTCCCCTCTGACAGCAGTTCGCCATGAATCACGGTGCTCTTTCGCCGTGCATTCATCCCGATAAAATTGCTACCACCCTACTTCTTTCCATCGAAAGAAGAAGAAGGAGAAGGAGACATCACCAGCTCTCAAATTCGCTAGCTCTCGAAGGCAGCATTTTCGTACACATATACGACTTGTAAGAGAATTCTCACCCGCGTTCTAGAGGCTCGCCAGGAGCCGTGAACGGAAAACCTGCAAGTGGATAATTACGCGCCATGCGTTTTTCCTCGGATTAACAAAAAAGAAAATGCTCCAGCAGAACCATAAGACTGCACTTTGCGCACACACGCAAAAACTTCACCGTTTGGCCGACAGTGGACTCGCGTCCAGCTCTCTGTAACCACAGCATTTTTGCATCCACTATTCCAAGTAACACCCCAACATTCTATCCACTATTCATATTCACTCGCTGCCTTCGCTGCGCCCTTGTCCTCTTCCCACTCTGCCCGCGCCTTCAATCTTCAGGTTCAGAGAGCCAGTGGAAGCTGCTCAGCTCAGCTCAGCTCAGGTAGCTAGTACTATCTCGCAGCAGCATCTAGGCACTGCTATATATGACCTTATCCTCTCTCTAGCCCACCTCTCTCGCTCGCTCCCTCGCTATCTCCTCTCCTCCTCCTCTTCACTACCTCGCAGCAGCTCCGCAATGCCAAGAGCACGGTAGCAGCTCCGGCCGTGCCTTCTGATTCCCATTCCGTCGTGAATTCCGGATAGAATTTGCCAGCGAGCGAGCCATCGAGGTCTGCGGGAGCAGCGGCGGCGGCGGCAAAAGCTAGCGTTGCGAGGGCCGGCCGTGCGGCATGGCTCCCAAGGCGGGGAAGGCCAAGCCCAAGGCCAAGGGCGACAAGAAGAAGAAGGAAGAGAAAGGTACCACCTGCAAACTCAACTCTGCTACTTCCCACGATTGCCCCCCTGCACGTTCGGAAACCTTTGCTGAATGAATGACCTCCAAGTTCGGAAGATGATTGAAATTCAACAGGTTGTTCTGCTGAATTTGTTTCTTTGTTTGGGTCAATGGAAAGAAGCAGATTGTTTGTTTCTTCGTTTGTTTGCTTCGTGCAGTTAACAGTTTACCAATCGCTTCTGTTTGTGAATGAATGAAATGAACGTGTGTGTAATGAACCGATGCAGTTCTGCCGACGGTGCTGGACGTGACCGTGGAGGCGCCGGACTACACCCACCTCACGCTCAAGGTGAGCAGAGCACACGGTCTAGCTAAGCTAAGCTTATCTTCTTTCTTCCCCAGTTTTCCTTCTTCTCTTCTCTACGTACCACTAGCAGTAGTACTACATGCTGTCTAAACGAGCTCACGTGCTCGTAGAATTCAAGCTCATGCCTGCACGTTTTGGGGCACAAACTCTCTCGAATTCTCTATAAAAATAATTAGGACAGAAGGACGCACGCATTGTTTCAAAATAAAAGTGGGTCACTATACAATTGGAGCAACAGGTTAAGTGACCACCGAAATATTATGATTACTTTTGGCTCAATTTACTTGCTGCGTTAATGTATAAATTAAGTGGATAATCCTCTTCCGAGTAACTAATCCACGAGGCTAATATTTGGCCGTTTGTAAAAAGGAAGAAGATGGTATCAAAGTAAGCTAGTAAGAGAAATGAGCACCACTGTAACAGTAACTGAGCAAGCTATTTCATACCATGCGCCTTCTTGTACTTTCAGGGCATATCGACGGACAGGATCCTCGACGTCCGGAAGCTCCTGGCCGTCCACGTGGACACCTGCCACGTCACCAGCTTCTCCCTCTCCCACGAGGTACGCCTCACTGAGCCGAGCGGCTGGAAACTGCCTCGAGGTTCATGCCGGCTGACAGCGTGTACTTGCCACATGGGCACAAATGCAGGTCCGTGGGGCCCAGCTCAAGGACACGGTGGAGGTCGCCGCCCTGAAGCCCTGCCACCTCAGCATCGTCGAAGGTAAGGACGAACCCGCGAATAGCGCGTAGGTCGAGGGCCAATTCGCAAAAACAAAAACGCGCGCTGAGTCGCTGACACGCTCCGTTCCGTCTCGCAATGGCGCCGCAGAGGAGTACACGGAGGAGCTCGCCGTCGCGCACGTCCGCCGGCTGCTCGACGTCGTCGCCTGCACCACTGCGTTCGGGGTCAAGAAGCCCGAGCAGAAGCCCACGCCCACGCCCGCCACAGATGCGCCCGCCGAGGCCGCCAATAAGCCCGGGTCGCCCGGCGCCGTGGTCGCCGGCGGCGGCGAGGAGCCAATGTACCCGCCGCCCAAGCTGGGGGAGTTCTACGACTTCTTCTCCTTCTCCCACCTCTCGCCGCCGATCCAGTGTAAGTGCCGGTGCTGGTCATTTTTTTTTTCTTCTTCCCTCTGTATTTTTATAGGTAGCACATTTGGTACATACGTAAATGGGTACTAGTTTCGAGTTGTATTTGGAGAGGAAAGCCTGGTAGATTTTTTAATTGATGCCAATGTGATCCATTGCAGACATTAGAAAGTCGATGCGCCCGTTCGTCGATGACAAGAGAGAGGAGGACTTCTTCCAGATCGATGTGAGGTTCCTACTGAATAATGTTATTGAACAGTGGCAGATACTAGTATTAGTTCGTTCATATGAAAATTGTAGCCATGAGTAATTCAGTATGGTCAGTGTCACTAATGGTGCCAAGTTTTTCAGTGTAACTGTGTAGTACCAGTTGATGTTATAGTTTGCTAACTTCTATGTTCTTGAAAAAGAAACCGTTTGCTAAATTCGCTCGAGTTTGGGTGCCGGCACGCAGGTGAGGGTTTGTAACGGGAAGCCAGTGACGATCGTGGCGTCCCGAGCTGGATTCTATCCGTCGGGGAAGCGAGCACTCATTAACCACTCCCTTGTTGGGTTGTTGCAGCAGACGAACCGTGGATTTGAGGCAGTAAGTAAAATATTGAGATGTTTTAGTTTATTTCTTATCAATGGTTGCTCATTAGTATGGAAAATGTGTTCCAAATTTGCAGGCTTACAAGGCTCTTATGAAGGCTTTTGTTGAGCACAACAAGGTGAGATTCGCTAATGCTTGTTTCTAACCAAAAACAAAATGTAATCAGATGCGCTTCAACGTGTGAAACATTCAGAATCTGAACCAATATTTTTGGGCAAGTGGGGGTGTATGCTTGTGTTCATCTAAAATAGAATTCACAACTGCAATTTGGAAGTTTGCTCTTTAATTCTCATTTCTTTCCAGTTTGGAAATCTTCCTTACGGATTCCGGTCAAACACTTGGGTTGTTCCTCCTGTTGTTGCGGACTCGCCATCAGTGTTCCCACCCCTTCCAACAGAAGATGAAACTTGGGGTGGCAATGGTGGTGGCCTGGGAAGAGACGGGAAACATGACCATAGACCGTGGGTGAAAGAATTTGCCATCCTTGCTGCAATGCCTTGTAAAACAGCTGAGGAGAGGCAAGTCCGAGACAGGAAGGCTTTCCTACTCCATAGCTTGTTTGTAGATGTTGGTGTCCTTAAAGCTATTGCAGCCATCCAGAATTTGATCCCCGATGATAAGAGTTCACATGAAAAAACAAATGGCACAGCAACTTCAGTTCCGCACACACAACAAATTGGGGATATGAAAATAACGGTAACAAAAGACAAAGCAGATGCAAGTTCTAAGTCAGATGTTAAGTTAGATGGAAGTCAGGCTCCAGGAGTATCATTTGATGATCTTGCTAAGAGGAACTTGCTGAAGGGAATCACTGCTGATGAGAGTGCAACAGTACATGTAAGATTTTTTCTTTGGTACAGATGATTACAAGATGCTTATATTTATTTTTTCTGTTAACTAAAGAAGTAATTCATCTTGTTTACAGGATACTGCTACTCTTGGTGTGGTTGTTGTGAAGCATTGTGGGTATACAGCTGTTGTCCAAGTTCCACTGGATGCTCAACTGACAACCGTTGTTCCAGCACAGCAGGACATTCACATTGAAGATCAGCCGGAGGGAGGTAGCAATGCTCTCAATGTCAACAGGTCAGTACTGGCAACATTTGTATGATATACGGTTATTTCCTTGTGTTTATTTAACACCATGAGTTCACCCAAAACCAATTCCAAGTAATTTACTTCAGCTCCCGTGCACTTGGTCCTTTTTTATTTTATTTCTCTGCCGCTGTATTGGTTAGATAAAACCAGCAATGACCGATTTTCTCTTTGTCAGCTTAAGGATGCTTCTTCAGAAGTCATGTGCTCAGTCACCTGGAGCAGTTCAGCGGTTGCAGAGTTCTGATCCTGAAGAGAACGAGGCTACCACAAATTTTGTTCGGAAAATAATTACAGATAGCATGCAGAATCTTGAAGGTGAGGCTCCAAGAGAAACAAGACCAATCAGATGGGAGCTTGGTGCTTGCTGGGTACAGCATCTACAGAATCAAACTTCTGAGAAGGCCGATGGTAAGAAAGGTGATGAGACTAAGGATGTTCCTACAGTAAAAGGCCTGGGAAAACAATTTGGTCAGCTTAAGGAGATCAAGAAGAAGTCAGATGACAAGAGTGGAAAGAATGCATCCACAAAAGATAGTACTTCGTTAAATACAAATGATGCACATTCAGACACCACTGCGAGTACAAAGGAGGATAAAGAGGCTATTCTGCAGAAAGCGCTAACAGAAGCTGCTTTCCAAAGACTAAAAGAATCTGAGACTGGACTTCATGCTAAGGTTTTTCCCTCATCATGTCGGCGTTGGAGTTTCCTTAAATGTTTTTTTTTCGAGAAAACGCAAAAGCCTTGCGTTTCTTTGCATTGAAAAGGGGGGGAGTTTCCTTAAATGTTTTCAGGCGAAATGAACTACAGTAATTTTGTACTAGATCCCACTTCTCCAAACAACAGCACACCAAGTAGATGTCCAAACGAAAATTTACATTAGTCCACGGTTGGCCTTGCTGTGACTCAACTATCATTGTAGTTAGTTTGTTCATAAATTATGTTTCTATAAGGACGCCTAGCCCCTCAGCAGTTAGTGAAGAATTTGCCCATTTGTTGATTGTTGTGTTGCTACATGAAACATACTGGTATGATACTCTATGTCTGTGGCGTTTATGTCTCTCAACATGCTCTTCCCATTCTTTAACGTTATAGTATGTTTTACGATCAGATGTTTTTTCTGTGCAGTCCCCCGATGAATTGATTGAGATGGCATACAAATATTATGATGATACTGCCCTGCCAAAATTGGTAATATACTGTACTCATGTAGCAGCTACAATAACGTATTCCGGGTGGCACATTATTTTGACTATCATCCTTATCATGTTATCAGGTAGCAGACTTTGGCTCACTTGAGCTTTCCCCTGTTGATGGAAGGACATTGACAGATTTCATGCACACCAGAGGCCTCCAGATGCGCTCACTGGGACAAGTGGTACATACTATGTAGTTCGGTCAAGCTCAAGAACATATCTTCATTTATCTGAATATAAATAAAAGAAATAAAACAGCTGAAAAAAAATCACAACTGAAGTACTCTTTTATTTTGCTGTGTTTCAGGTTGAGCTTTCTGATAAGCTCCCGCACATACAGTCACTGTGTATACACGAGATGGTAGTTCGAGCATTTAAGCACATAGTTCGTGCAGTTATTGCATCTGTCGATGATATAAATGACATGGCTCAATCAGTTGCATCATGTTTAAATATATTGCTGGGACCATTTCCAGAAGAAAATAATGATGGCAAGTGCGGAGAGGATCATAATCTCAGGCAGAAGTGGTTGGAGGTCTTTTTGATGAAGAGATTTGACTTGGCATGGAAAGACGAATATAGCCTTGATCTAAGAAAGTATGCCATTCTTCGTGGCCTCTGCCATAAGGTAATAGTTTAGATGTCACATAACTTGTTATTTTTAGGTTCAACAATTCTGATTGTTCCTATTCACTCCTGGAACCATAATTCCAATAGGTAGGACTTGAGCTAGTTACCAAAGACTACGACATGGATACACCACATGCATTCAGAAAGTCTGATATCATCAGTATTGTTCCCATCTACAAGGTAAATTTAAACTTATGAAAACTGCAAATACCTGAGGAATGCGTAAATAATTAATGTTATTAACCATGGTCTATTATCTGCAGCATGTTGCATGCTCATCAGCAGATGGTCGCACCCTGTTGGAGTCATCCAAGACTTTCCTGGACAAAGGAAAACTTGAGGATGCTGTTAACTACGGCACAAAGGTATCCTGATCATACCATTACATCCATATGCTATGACTTCTTAGACGCTACTCTAACTACTTCATACAATCTGGACATGACTGTATATGATGGTGCAGGCTCTTGCAAAACTGGTTGCTGTTTGTGGTCCGTATCATAGAATGACCGCAGGAGCATACAGCCTCTTGGCAGTAGTGCTTTATCATACTGGGGACTTCAACCAGGTACCAAAATTTTGGGACCTTGCTGCTAGTTCTCTTTCACAGTATTCAGTAACACTGCCTAGTCTAATTTACATGAGCATTAGCCTATGTACAAACAATGTTGGTTCAAGGAATTGCACTGGGATTCTAGAATTGTTTTTGGGTATTATAATTGGAACAATGCAGAATCATTTTGGCAACACTGAAATGTGATGATTATGTGGAATCTGTAGATCGTAAGCTGCTTTAGTGTAAAAAAAATGCAATAATATTGCTCATCTGAGTGACCTGGAGCTGTCATGCACTTGTCACACCTTTAGCTTTTTAATGCATATAACTATCTATTAGTATCCCTGTTGAGCTGTGTTGTGGAGCTGGCTTTATAAATCTTGTTGCTCTTCGGACCAGGCAACTATCTATCAACAGAAGGCTTTAGATATTAACGAGAGGGAACTTGGACTTGATCACCCAGATACTATGAAAAGCTATGGAGATCTTGCTGTTTTCTACTATCGCCTGCAACATACAGAATTGGCACTAAAGTAAGTGCACGCTGTAATTTATTGAAATTGCATGCTTAGTAGTGTGTTTTTGTCTCAGTTACTTAAAATTTGTGTATTCTTTTTCCTGTGTCAACTACCTTATGTTCTGATTTGTATATTTCAGGTATGTCAACCGTGCCCTATATCTTTTGCACCTGACATGTGGCCCATCTCACCCTAATACTGCTGCAACTTACATCAATGTTGCTATGATGGAAGAAGGGTTGGGTAACGTCCATGTAGCACTCCGTTACCTGCATGAGGCGCTAAAATGTAACCAACGGCTGCTTGGTGTTGATCACATACAGGTATGCAACTCAACCTCGCCTTGTGTTTCAGTGTGACTGTATGTTGCGCTCTGACACATACATTAGTGCCCACTTACATGGCTACACTGAAAGCTCATCTTTATTGACAGACGGCTGCTAGTTATCATGCTATTGCTATTGCTTTGTCTTTAATGGAAGCATACTCGTTGAGTGTCCAACATGAAAAAACCACTCTACGAATACTTCAATCAAAGCTCGGATCAGAAGATCTTCGAACACAGGTAATCAGAAAGAAAAATACTTCCTGATGATGAATTCTCCCACTTAGTCTTCAGTTTTTTTTTCCAATGATCTGCCTTTCTCATAGCAACAAGGAAATCTGATGACCCATATTTTGCACAGGATGCTGCTGCCTGGCTGGAATACTTCGAGTCCAAGGCACTAGAGCAGCAGGAAGCAGCACGCAATGGTACTCCAAAGCCTGATGCTTCAATAGCAAGCAGAGGCCATCTGAGGTAGACGACATAATAGCTTGTGATAGCTAAATATTTTCATTGAAGAGATGGCAAAGTTTTTTTTTTTTTTTTTGGAGTCGTTTGCTAGTGAACATCAATATTGTAAGTGTCAACATGGATTCTCGATAAAGTTTAATAGAAGTGATGACCTGATCCAAAATGGAAACTTTTACCTTTATAGCTGTTCGGTCGGAGACAGTGCAAAAGGAAGAGAGTACTGAAAAATCTAAATGCGTGGATGTATTTACTGAATATACAATTTTGAATACTGTCTGCTTCTTCAGTATGGATCTTATATTGTCCTTTTGTCAGTGTATCAGATCTTCTCGATTATATCAATCCAGATGACGAGCTCAAGGCTAAGGAAATGTTAAAGAAACAAGCCCGTGCTAAGGTAAGTTCATCATCAGGACCTTTCTATATGTTGTCTTATCTCTCTAGTGGTCATCCTCATGCATTTACATTATTTGTCGTAGATAAAAGGTCGTACCGGGCAAAACCCATCTGAAATAGCAGATGATGAAGATCAAAGGAGCCCTCCACCTAACAGTGAGCGTTCATCAACTGAGAAGGAAAACTCTGAAGTCAAAGAGAAATTAACTGAGAAGAAAAGCTCTGAAATCAAAGAGAATGGAACCGTTCTGGAGCATGTGAAAGTGAAATTGGAAGAGGAAAAACCAAGTAACACTGTGGTCCACATGCCTCAAGATGATTATACTGAAGAGAACAGATCTGAGGAGGGGTGGCAAGAGGCTGTTCCAAAGGGACGTACCATGGGGAACCGCAAAACTGGTGCAAGTGTGAGGAGGCCAAACCTGTCAAAGATCAGTACAAATGCCAGCAATAATAGTGAGAATGGAAGATACAAAGGCAGAGTTCCATCCAACTCTTCCCCTCGAGTTTCACCTAATGAGACTGCAGCTTCTGTTGCTTCCAGCCCTCTTGCAAAGAAATTGGCAAAGAGTTCGAGCTTCAATTCCAAAGCAGGTAATCCGGCTATCTCATCAAACAGTGGGGAGAATTCACCCAAACCCAAATCCATGGCAGCAAGCTTAGCCACCACCCCTGCAGCTGCCAAGGTGATGCCATCTGCAGCACCAATTGTCAGTCAAACAGTAAGGAAGTCACTGTCATACAAGGAAGTGGCAATAGCTGCACCAGGAACTCTTGCCAAAGCATTGAATGATGTAACAGAGGAAAAGGATGCAACTGCTCCAGGTGTAAATCTTGGAAGTGCCAAGGCTCCCAAAGAAAGCAATGTTCGCCCTTCTGAGGAGAAAGACGGAGCAATACAAGTGTCACCAAAGGATAACAATTTGCAAGTATCAAAAGCAACAGATGAGCACAAATCTCCCAGTTCTGATACTGAACAAGCCAATGGTTCGGTAGGATCAAATCAAGCTGAGAAGGCCTCAGATTCAGCAGAGACATCTACAGACAAGAACCAATCACCAGCAGCACTAGCGGACGTCCCAAATGAAGAAGCAGCAACTTTGACTGAGGCGAATGATTCTTCATCCAATGATGATGAAACAGGTCCAGGAGAGGATAATCAAGAACAGCTGTCTAGTGGGGCCGAAAATGAGAAATCTTCACCATCTGGAAGTGAAAAGAATGATTCACCAGTAGAAGGTGCCAAAGAGACGGCCAGTAAACTCAATGCTGCTGCTGCTCCATTCAGTCCAGCCACTGTGCCAGCTTTTGGTTCAATGGCCGTACCAGGTTTCAGAGAACATGGAGGACTCCTGCCATCACCAGCCAATGTACCCCCAATGCTGGCCATCCCTCTCCGTAAGCACCCTCACCAATCTGCGACTGCAAGGGTTCCTTATGGTCCACGTCTAGCCGGAGGGTTCAACAGATCAGGGCACCGGGTGCCTCGTAACAAGCCTGTGTTGCCAAGCGGAGAAGTTCTTCCAGAGGCAGCCACATCCCCTAAAGTGATGAACCCTCATGCGGCGGAGTTTGTGCCGGGTCAATCTCGGAGTCCTGATGGCCATCCAGGATCTCCTACTGAACCTCTAGCATCGCCAGCTGGTATTCAAGCATCACTGGATGGGCTTCCATCATCTCCAGATAGTATAGTTGAATCACCCAAGACTGTATCCCCGCAAGTTTCAGAAACTAGTGAGACTAGTCCCGAAGGAAACGATACATCTAGTGGAGTTGATGTTGAAGCTGGGACTGAGAGCAACAACACGGAGGAGAAGAACAACCATGTGGAATGTGAGGACAGTGAAGTGAAACCTGATCAAGCCATAGTTTCTGAAGGTGCTGAAGTTGACGCAACAGCCCCGAAAGATGCTCGAGATGACGCTTCAACCCCAAAGGATGCTCAAGATGATTCAAGCTTGACTGAAAAGCCGAAGTCCTGGGCTGATTACAGCGACGGGGAAGTCGAGGCCGTTCAGGTTGCGAGCTAAGAAAAGATGGTCTTCTCAGCCTCTCAGGTAGTTACAGGAAATTTTATTCTTACACAGATGAGCCTTTCTTATGGACAATAAAAGCATGCTAATGGAAACCAACATGCTGCTGTTTTTTTGCTGAAAGGAGGAGATGCTGGTTTTCTGGGTAGAGAATTAGTTGCTTTCTGATCTATTTCATGGTTTCTAGTACCTACTTGTTTCTGCTGCCCTGCAGTGGTGCTACGGTATTGCAAGGGCTTGCATTGCCATGGAACTTTGAACATCTTCAGAATGTCCAACTGTCATCATGGTGGCCTTGTTTCAGTTTGCTTTGTCATTGCAAAGGAGCTTGGGAAGATCAGAGAGGTGGTAAACACGTTTTGCTTGGCATTTTTATTTCCTTTATCCATAAACTGGACACACTGCCGACTTGACATCTCTGTAGTTATTTCTTCTGAATTTTGATAAATTAGACTGCTGTAAAGAAAATCGACACTTCCCTGAGCAGGAAGTTTGTATCAAGTGTCCCTGTAATCAGGCCGTTGCTTTTTGGACAATTTTGCTTGTACAAGAATCCATGAGACACTGATCCATTTTGTGATTATCACTTGATTTGATTTGATTTGAAGATTAATAGATCTGTTTTATTTTTGTATTGTTTATGTGCATTTCTAGGATGTCCATTATAAAATTGTGGCGCGTATCTCAGATATATGGACCAATTCAACAATGTTCTGGCCAGACACGATTTTCTTATGACGTTTTCAGCTTGAAGGAACAACGTTCTTAGTTTTGTAGTTGAGGGTCGAAATATAGATTTTGACAATAATTTGTTGGGCCAAGTCCCTCCACACGGAGGTGCGTTGGCAGCCTACCATTGACCCACATAAGTCCAACATATCTATACCTAAGGCTACTCCCAATGCTCCACCTTGTACAGGTGCTAAGGCTGTCACATAGGCAAAAAATCAAATGTGACAAGCTAATTAATAGGAGAGAGATGAATGTGGTGACCTCAAAAAGAAACAATGCGCTTAAGCGCGTGAATTTAGGTAAATAATTAAATGAAAGAAATGCACCAATGCATGCACAACTTTAGTTGCAAAAGCAGTAAATAAGGAGGTTTAGCTACAATAAGCCAAGCAACTATGCATTGAGGACTTCAGCTGCTAAACTATTTAATGTGCTTAGCACCTCATCTTATCTTATATATAGCACACAAAGTCGGCTATTGCCTCTGTCGGAACACCGTCGCCGCCGTTTTGCAAAAAAAAAAACATCATGTTTTATGGTAATTAAACCCGTCGTCCCCTTTTAAGTGACTAATCTAAGATAACGTTTCATTTTTGCAGAATCTTCCCTGTAGTTTAGTATATTCAACGCACAATCCTTTAAAAAGACCCATCACGATTCACGTCACGATCCCTCCCCATGCAGGGCGCACGGCCGCCGCCTTCCTCGGTGAGTCCGCGGACGGAATCCACTCCGGGAGCAGCGGTATCCATTCCTACGATGCCTCCCTCTCCCTCGAGCATCGACCTCCTCGACAGCCTTCCTCCCGTGCCATGTATAGGAGACGTCGGCTGCCACCATTGCCGGAACGCCTGCGGCGGCTGCGCTGCTGACTACTTTAGTGGACGTGATGGCTTAGGTACATCTCCCTATCCCTGATCTCTTCCTCCACTCATCTCTTGCTTGCCTCTGCCATATTGAGGTGCATCTGGATCTGGGCGATTTCATGGCCGTCATGGCTTTCGAATCGGCCTCTTGTTTTTTTTGAAAGAAAGGGGCTCCCCCCCTGCTTCATTTTATTAATGAAGCATACCGCCAACGATATCCAACTTACATACCCAGCCAGAAAAGTAAGATCGACCTAAAAACAGGTCCAGACAAAACATAAACCTCCAAATTTTTAAGAGCTAAGACAAACATAACTCCAAAAACCATAGTCTAGTCTATCACAGCTCTTCACCAAGCAATCCGCAGCAGTTCTCCTCTCTTCTTATCTAGCTCAAAGACGAACTGACGCAGCACCAGCTCCTGAGTGGCGTCGCAGAGAATAGCCCATTATCGCAGGAAGAGCCTTAGCTTCAAGAGTACACAGTCCAGACTTTTCCATGTTCGACCCTGGAAGAAAAATTCATTTCTCAAACGCCAAATACTCCATAAGGAGGCAGCCACAACCATATTATGTATAGGTTTCTTCTTGCACATCAGCCACAAGGCATGAATATCATGAAAGCAGGAGATAGTAATATGAAATACATCCTCAAATAGTTGCCGGATACAAGAAGCTACAACACAATCAAAGAATAGATGTTGAACTGATTCCATCTCAGAACAAAATAAGCAAGATGGGTCTTCCACACTTCTCCTCTTAGCTAAGTTGTCTCTAGTCAGTACTTTGTTCTTCATGCAAAGCCAAAGAAAAACATGGATGTTTTGAGGACAAAGAACTTTCCATAGCTTGTCCCCAACCTTATGATCAACCCCACCATAGTTAATAGCATTATAAAAGGATTTAACAGAATATATTCCTTTTGGTTCCAGCATCTAGATAGGAGTATCAGGGGAATTGGAGAGGGGGATCTTTTTAATAGTCTCAATCAGAAGATTCCACCTATCCACCCCTCTACTGTCAACACATCTTCTAAAGGATATCTTAAGTTCATTTCCATCCCACACCTGAAATATGGTACAATCAGGTTGGTTGCAAATTTAAAATAGGTCCCAAAACTGAACCATCAGGGAACAATCCCCCACCCAAATATCAGTCCAGAATTTAACTTTCCTACCATCACCAATCTTCCATCTATAGAAAGTCTTAGAGGCATCAAGTGCCCAAGTAACACCCTTCCAGAAAGAAGAAGAACCATTTTCAGGTTTGGACCATAAGATATTGGGAGAATCAATATTATACTTGAAAGAAATAATATCTTTCCAATCCTTAGTTTGATTATCAAAAAATATTTTCCCCCACGAGACCAGAAGAGCCATATTAAACTCTTTAAGGTTAGGCACCCCCAGCCCCCCAAAAGCTTTCTTCCTAGCAACAAAACCCCAACTAGCAAGATGATATCTGTGCTGGTCTCCCACATTCCCCCAGAAAAAGTGAGCCATTTGAGAATTAATGGCCTCAATGGCCCATTTTGGGAATTTAATTACAACCATTAAGTAAGCAGGTATGCTAATAATGCAGGCACAGAGAAGAATCAACTTCCCTCTGTAGGTGAGATGTTTGCCCAACCATCCAGATATGCACCTAATGATCCTATCAATGATAGGTTGGAGGTCCTCCCTAGATAATTTGTTATAATGAAGGGGCACACCCAGGTACTTAATAGGGAAAGAGCCAATTTTACAACAATATTATCTAAGATGAGTTGAGGATTTTTTTTCCCTGCTAAGAGCATCTCTAGTAGAACCCTCAAATCCTTAAATGTAAAACCAGTTTTAAGGGTTGAGAATTGCCCAATTTTAACACTTTTAAGGGTTGAAAAATAGGGGCAAAGAGTAGAACCCTCAAACCCAACCCTTATAACGGAATATTCCGTTATAAGGGTTGGGTTTGAGGGTTCTACTCTTTGCCCCAACCCCAACCCTTAAAACTGTCATTTGGCATTGCATAATTTTCACTAGAAAAACATAATAAACCTCCAAACAAACACGGAAATAAAGATCATTGATGCATGGTTTAATAGTTTTTACATCACACAATCATCATCTTCCCCCTCTACTCGGCACCATCACCAAAAAATTACACTTGGCGCCATTTCCTAGACCACTTCCACGTCCATCAAGCACCTCCATTATTGCCGGTGGTGGAGTCTTCCACACCGCCATCGCCACCACAACTCATCGGAGCGTCACCTCGAAGAGTAGAGGACGCAACACGGAATATCCTCTTCCTCTCCGCGATGTCCTCCTTGTAGTCCTTCCACCATTGCAATTGTTCTTGATCCATGTCCTTCTTGGACATCATCATGTGCTCCTTCTCTTCCACCATGAGTTCTTTCCATACCTTTGCCTCTTTCACCTTGATCATCCTCTCCTCCAAGTCGGCCTTGCGCTTTGCTTCTTCACGCTTTGCTTCCACTTGTGCAAGCTTGACCTCTTTCTTCTTCTCGGTGATAAGAAGCTTCGTCTCCAATGTCTTCGTTGTCAATTCCTCTCTTGCCTTCATCATTTGCTCCATCTTCTCCCTTAGGCTTGACGCCTCTCCTTCCATCTTCACCCTTACCTTGCCCTTCTTGGTTCCCTCGGGCTTGCCCAAGTTCCTCTCCCCCTCCTCATCTTCACTATCATCCATCCTAAGCATTGTCGACTTCTTGGGTGCGGTCTCTTGATCCCTCAACTTCCACTTGTCAAAGATTTGAAGAATTGCCCAAGCATGTTTAAATGGGAATGGCTTGCCCTTGGAAGCGGCCATCTCCTTGTACCTCATGCCGGCAATTGCCTCCTATCAACCACACATAATCACATAAGAACACAACAATGGCCACACATAATCACATAATCAAAATAGTGAAGATATATGTACTCACATAGTCACTCTCCACGGTTCCACTAGGTGGTGCATCCCTCACTTGGTCCATGGCCGCACTCCAACGAGCACAAGCGGGCTTCATCAACTCCCACCGGACTTGAAGCGACCGGTAAGTGCGAGAGATGAACCCACTATTCTTCGGCTTGATCCTACAATAGTTGTCCTCGATCCTTTGCCAATACAGTTTACCGGTTTGGTCCGTGCCGGTGGTTGCATCCATCCCCACAGCTGCCCAAGCACGAACCAAGAGGATATCTTCCGCCTCGGTGTAGTTTGTCGACCGCGTGCGTGGATGGGAAGCGGCGGTGAATGCCTCCTCCCCTATCTCGGCCACCTCCTCCTCGTCATCCCCTTCATCCTCCTCATCTTCCTCCAAGTCATCAACCCTAAAGGGTTCTAGAGGCGGAGCCCCGAGGTCCACCTCCGCGTCTTGGAGAAGGTTCATGAACGAGGATGGGGTTGCCATTTCCTCGAACACCTCGTGCGCGACGGGAGGAGGTTCGGCGGGGGTGGCAGCAGGCTTCTTCCGTGTCGCGAGCTTCTTCCGCTGCTTGGCCACGGCGGAGGACTCGCCGGCGGCCCTGGAGGCAGCCCCTCGCGGCCCACGGGAGGCCGCCTTCGGCCGGCTCTTCTTGAGGGCCGGAGCGTCGTCGGGGGCGGAAGCCGGGGCGGTGGCAGGGGCGGGAGCGGCGGCCGGGGCTGGCGCGGACGGAGGCGGTGGCAGGCAGGCCTGCCCGCCGCCGCTTGGCCCCGACGGTGGCGGGGGCGGCCGGGGCTGGCGCTGCGGCGGCCGTGGCGGGGACGGGGCCGGCAGGGGCGGGCGAGGGCCGCCGCTTGGCCGGGGCGGGCTTGGCCGGGGCGGGGACGGCCGGGGCCGGGGCGGGCGCTACAGCCGCGGCCGGGGCGGGGACGGGGCCGGTAGGGGCGGGCTCGGCCGGGGCCGGGGCGGGCGCGGCGGCCGGCGGCGGCGGGGGGCTCCATGGCGGCGGCGGGGGCGAGGCGGGCGCGAGGAAGGCGACGGCTGGAGACGGAAGCGGGATGAAAATCCCTCCCGCGCTGGAGCTGAAGTGGAGTGCGGGTTGGGAGGAGAAACTCCTCCCAACCCTCACTTCTACAGGCTCAAAACTAGTTTGAGGGTCGGACCTCTAAAAATATGTACGGGTTTAAGGATTTAAGGGTTCTAGTCTACGCCGTTTTTCGGACGAAAACTATAAAAAAAACGGTTATTTTTAAGGGTTTGGGGGTTTGAGGGTTCTACTAGAGATGCTCTGGGTTCTATAGAGATGCTCTAAGAGCATCTCTAGTAGAACCCTCAAACCCCCAAACCCTTAAAAATAACCGCTTTTCTACAGTTTTCGTCCGAAATGAGAGCAAGGAGAAGAAAGGGAGGAAGAAGAAGATAGAGAAGAAAGAAGAAGAAGAAAGAAGAAGAAGAAAGAAGAAAGAAGGAAGGGAAGGAGAGCCCCTTTCGGCCAAGAGGTGGCCGACTGGCCTCCTGTCGGCCACCAGGAGGCCGACTGGCTGGCGCAAGCCGACAGGGATCCATCGACGTGTTCTGGCCAGTACTCGGCCGACGCGTGGCCGACTCAACACCTGTCGGCTAACTGGTGGCCGACTGCCACCTTTCGGCCACTGGCAAGCCGACAAGTGGCAGTCGGCCACTGGGAGGCCGACGTTGCAATATATTTCAAAATTTTCAAATAGACACAATATTTTTCAAAAAGATTTGAAAAAAGATAATGTTTAAATTTTTTTAGCAAAAACATTGGTCCATAGCGTGCCACATGGTGCCACCCACCAACCGGTGGTTGCGTGGCTTGGCTGTTTCCGCCAAAACCCACGCATCCGATTAAATCACTGCTTAGAGCATATCTAGTACAACCCTCAAACCCTTAAAAATAACGTTTTTTTACAGTTTTTGTCAAAAAAACAGCGTAGACTAGAACCCTTAAATCCTTAAAAAAAATAGAGGTCCAACACGCAAACGCGTTCCCAGCCTATAGAAGTGAGGGTTGGGAGGAAAAACTTCCCCCAACCCGCAGTCCTCTTCCCAGATCGCACGGGAGGGAATTCCCCCCGCCTCCCCAGCTCCTCCCGCCGCCTCGCCACCATGGAGGCTTCCCCCGCCCCCGTGCCCCCGCCCGCCGCCCCGCCTGCCCCGCCCGTTGCCGCGCCCGCCCCCGCCCCCGCCCTCGCCCCCGGCCTGCAGCCGATCGTGGCCGACGTGGTGGCGGCGACCCACGTCGGGGCCAAGCAGCGGCAGGCGGGCCTCGCACCGCCTCCTGCCGCCTCCCCGGCTCACGCCCCGGCCACCGTCGCCGCCCCGACGCCCGCCCCCGTCGCCGCGCCCGCCCCCAAGAAGAGCCGGCCGAAGGTGTCCTCCCGTGGGCCGCGAGGGGCTTCCTCCAAGGCCGCGGCGCGGAAGAAGCCCGCGGCCCCGCCCGCCACCGTCGCCGAACCTCCTCCCGCCGCGCACGAGGTGTTCGAGGAAATGGCAACCCCATCCTCGTTCATGGACCTCCTCCAAGACGCGGAGGTGGACCTCGGGGCTCCGCCTCTAGAACCCTTTAGGGTTGGTGGCGACTTGGAGGAAGATGAGGAGGATGAAGGGGATGACGAGGAGGAGGTGGTCGAGATAGGGGAGGAGGCATTCACCGCCGCTTCCCACCCACACGCGCGGTCGACAAACTACACCAAAGCGGAAGATATCCTCTTGGTTCGTGCTTGGGCATCTGTGGAGATGGATGCAACCACCGGCACCGATCAAACCGGTAAACGGTATTGGCACAGGATCGAGGACAACTATTGTAGGATCAAGCCGAAGAATAGTGGGTTCATCTCTCGCAGTTACCGGTCGCTTCAAGGCCGATAGGAGTTGATGAAGCCCACTTGTGCTCGTTGGAGTGCGGCCATGGACAAAGTGAGGGATGCACCACCTAGTGGAACCGTGGAGAGTGACTATGTGAGTACATATCTCTTCACTATTTTGATTATGTGTGTGTACTATGCTATTGGTGGGTTCTTATGTGATTATGTGTGGTTGATAGGAGACAATTGCCGGCATGAAGTACAAGGAGATGGCCGCTTCCAAGGGCAAGCCATTCCCATTTAAGCATGCTTGGGCAATTCTTCAAACCTTTGACAAGTGGTAGTTGAGGGATCAAGAGACCGCACCCAAGAAGTCGGCAATGCTTAGGATGGATGATAGTGAAGATGAGGAGGAGGAGAGCAACTTGGGCAAGCCCGAGGGAACCAAGAAGCGCGAGCAAAGGGTGAAGATGGAAGGAGAGGCATCAAGCCTAAGGGAGAAGATGGAGCAAATGATGAAGGCAAGAGAGGAATTGACAAGGAAGACATTGGAGACGAAGCTTCTTATCACCGAGAAGAAGAAAGAGGTCAAGCTTGCACAAGATGAAGCAAGGCGTGAAGATGCCTAGCGCAAGGCCGACTTGGAGGAGAGGATGATCAAGGTCAAAGAAGCAAAGGCATGGAAAGAACTCATGGTGGAAGAGAAGGAGCACATGATGATGTCCAAGAAGGACATGGATGAAGACCAATTGATGTGGTGGAAGGATTACAAGGAGGACATCGTGTTGGGGAACGTCGCATGGGAAACAAAAAAATTCCTACGCGCACGAAGACCTATCATGGTGATGTCCATCTACGAGAGGGGATGAGTGATCTACGTACCCTTGTAGACCGTACAACAGAAGCTTTAGTGAACGCGGTTGATGTAGTGGAACGTCCTCACGTCCCTTGATCCGCCCCGCGAACTATCCTGCAATCAGTCCCACGATCTAGTGCCGAACGGACGGCACCTCCGCGTTCAGCACACGTACAGCTCGACGATGATCTCGGCCTTCTTGATCCAGCAAGAGAGACGGAGAGGTAGAAGAGTTCTCCGGCAGCGTGACGGCGCTCCGGAGGTTGGTGATGATCTCGTCTCAGCAGGGCTCCGCCCGAGCTCCGCAGAAACGCGATCTAGAGGAAAAACCGTGGAGGTATGTGGTCGGGCTGCCGTGGAAAAGTCGTCTCAAATCAGCCCTAAAACCTCCGTATATATAGGTGGGAGAGGGGAGACCTTGCCTTGGGGCTCAAGGAGCCCCACGGGGGTCGGCCGAGCCAAAGGGGGGAAGGACTCCCCCCCAAACCGAGTCCTACTTGGTTTGGTGGGTGGAGTCCTTCTTTCCTTTCCCACCTCCTCTTTTTTTTTCTCTTTGATTTTTCTTCCAATGCGCATAGGGTCCTTTTGGGCTGTCCCACCAGCCCACTAAGGGCTGGTGCTCCACCCTCAAGGCCTATCGGCTTCCCCGGGTTGGGTTGCCCCCCCGGGAGAACTCCCGGAACCCATTCGCCATTCCCGGTACATTCCCGGTAACTCCGAAAACCTTCCGGTAATCAAATGAGGTCATCCTATATATCAATCTTCGTTTCCGGACCATTCCGGAAACCCTCGTGACATCCGTGATCTCATCCGGGACTCCGAACAACATTCGGTAACCAACCATATAACTAAAATACGCATAAAACAACGTCGAACCTTAAGTGTGCAGACCCTGCGGGTTCGAGAACTATGTAGACATGACCCGAGAGACTCCTCGGTCAATAACCAATAGCGGGACCTGGATGCCCATATTGGATCCTACATATTCTATGAAGATCTTATCGTTTGAACCTCAGTGCCAAGGATTCATATAATCCCGTATGTCATTCCCTTTGTCCTTCGGTATGTTACTTGCCCGAGATTCGATCGTCAGTATCCGCATACCTATTTCAATCTCGTTACCGGCAAGTCTCTTTACTCGTTCCGTAATACAAGATCCCGCAACTTACACTAAGTTACATTGCTTGCAAGGCTTGTGTGTGATGTTGTATTACCGAGTGGGCCCCGAGATACCTCTCCGTCACACGGAGTGACAAATCCCAGTCTTGATCCATACTAACTCAACGAACACCTTCGGAGATACCTGTAGAGCATCTTTATAGTCACCCAGTTACGTTGCGACGTTTGATACACACAAAGTATTCCTCCGGTGTTAGTGAGTTATATGATCTCATGGTCATAGGAACAAATACTTGACACGCAGAAAACAGTAGCAACAAAATGACATGATCAACATGCTACGTCTATTAGTTTGGGTCTAGTCCATCACGTGATTCTCCTAATGACGTGATCCAGTTATCAAGCAACAACACCTTGTTCATAATCAGAAGACACTGACTATCTTTGATCAATTGGCTAGCCAACTAGAGGCTTGCTAGGGACAGTGTTTTGTCTATGTATCCACACATGTAAATGAGTCTTAATTCAATACAATTATAGCATGGATAATAAACTATTATCTTGATACAAGAATTATAATAATAACTGTATTTATTATTGCCTCTAGGGCATAATTCCAACACATCGCGGAGAGGAAGAGGATATTCCGTGGTGCATCCTCTATTCTTCGAGGTGACACTCCGATGAGTGGTGGTGGCGATGGCGGTGTGGAAGACTCCACCACCGGCGACAATGGAGGTGCTTGATGGACGTGGAAGTGGTCTAGGAAATGGCGCCAAGTGCAACTTTTTGGTGATGATGCCGATGAGAGGGGGAAGATGATGATTGTGTGATGTAAAAACTATTAAACCATGCATCAATGATCTTTATTTCCGTGTTTGTTTAAAGGTTTATTGTGTTTTTCTAGTGAAAATTGTGATATGCCAAATGACACTTTTAAGGGTTGGGGTTGGGGCAAAGACTAGAACCCTCAAACCCAACCCTTATAATGGAATATTCCGTTATAAGGGTTGGGTTTGAGGGTTCTAGTCTTTGCCCCTGTTTTTCAACCCTTAAAAGTGTCAAAAATGGCCAATTCTCAACCCTTAAAACTGGTTTTAGATTTAAGGGTTTGAGGGTTCTACTGGACATGCTCTTAGGCTGCCCGTAATGGTAGTATCATAGGTAGTATCATACATGTCAATTAGGCAATTTCGATGAGGTGACATAGAATTAAATGAAGAAAGAGAGGGTTGAGTATCATATTAAAGGATGTGCTACTATGTGTCTTGCATGGCAATAAATGAACTACTCTATGATACTAACATATGATATGCATTACAGATGTGGTATCATACACTAGTATCATATGCATGATACTAGTATATGATACTACCCATTACAACCAGCCTTAGGGACTACACTTTTTCCACGATTACTCCAATCTTTATCGGATGCAATAAATGATGCATTACATGACTAATCACAACCTAGAAGTTTTTTCTTTTTTCGTTGATCCGTATTTTCAAAACGTTTTATCTCCTAAACCGTGCATCCAAATCTCAAACCATTTTCACTGTTGGCTTTCTCACGTCGAGGTCTTCAAAACTAGATCTCATGTTGATAGGTTTTGATGAACTTTTTTTCACGAAAAAAAACTGAAGAAAAAGACGGACGAAAAAATCGTGCCTCACGCAATAGGAAAAAAACAGAGAACGCGTTTTCCCCTTTTTGAGAGGCACAGGTCGCGTCTCTCATGAATGCAAAACCGTATCTCTCGCGGAAGCAAAGCCGTGTCTCTCGCAAAAAAACAGAAAACGTGTCGCGGAAGCAAAACCGTGCCTCTCACCAAAAAAACAGAAAACGTAGTTTTTCGCGAAAAAAAATGAAAAAAAATTCGTCCAAAAGCTACGAAAGACCGGTATAAAGAGAACACAAAAAACCCGGAAAAACCACTCAAAAAAGACGAAAACGCGTGCGAACAAATAAAAAAATCTGAAGGGAACGCTCAGAGCGCGGCACGTGGCTACGACTGGGAACGCGCCAAGTAACGGTGTGTGGAAGTGATCGCTAAAACGCTTGTGAAGGAGTGCTCGCTAACTAGTTGCTCTCGTCGACCGGGTAGTAAACCTGAGCATATCCCGGGGCGGGTCGGATTTTACAAAGCCCGAACTGGAAATGCCAAGCATGAGCCCGGCGTGGCCCGGCCAAAAAAACATAAATTCAAACTCGAGCCCGGTCTGAATGGTCTTAAAAGGTGAATACCGGGTCGGGTCGGGCCGGGCCTCCACGTAAATTGTCATTTTTGGTAAGCCCGAGCCCGGCCCGATCTGCTTTCGAGGCCCGATTTGAAAGCCCGAGCCCGGCCCGAACACAAAGCCCGACCCGACCCGGTCCGGGTTTTTCGAGGTGGGCTGCCCATGCCCAGATGTACGTGGTAGCAATCCATCTTAATACTACATTATCCACGAAATGATTCAAAATTGATTTTTTGTAAAGTAATTTTTTTTATGGTAGTTCGGACACGAGAAATGTTGTTATCCGTCACTCCCTTCCCATCCAAAATCTTTTCCGGACACCGCGACTCTATCCTCCTCGTTTCTCCTTTTCCTTCTTTCTTTTTTCCCTTCGCCGCCACTCTACCATCATGCCTCGCCCGTGTCAGTCTCCATCACCCTTCGGTGCTCCATCAAGACTCTGTGCCGCTTCTCTCCCATCTCAGGTCAACTCCTGTCCTCCGACCGTCCCGTCACGTACCATCCACTACTGTTATTCTCATCATGCCCGGCAATTGTTCAATGAATCGTTGGAGCTGAAAATAGTTGTTCCTTCTTCTTTCTAGCAATGGATTCTGATTTGGAATACATGTATGAGCATTATATTGAGTCGTCCGACGGCTCGTCGGATGAGGACTACTACGATGAGACGACGATGATGCATGTGGTGCTTGAAGATGTGAAGCGCGTGGAGGAGCATGTTCTCAATTCCAAGGGCTCGATCAAGGGTCATCGAGTGCTCAACCGCAATAGGGCATGTGAGCATTTGACACTGATGGCCGACAACTTTGCCCCCGATGCACTATTTGTTGACCATTTTTGCTGGTGTTTTCGGATGCGGGAGGCTATTTTCGATCGTTTGTACCATGGCGTCCTGTCATGCGATGACTACTTCATTCTGAAGAAGGACGTCGTGGGAACAATAGTGTTCACTAGAGGCTTCTCTCAAAATAGCAAATATTACGGTGGGTGAACAAATTATTGTCGAGCAATTGATAGAACCGCGCAAAGTCATGACGATATCTAAGGCAATGATCATACATATAGGCATCACGTCCGAGACAAGTAGACCGATATTTCTGCATATACTACTATTACTCCACACATCGACCGCTATCCAGCATGCATCTAGTGTATTGAGTTCATGATGAACAGAGTAACGCCTTAAGCAAGATGACATGATGTAGAGGGTGTTGGGGAACGTCGCATGGGAAACAAAATTTTTCCTACGCGCACGAAGACCTATCATGGTGATGTCCATCTACGAGAGGGGATTTCCGATCTACGTACCCTTGTAGATCTCACAGCAGAAGCGTTAAGAAACGCGGTTGATGTAGTGGAACGTCCTCACGTCCCTCGATCCGCCCTGCGAACCGTCCCACGAACCGTCCCGTGATCCGTCCCACGATCCGCTCCGATCTAGTGCCGAACGGACGGCGCCTCCACGTTCAGCACACGTACAGCTCGACGATGATCTCAGCCTTCTTGATCCAGCAAGAGAGACGGAGAGGTAGATGAGTTCTCCGGCAGTGTGACGGCGTTCCGGAGGTTGGTGGTGATCTAATCTCAGCAGGGCTCCGCCCGAGCTCCGCAGAAACGCGATCTAGAGGTAAAACCGTGGAGGTATGTGGTCGGGCTGCCGTGGCAAAAAATTGTCTCAAATCAGCCCTAATACCTCAGTATATATAGGAGGGAGGGAGGGGAGGAGGCAGCCTCAAACCCTCAAGGTTTTGCCGAAATTTGAGGTGGAGGAGTCCTACTCTAATCCTACTTGGAGTAGGATTCCACCTTCCCACTTGGAAACTCTTTCCACCTTGTGTTTTTTCCTTCTCAAACCTTATGGGCCTTAGTGGGAACTTATTCCAGCTCACTAGGGGCTGGTTTATCTCTTCCCATAGCCCATGAGACCCCTTGGGGCGTGACACCCCTCTCGATGGTCCCCGTCACCCCTCCCGGCACTCCCGGTACACTACCGATGAGCCCGAAAGTTTTCCGGTAATGCACGAAAACCTTCCGGTAACCAAATGAGGTCATCCTATATATCAATCTTCGTCTCCGGACCATTACGGAAACCCTCGTGACGTCCGTGATCCCATACGAGACTCCGAACAACATTCGGTAACCAACCATATAACTCAAATATGCATAAAACATCGTCAAACCTTAAGTGTGCAGACCCTGCGGGTTCGAGAACTATGTAGACATGACCCGAGGGACTCCTCGGTCAATATCCAATAGCGGGACCTGGATGCCCATATTGGATCCTACATATTCCGAAGATCTTTATCGGTTGAACCTCAGTGCCAAGGATTCATATAATCCCGTATGTCATTCCCTTTGTCCTTCAGTATGTTACTTGCCCGAGATTCGATCGTCAGTATCCGCATACCTATTTCAATCTCGTTTACCGGCAAGTCTCTTTACTCGTTCTGTAATACAAGATCCCGCAACTTACACTAAGTCACATTGCTTGCAAGGCTTGTGTGTGATGTTGTATTACCGAGTGGGCCCCGAGATACTCTCCGTCATACGGAGTGACAAATCCCAGTCTTGATCAATACTAACTCAACGAACACCTTCGGAGATACCTGTAGAGCATTTTTATAGTCACCCAGTTACGTTGCGACGTTTGATACACACAAAGCATTCCTCCGGTGTCAGTGAGTTATATGATCTCATGGTCATAGGAACAAATACTTGACACGCAGAAAACAGTAGCAACAAAATGACACGATCAACATGCTACGTCTATTAGGTTGGGTCTAGTCCATCACATGATTCTCCTAATGATGTGATCCCGTTATCAAGTAACAACACTTGCCTATGGCCAGGAAACCTTGACCATCTTTGATCAACGAGCTAGTCAACTAGAGGCTTACTAGGGACAGTGTTTTGTCTATGTATCCACACATGCACTGTGTTTCCAATCAATACAATTATAGCATGGATAATAAACGATTATCATGAACAAAGAAATATAATAATAACTAATTTATTATTGCCTCTAGGGCATATTTCGAACAGAGGGATAATCTCAAACCAATGATGAAAACCCCATCTTTTTACCCTTGATGGCAACAACATGATGCGTGCCTCGCTACCCCTTCTGTCAGTGGGTGAGGTCACTGCACGGTATGAACCCAAAAGCAAGCACTTCTCCCATTGCAAGAATCATAGATCTAGTTGGCCAAACAAAACCCACAACTCGAAGAAAATTACAAGGATATGAAATCATGTATAAGAGAGATCAAAAGAAACTCAAATAAGATTCATAGATAATCTGATCATAAATCCACAATTCATCGGGTCTCGACAAACATGTTGGGGAACGTCGCATGGGAAACAAAAATTTTCCTACGCGCACGAAGACCTATCATGGTGATGTCCATCTACGAGAGGGGATGAGTGATCTACGTACCCTTGTAGATCGTACAGCAGAAGCGTTAGTGAACGCGGTTGATGTAGTGGAACGTCCTCATGTCCCTCGATCCGCCCCGCGAACAATCCCGCGATCAGTCCCACGATCTAGTACCGAACGGATGGCACCTCCGCGTTCAGCACACGTACATCTCGACGATGATCTCGGCCTTCTTGATCCAGCAAGAGAGACGGAGAGGTAGAAGAGTTCTCCGGCAGCGTGACGGCGCTCCGGAGGTTGGTGATGACCTTGTCTCAGCAGGGCTCCGCCCGAGCTCCGCAGAAACGCGATCTAGAGGAAAAACCATGGAGGTATGTGGTCGGGCTGCCGTGGAAAAGTCGTCTCAAATCAGCCCTAAAACCTCCGTATATATAGGTGGGAGGGAGGGGACCTTGCCTTGGGGCTCAAGGAGCCCCAAGGGGGTCAGCCGAGCCAAGGGGGGAAGGCTCCCCCCCCAAACCGAGTTGGACTTGGTTTGGTGGGTGGGAGTCCTTCCCTTCCTTCCCACCTCCCTTTTTTTTTCTTTCTCTTTGATTTTTCTTTGTATGGCGCATAGGGCCCTTTTGGGCTGTCCCACCAGCCCATTAAGGGCTGATGCGCCACACTTATGGCCTATGGGCTTCCCCGGGGTGGGTTGCCCCCCCGGTGAACTCCCGGAACCCATTCGTCATTCCCGGTACATTCCCGGTAACTCCGAAAACCTTCCGGTAATCAAATGAGGTCATCCTATATATCAATCTTCGTTTCCGGACCATTCCGGAAACCCTTGTGACGTCCGTGATCTCATCTGGGACTCCGAACAACATTCGGTAACCAACCATATAACTCAAATACGCATAAAACAACGTCGAACCTTAAGCGTGCAGACCCTGCGGGTTCGAGAACTATGTAGACATGACCCGAGAGACTCCTCGGTCAATATCCAATAGCGGGACCTGGATGCCCATATTGGATCCTACATATTCTACGAAGATCTTATCGTTTGAACCTCAGTGCCAAGGATTCATATAATCCCGTATGTCATTCCCTTTGTCCTTCGGTATGTTACTTGCCCGAGATTCGATCGTTAGTATCCGCATACCTATTTCAATCTCTTTTATTAGCAAGTCTCTTTACTCGTTCCGTAATACAAGATCCCGCAACTTACACTAAGTCACATTGCTTGCAAGGCTTGTGTGTGATGTTGTATTACCGAGTGGGCCCCGAGATACCTCTCCGTCACACGGAGTGACAAATCCCAGTCTTGATCCATACTAACTCAACTAACACCTTCGGAGATACCTGTAGAGCATCTTTATAGTCACCCAGTTACGTTGCGACGTTTGATACACACAAAGTATTCCTCCGGTGTCAGTGAGTTATATGATCTCATGGTCATAGGAATAAATTCTTGACACGCAGAAAACAGTAGCAACAAAATGACACGATCAACATGCTACGTCTATTAGTTTGGGTCTAGTCCATCACGTGATTCTCCTAATGACGTGATCCAGTTATGAAGCAACAACACCTTGTTCATAATCAGAAGACACTGACTATCTTTGATCAACTGGCTAGCCAACTAGAGGCTTGCTAGGGACGGTGTTTTGTCTATGCATCCTCACATGTAAATGAGTCTTCATTCAATACTATTATAGCATGGATAATGTTGGGGAACGTCGCATGGGAGACAAAAATTTTCCTACGCGCACGAAGACCTATCATGGTGATGTCCATCTACGAGAGGGGATGAGTGATCTACGTACCCTTGTAGATCGTACAGCAGAAGCGTTAGAGAAGGCGGTTGATGTAGTGGAATGTCCTCACGTCCCTCGATCCGCCCCGCGAACAATCCCGCGATCAGTCCCACGATCTAGTACCGAACGGACGGCACCTCCGCGTTCAGCACACGTACAGCTCGACGATGATCTCGGCCTTCTTGATCCAGCAAGAGATACGGAGAGGTAGAAGAGTTCTCCGGCAGCGTGACGGCGCTCCGGAGGTTGGTGATGATCTCGTCTCAGCAGGGCTCCGCCCGAGCTCCGCAGAAACGCGATCTAGAGGAAAAACTATGGAGGTATGTGGTCGGGCAGCCGTGAGAAAGTCGTCTCATATCTTCCCTAAAAGCCCCATATATATAGGAGGAGGGAGGGGGACCTTGCCTTGGGGTCCAAGGGACCCTCAAGGGGTCGGCCGAGCCAAGGGGGGGAGGACTCCCCCCCCAAACTGAGTTGGACTTGGTTTGGTGGGAGGAGTCCCCCTCCCTTCCCACTTCCTCCCTCTTTTTTTTTCTTTTTCCTTTGATTTCCTTCTCTTGGCGCATAGGCCCCCTTGGGGCTGTCCCGCCAGCCCACTAAGGGCTGGTGTGTCTCCCCAAAGCCTATGGGCTTCCCCGGGGTGGGTTGCCCCCCCGGTGAACTCCCGGAACCCATTCGTTATTCCCGGTACATTCCCGGTAACTCCGAAAACCTTCCGGTAATCAAATGAGGTCATCCTATATATCAATCTTCGTTTCCGGACCATTCCGGAAACCCTCGTGACATCCGTGATCTCATCCGGGACTCCGAACAACATTCGGTAACCAACCATATAACTAAAATACGCATAAAACAACGTCGAACCTTAAGTGTGCAGACCCTGCGGGTTCGAGAACTATGTAGACATGACCCGAGAGACTCCTCGGTCAATAACCAATAGCGGGACCTGGATGCCCATATTGGATCCTACATATTCTATGAAGATCTTATCGTTTGAACCTCAGTGCCAAGGATTCATATAATCCCGTATGTCATTCCCTTTGTCCTTCGGTATGTTACTTGCCCGAGATTCGATCGTCAGTATCCGCATACCTATTTCAATCTCGTTTACCGGCAAGTCTCTTTACTCGTTCCGTAATACAAGATCCCGCAACTTACACTAAGTTACATTGCTTGCAAGGCTTGTGTGTGATGTTGTATTACCGAGTGGGCCCCGAGATACCTCTCCGTCACACGGAGTGACAAATCCCAGTCTTGATCCATACTAACTCAACTAACACCTTCGGAGAAACCTGTAGAGCATCTTTATAGTCATCCAGTTACGTTGCGACGTTTGATACACACAAATCATTCCTCCGGTGTCAGTGAGTTATATGATCTCATGGTCATAGGAATAAATACTTGACACACAGAAAACAGTAGCAACAAAATGACACGATCAACATGCTACGTCTATTAGTTTGGGTCTAGTCCATGACGTGATTCTCCCAATGACGTGATCCAGTTATCAAGCAACAACACCTTGTTCATAATCAGAAGACACTGACTATCATCGATCAACTGGCTAGCCAACTAGAGGCATGCTAGGGACGGTGTTTTGTCTATGTATCCACACATGTAAATGAGTCTTCATTCAATACAATTATAGCATGGATAATAAACTATTATCTTGATACAGGAATTATAATAATAACTATACATTTATTATTGCCTCTAGGGCATAATTCCAACAGTCTCCCACTTGCACTAGAGTCAATAATCTAGCCCTCACATCACCATGTGAATTACATTGTAATAAATCTAACACCCATACAGTTCTGGTGTTGATCATGTTTTGGCCGTGGAAGAGGTTTAGTCAGCGGGTCTGCTACATTCAGATCCGTGTGCACTTTGCATATATTTACGTCCTCCTCCTCGACGTAGTCGCGGATGAGGTTGAAGCGTCGTTTGATGTGTCTGGTCTTCTTGTGAAACCTTGGTTCCTTTGCTAAGGCAATGGCACCAGTGTTGTCACAGAACAAGGTTATTGGATCCAGTGCACTTGGCACCACTCCAAGATCCGTCATGAACTGCTTCATCCAGACACCCTCCTTAGCCGCCTCCGAGGCAGCCATGTACTCCGCTTCACATGTAGAATCTGCTACGACGCTTTGCTTGGAACTGCACCAGCTTACTGCACCCCCATTAAGAATAAATACGTATCCGGTTTGCGACTTAGAGTCGTCTGGATCTGTGTCAAAGCTTGCATCGACGTAACCTTTTACGGCGACCTCTTCGTCACCTCCATACACGAGAAACATCTCCTTAGTCCTTTTCAGGTACTTCAGGATATTCTTGACCGCCGTCCAGTGATCCACTCCTGGATTACTCTGGAACCTACCTGCCATACTTATGGCCAGGCTAACATCCGGTCTAGTGCACAGCATTGCATACATGATAGAGCCTATGGCTGAAGCATAGGGGACGGAGCGCATATCCTCTCTATCTTCATCAGTTGCTGGGCACTGAGTCTTACTCAATCTCGTACCTTGTAACACTGGCAAGAACCCTTTCTTGGACTGTTCCATTTTGAACCTCTTCAAAACTTTATCAAGGTATGTGCTTTGTGAAAGTCCTATCAGGCGCTTTGATCTATCCCTATAGATCTTAATGCCTAGAATGTAAGCAGCTTCTCCTAGGTCCTTCATAGAGAAACTTTTATTCAAGTAACCTTCTATGCTTTCCAAAAGCTCTACGTTGTTTCCAATCAGTAATATGTCATCCACATATAATATCAGAAACGCCACAGAGCTCCCACTCACTTTCTTGTAAATACAAGATTCTCCAACCACTTGTATAAATCCAAATGCTTTGATCACCTCATCAAAGCGTTTGTTACAACTCCGAGATGCTTGCACTAGTCCATAAATGGATCGCTGGAGCTTGCACACCTTGTCAGCATTTTTAGGATCGACAAAACCTTTGGGTTGCATCATATACAACTCTTCCTTAAGAAAACCGTTAAGGAACGCCGTTTTGACATCCATCTGCCAGATTTCATAATCGAAAAATGCAGCTATTGCCAACATGATTCTGACGGACTTAAGCATCGCTACGGGTGAGAAGGTCTCATCGTAGTCAACTCCTGGAACTTGTGAAAAACCCTTTGCCACAAGTCGAGCTTTATAGACGGTCACATTACCGTCAGCGTCAGTCTTCTTCTTAAAGATCCATTTGTTCTGAATAGCCTTGCGGCCCTCAGGCAGTATCTCCAAAGTCCACACTTTGTTCTCATACATGGATCCTATCTCGGATTTCATGGCTTCTAGCCATTTGTTGGAATCTGGGCCCACCATTGCTTCTTCATAATTTGCAGGTTCATTGTTGTCTAACAACATGATTGATAAGACGGGATTGTCGTACCACTCTGGAGCAGCGCGTGATCTCGTCGACCTGCGTGGTTCAACAGAAACTTGAACTGGAGTTTCATGATCATCATCATTAACTTCCTCCTCAACCGGCGTCGCAATGACAGAGGTTTCCCCTTGCCCTGCGCCACCATCCAGAGGGATGAGAGGTTCGACAACCTCGTCAAGTTCTATCTTCCTCCCACTCAATTCTCTCGAGAGAAACTCCTTCTCGAGAAAAGTCCCGTTCTTAGCAACAAACACTTTGCCCTCGGATTTGAGATAGAAGGTGTACCCAACTGTCTCTTTTGGGTAACCTATGAAGACGCACCTTTCCGCTTTGGGTTCCAGCTTTTCAGGCTGAAGCTTTTTGACATAAGCATCACATCCCCAAACTTTAAGAAACGACAACTTTGGCCTTTTGCCATACCACAGTTCGTATGGTGTCGTCTCAACGGATTTCGATGGTGCCCTATTTAAAGTGAATGCAGCTGTTTCTAATGCATAACCCCAAAATGATAATGGCAAATCAGTAAGAGACATCATAGATCGCACCATCTCTAACAAAGTACGATTACGACGTTCGGACACACCATTACGCTGTGGTGTTCCAGGCGGTGTTAACTGCGAAACAATTCCACATTGTCTTAAGTGAGTACCAAACTCGAAACTCAGATATTCACCCCCACGATCAGACCGTAGGAACTTGATCTTCTTGTTACGATGATTTTCCACTTCACTCTGAAATTGCTTGAACTTTTCAAATGTTTCAGACTTGTGCTTCATCAAGTAGACATAACCATATCTACTTAAATCGTCAGTGAAGGTGAGAAAATAACGATATCCGCCGCGTGCCTCCACGCTCATTGGACCACACACATCGGTATGTATGATTTCGAACAAGTCACTTGCATGCTCCATTGTTCCGGAGAACGGAGTCTTAGTCATCTTGCCCATGAGGCATGGTTCGCACGTGTCAAGTGAATCAAAGTCAAGTGACTCCAAAAGTCCATCAGCATGGAGTTTCTTCATGCGCTTTACACCAATATGACCCAAGCGGCAGTGCCACAAAAATATGGCGCTATCATTGTTTACTCTAACTCTTTTGGTCTCAATGTTATGTATATGCGTATCGCTATCAAGATTCAATATGAACAATCCTCTCACATTCGGTGCATGACCATAAAAGATGTTACTCATAGAAATAGAACAACCATTATTCTCAGACTTAAAAGAGTAACCGTCTCGCAATAAACAAGATCCAGATATAATGTTCATGCTCAACGCAGGCACTAAATAACAATGATTTAAGTTCATCACTAATCCCGATGGTAGTTGAAGTGACACTGTGCCGACGGCGATTGCATCAACCTTGGAACCGTTTCCTACGCGCATCGTCACTTCGTCTTTCGCCAGCCTTCGTCTATTCCGCAGTTCCTGCTTCGAGTTGCAAATGTGAGCAACAGAACCGGTATCGAATACCCAGGCACTTCTACGAGAGCCGGTTAAGTACACATCAATAACATGTATATCAAATATACCTGATTTTTCTTTGCCCGCCTTCTTATCTGCCAGATACTTGGGGCAATTGCGCTTCCAGTGACCCATACCCTTGCAATAGAAGCACTCTGTTTCAGGCTTAGGTCCAGCCTTGGGTTTCTTCGGCGGATTGGCAACAGGCTTGCCGCTCTTCTTCGAATTGCCCTTCTTGCCTTTGCCGTTCCTCTTGAAACTAGTGGTCTTGCTCACCATCAACACTTGATGCTCTTTACGGAGTTCAGACTCTGCGACTTTCAGCATCGCAAACAACTCGCCGGGAGACTTGTTCATCCCTTGCATGTTGTAGTTCAACACAAAGCCTTTATAGCTTGGCGGCAGTGATTGAAGGATTCTGTCAGTGATAGCTTCTTGCGGGAGTTCAATCCCCAGTTCAGCTAGACGGTTTGAGTACCCAGACATTTTGAGCACATGTTCACTGACAGACGAGTTTTCCTCCATCTTGCAAGCATAGAATTTATCGGAGGTCTCATACCTCTCGATCCAGGCGTTCTTCTGAAAGATAAACTTCAACTCCTGGAACATCTCAAATGCTCCATGACGCTCAAAGCGACGTTGAAGTCCCGGTTCTAAGCCATACAAGACTGCACATTGAACTATTGAGTAGTCCTCCTTATGTGCTAACCAAGCGTTCTTAACATCCTGATCAGCCGTAGCGGGTGGTTCATCTCCTAGCGCAGCATTAAGGACATAATCCTTCTTTCCAGCTTGTAAGATTAGCTTAAGATTACGAGCCCAGTCTACAAAGTTGCTTCCATCATCTTTCAACTTAGCTTTCTCTAGGAACGTATTAAAATTCAGGATGACACTTGCGTGTGCCATGATCTACAACACAAATATATTCAAAGTGGACTTAGACTATGTTCAAGATAATTAGAGTTCAACTTAATCAAATTATATGCTAAACTCCCACTCAAAAAGTACATCTCTCTAGTCATTTGAGTGGTTCATGATCCACTTACACTATCCCAAGTCCGATCATCACGTGAGTTGAGTATAGTTTCAATGGTAAGCATCCCTATGCTAATCATATCAACTATATGATTCATGATCGACCTTTCGGTCTCATGTGTTCCGAGGCCATGTCTGCACATGCTAGGCTCGTCAAGCTTAACCCGAGTGTTCCGCGTGCGCAACTGTTTTGCACCCGTTGTATGTGAACGTTGAGTCTATCACACCCGATCATCACGTGGTGTCTCGAAACGACGAACTGTAGCAACGGTGCACAGTCGGGGAGAACACAATTTCGTCTTGAAATTTTAGTGAGAGATCACCTCATAATGCTACCGTCGTTCTAAGCAAAATAAGGTGCATAAAAGGATTAACATCACATGCAATTCATAAGTGACATGATATGGCCATCATCTCGTGCTTCTTGATCTCCATCACCAAAGCACCGGCACGATCTTCTTGTCACCGGCACCACACCATGATCATCCATCAACGTGTTGCCATCGGGGTTGTCGTGCTACTTATGCTATTACTACTAAAACTACATCCTAGCAAAATAGTAAACGCATCTGCAAGCACATATGTTAGTATAAAGACAACCCTATGGCTCCTGCCGGTTGCCGTACCATCGACGTGCAAGTCGATATTTCTATTACAACATGATCATCTCATACATCCAATATATCACATCACATCGTTGGCCATATCACATCACAATCATACCCTGCAAAAACAAGTTAGACGTCCTCTAATTTTGTTGTTGCATGTTTTACGTGGTGACCAAGGGTATCTAGTAGGATCGCATCTTACTTACGCAAACACCACAACGGAGATATATGAGTTGCTATTTAACCTCATCCAAGGACCTCCTCGGTCAAATCCGATTCAACTAAAGTTGGAGAAACCATCACTTGCCAGTCATCTTTGAGCAAAGGGGGTTACTCGTAACGATGAAACCAGTCTCTCGTAAGCGTACGAGTAATGTCGGTCCAAGCCGCTTCAATCCAACAATACCGCGGAATCAAGAAAAGACTAAGGAGGGCAGCAAAACGCACATCACCGCCCACAAAAACTTTTGTGTTCTACTCGAGAAGACATCTACGCATGAACCTAGCTCATGATGCCACTATTGGGGAACGTCGCATGGGAAACAAAAAATTTCCTACGCGCACGAAGACCTATCATGGTGATGTCCATCTACGAGAGGGGATGAGTGATCTATGTACCCTTGTAGATCGTACAGCAGAAGCGTTAGAGAACGCGGTTGATGTAGTGGAACGTCCTCACGTCCCTCGATCCGCCCCGCGAACAATCCCGCGATCAGTCCCACGATCTAGTACCGAACGGACGGCACCTCCGCGTTCAGAACACGTACAGCTCGACGATGATCTCGGCCTTCTTGATCCAGCAAGAGATACGGAGAGGTAGAAGAGTTCTCCGGCAGCGTGACGGCGCTCCGGAGGTTGGTGATGATCTCGTCTCAGCAGGGCTCCGCCCGAGCTCCGCAGAAACGCGATCTAGAGGAAAAACTATGGAGGTATGTGGTCGGGCAGCTGTGAGAAAGTCGTCTCAAATCTGCCCTAAAAGCCCCATATATATAGGAGGAGGGAGGGGGACCTTGCCTTGGGGTCCAAGGGACCCTCAAGGGGTCGGCCGAGCCAAGGGGGGGAGGACTCCCCCCCCAAACCGAGTTGGACTTGGTTTGGTGGGAGGAGTCCCCCTCCCTTCCCACTTCCTCCCTCTTTTTTTTTCTTTTTCCTTTGATTTCCTTCTCTTGGCGCATAGGCCCCCTTGGGGCTGTCCCACCAGCCCACTAAGGGCTGGTGTGTCTCCCCAAAGCCTATGGGCTTCCCCGGGGTGGGTTGCCCCCCCGGTGAACTCCCGGAACCCATTCGTCATTCCCGGTACATTCCCGGTAACTCCGAAAACCTTCCGTTAATCAAATGAGGTCATCCTATATATCAATCTTCGTTTCCGGACCATTCCGGAAACCCTCATGACGTCCGTGATCTCATCTGGGACTCCGAACAACATTCGGTAACCAACCATATAACTCAAATACGCATAAAACAACGTCGAACCTTAAGTCTGCAGACCATGCGGGTTCGAGAACTATGTAGACATGACCCGAGAGACTCCTCGGTCAATATCCAATAGCGGGACCTGGATGCCCATATTGGATCCTACATATTCTACGAAGATCTTATCGTTTGAACCTCAGTGCCAAGGATTCGTATAATCCCGTATGTCATTCCCTTTGTCCTTCGGTATGTTACTTGCCCGAGATTCGATCGTCAGTATCCGCATACCTATTTCAATCTCGTTTACCGGCAAGTCTCTTTACTCGTTCCGTAATACAAGATCCCGTAACTTACACTAAGTCACATTGCTTGCAAGTCTTGTGTGTGATGTTGTATTACCGAGTGGGCCCCGAGATACCTCTTCGTCACACGGAGTGACAAATCCCAGTCTTGATCCATACTAACTCAACTAACACCTTCGGAGATACCTGTAGAGAATCTTTATATTCACCCAGTTACGTTGCGACGTTTGATACACACAAAGTATTCCTCCGGTGTCAGTGAGTTATATGATCTCATGGTCATAGGAACAAATACTTGACACGCAGAAAACAGTAGCAACAAATGACACGATCAACATGCTACGTGTAATAGTTTGGGTCTAGTCCATCACGTGATTCTCCTAATGACGTGATCCAGTTATCAAGCAACAACACCTTGTTCATAATCAGAAGACACTGACTATCTTTGATCAACTGGCTAGCCAACTAGAGGCATGCTAGGGACGGTGTTTTGTCTATGTATCCACACATGTAAATGAGTCTTCATTCAATACAATTATAGCATGGATAATAAACGATTATCTTGATACAGGAATTATAATAATAACTATATTTATTATTGCCTCTAGGGCATAATTCCAACAATGAGGTGTTCGATGAAATGCCCGAGCCACACTAGTTAAGCTTTCTCCTATCGAAACTCGACCTCCGAGCTCCATTTTCAATGAGACTTGTCTAGATTTAGCGCTCCGTCACGCCCCGTCCCCGCCCCGTCTTCACCGCCGTCGATCGCCCGCGCCGATCTCATCGTCGGCACCACCGTGGTGAGCCTCTTGTTCTTATCTTCTTTCTGAAAGAAAAAAATTCTGACTTCAGATAGATACTTGTCTAATTTTATTACTTTTATGATTCCTTGTTATTATATAGTGCGATGGTTTTGGTATCCGCCCCCGTCGGCCCTCGTCCTGTCTATGATTCATATGTGGTATATATTATCTTTTCATAACTATTTGGTTCATTTATTGTTTATGACAATTATGATGACCAACGTGACATATATTTTTAATCTAGGAGGTATGTGAACCGGAAATTCCAACCCACCTAGAAATGCTTCTCGAGAAGTTAACTTTGGTTGAAAAAGAAAACAAATACTTGAAGGAAAAATTGAAAATAATTGAGGATAAGAATATGGAAATGGAGTTGCATGTTGCCGAGGTCATTGACGATCGCAAGATGAAGATCGATGCGATGCGGTTGAAGATGGATGCAATGTGCTTGAAGATGGATGAAATGCGCTTCAAGATTAGGAATATTAGAAAATATGCCATTGATAAAGAGGCTTGGTATCATTATGCTGTTGCATCAATTGTTACCTTACTTGCGATTTTGATCGCGTTTGTTGTTGCATTTAAATGTTTTACATAGTTGTATGTTGTTTTATGAGAGAACTTTATGTATTTATTTTTCAATAATAACATTTGATCACTATTGTGCTTTGGTTTTAATGTGATGATGAACTTGTATTAATTTGGTCATTTCTCTATTCATTTTGTTCTGCAATGGTTTTTTGATATATACTTAATTTCATAATGGTTGTAAATTGATGATGTGGCTTTGAATGGTGCATTTTGAACACAAAAAAAACTATGGAGTTCAAATAAATGAAATCCCTTTATAACAGACGAGTTTCCGTATGGAACCTTGATACTTCGAAAGAGATTGTCCGTTTTGTACACGAAGTGCATCCAGTTTTTGCCGTAACCCTCTCAACTTTCTCGCACATGTTATGTGGGTGAAATGATGATACCATGCCAACTTGGAACCTTTCCAGAGTTCATTTCAAATGCTTTTCAATTTCATGGTCTTATAGCTCAAAATAATCAGTAAATGCATGAAAAATAACAAATGAAGTCAGAAAGGGTTGTAAATTGATGATGTGGCTTTGAATGGTGCATTTTGAACACAAGAAAACTATGGAGTTCAAATAAGTTCAAAAAAATAAAATCCCTTTGTAACAGATGAGTTTCCGTATGAAACCCTCATACTTCGAAAGAGATTGTCCGTTTTGTACACGAAGTGCATCCAGTTTTTGCCGTAACCCTCTCAACTTTCTCGCACATGCTATGTGGGTGAAATGATGATACCATGCCAACTTGGAACCTTTTTAGAGTTCATTTCAAATGCTTTTCAATTTCATGGTCTTATAGCTCAAAATAATCAGTAAATGCATGAAAAATAACAAATGAAGTCAGAAAGGGTTGTAAATTGATGATGTGGCTTTGAATGGTGCATTTTGAACACAGAAAAACTATGGAGTTCAAATAAGTTCAAAAAAATGAAATACCTTTGTAACAGACGAGTTTCCGTATGAAACCCTCATACTTCGAAAGAGATTGTCCGTTTTGTACACGAAGTGCATCCAGTTTTTGTCGTAACCCTCTCAACTTTCTCGCACATGCGATGCGGGTGAAATGATGATACCATGCCAACTTGGAACCTTTTCAGAGTTCATTTCAAATGCTTTTCAATTTCATGGTCTTATAGCTCAAAATAATCAGTAAATGCATGAAAAATAACAAATGAAGTCAGAAAGGGTTGTAAATTGATGATGTGGCTTTGAATGGTGCATTTTGAACACAGAAAAACTATGGAGTTCAAATAAGTTCAAAAAAATGAAATCCCTTTGTAACAGATGAGTTTCCGTATGAAACCGTGATACTTCGAAAGAGATTGTCCGTTTTGTACACGAAGTGCATCCAGTTTTTGCCGTAACCCTCTCAACTTTCTCGCACATGCTATGTGGGTGAAATGATGATACCATGCCAACTTGAAACCTTTTTAGAGTTCATTTCAAATTCTTTTCAATTTCATGGTCTTATAGCTCAAAATAATCAGTAAATGCATGAAAAATAACAAATGAAGTCAGAAAGGGTTGTAAATTGATGATGTGGCTTTGAATGGTGCATTTTGAACACAGGAAAACTATGGAGTTCAAATAAGTTCAAAAAATGAAATCCCTTTGTAACAGACGAGTTTCCGTATGAAACCCTGATACTTCGAAAGAGATTGTCCGTTTTGTACACGAAGTGCATCCAGTTTTTGCCGTAACCCTATCAACTTTCTTGCATATGTTATGTGGATGAAATGATGATACCATGCCAAAATAAAAGAGAGGCGCAATGCTCACCTGCACGTTGCTTAGCTTTAGGCCAACGTGCAGGTGAGCACTGCGCTTCTCCCTTTGTAAGAGCCTTAGAACTGGTACTAAAGGAATCAACTAAAAAGCTTTTATAAACCTCTAGTATTATTGAAACTAAAATTAAATAGAATTTTGTTACAAAATTTAATAGCAAAAAGAATTATCATAAAAGAAAATAAATAAGTAATTAGAATTTTGTTCAAAACATTAAAAGCAAAAAAAATTATCATAAAAGAAAATAAATAAGTAATCAGAATTTTTTTACAAACTTTAATTGCAAAAAGAATTATCTTAAAATAAAATAAATAAGTAATTAGAAACGAAAAAGAAAGCAAAAAACAAGATTTTTTTTAAAAAAAGTGCCACCTACAGGGCCACCACGGCGTGCATACGACTAGAAACCCATTACTAGGGCCAGGATGCAGGCCCGCCGTAGGCCCAATAGGCCCACAAGCACAGAGAGTGATTTTAGACCCGTAAGCCTGTAGTAGAGAGGAGCTCGAAGTGGTTGGTTCGGCAGGGCTTATAAACCACCAATGCCTCTGCTTCCCGCCCTTTGGGCTGCTGAAAAGAGACCTTTCGTCCCGGTTGGTGCCACCAACCGGGACTAGAGGTGGGGCTATATAAGCGTTAGTTTAGAAATTTTGATCACTCCCCCTCTCCCCATTCGATCCCGACGCCGCCAGGCTGCCCGTCTCGCCGTTGACGTCGTCGTCGTCGCCCCGCGTCGTCCCGCCCCGCCCCACCCCGACGCCGTCCCGCCCCGCCCCGACGCCGTCCCGCGCCACACCTCGCCGTCGCCATCGCCGTCCCCGACACCGTCGCCGTGAGCAAAGATATTTTTTTTCAAAAATAAGGTCAACTCAGATAGGTCCGGTGCTCTTTGTATGTTAACTCAGGTAGCATACCAATCTTCAGAGTAGATGTAGGTCAACACAGGTTTACTTTATGGTCCGTGCATGGCATAGATTTAGGCTGCTCAATGTTTATGGTTGATATATTAAATAAATTGACTACAATTTGAGATTTAGTTTAAAATTTATGCTTCTGGCTAGATTATGTTTCTCTATTATTGTGTCTCAAGGTACTTCAATACTTATCCCGCAAAAAAGTACTTAAATACTTTATTTATGGATATATTTTTTATTTTTTTGCAAACGCTATTTTGAAATATAACACGTTATTAGCACGCTATAACTTGTGTAGCATTTGGAAAAGGGTCTCGCTATATTTTGTAGCACGCTATTTTTTTCGCTGATATATATGCAAAGATCGAATATGTCAAATTTTTATGATTTTTTTTCTGTTCATAGAATTTTTATGATTTTTTTCTGTTGTAATTTTATTCATAGAATTTTAATGATTTTTTTGTTCATAGTATTTTCTTTGTCAATTTATGAATATGTTCATATTGTGTATGTACAGGAAAATTGTGCATGATCAAAGTCATTTATGAATATGTTCACATTTAGAATAGAGGAAAAAGGAAAAAATAAGAAGAGAAAGTGTTTAATATAATTAGTTAGAAAAATAATAGAACTATAGTTAAACTAGTTTATTTTTAGTAAGTACTACTTTATTTTATTTATAGTAAGTGCTTCATATATAGTGCTTCATATATAGTAAGTGCTTCATATATAGTTGAACTAGCTAGTCACGATTATATTGTTGTTTACACACATTTACCACATTAAAACAGGAAATGTCTGACGATGGATATTGCGAGTGTGAATATTGCAGCGACTCTTGGGGTATGTGCGACATGCCTCACCTGCGAGACGATAGGTTCTCCAGCATGAAGCTTGACGAGAACGGCGATATGTACCTCCCTTGCCATGCAAGAAGATATGTGTTGGAGAGGCTCGGTTTCGAAGACCACGAGAGAATTGAGACGAGGAGCACTAAGCTGATGACTATACATGGTCACACATTTGTTATCCAAGTATTTAATTCAGTTTTTCAAACAGAACTTGGGTGCCCAAATTGGGAAGATCTTTGCAAGGCATATGGATTTCAGAAGGGAATGGAAATCACCTTCGATCTTCGTCCTGAAGATAATATGCTAGACAACATCGACATTTGGGTGGTTGTCGATGATATGCTTCCTGTTTTACCTCCATGTGAGTTTCTCAACCATATTTGTCAAGTAATTTGCATTTATATTTATAAATAGTTGGTGTAGTCAACCTGTTTTCCTCTCACAATTTACATGTCATGTGGTGTTCATCGTCTATTAAAACTTTGGCCACACGTTACAGGTTTCTAGTTATTAGGCCATAGTTATAATTATATCATGTTACATGTTGTACAAACAAGAACAACAACCCAAATTGTCCTTTGAATGATCGTAGCACATGTGGTCGTTTTGAATGGTTTATATAATGCCCACATCTTGTGGACAATTACAAAATTTCTAAGTATTTTTGAAACATTAAATTATTACAAAATTTGGGTGGTTGTCGATGATATGCTTCCTGTTTACCTCCATGTGAAGTAATTTGCATTTATATTTAGAAATAGTTGGTGTTTATCTATATACTAAATTTGTTAAATTATAATTTACAGCTTATTTCGTTGCTTCGAATGAATTACGAAAATTAATTGACACGACACACTACACGTATGGATCACATCTAACTTGGAAGGAGAAGGATGATCTTCTCCACTTGCTTGTTGCTGGTGTTCTGGCTTCTAGGGATACCTTCCCGTATCATTTTGGAATTGGCCAAAATTATTCATTTTACATGCCACTAGTGCATAGGTTGAGTCCAGATGACATTCGCCGAAATGTCTTGGTAAGAGTTTCCTAATTAAGTACGCTCCACTATTGCATAAATGGTGTTGATTACATTGCTAACTAGGTTATTATTATGTTCTTCAACATCAACTGGCACATGATGTAGTGCCTCCGTTAATGGACCCAGAAGGTCAAATGAGAATTAGAAGCCCGCTGAGGGCTGAGTTCTATGCTCCATACTTGATTAACTTCAAATCAAGATAAAAAAGACTCCAAATTGAAGCATGGAGAGAAATAAAGAGGGTTCGCAAGCCATAAGCTGGAGACCGTTGGATCTCTGTGATTCATCATGGAGCCATAGGTCTTATTCTGTTTTATGACATTATATCTAAGAGCGAGGACTATGTCTTATGAGGGACAAGTTATTCTATTTTATATTATTACTTGACATGATTGATTAATTAGGATGCATGACGCATATGATGACTATATATATTATGATGTTTCTCTGTTTTATTTTATGTGTATCATATGATAACTTGGTATATGATTAAGTTGATGATGAGTTGTTAGATGATCGATTAGAATACTATTGCCATTCGACGAAAATGATATGAAATGATATAGTGTAAAAAAGATGCATATATGTGCATGTAACTCGTGTCTACATTTTGTAAATATGTTCGACAAAGCACGACGGATGACCAAGCACGGAGATATATAAGAGAGGACACTTTTCTCTATTAGCTAGCTAATAACAACCTAAATTAACCCCTAAACCAGCCCCTTTAAAAAAACCTCAGCTCCAGCCAGGTGCTGACGCGTGGATGCCTTTTGGTCCCGGTTGGTGTCATCAACCGGGACTAAAGGCCCCCCTGCCTGGCCTGGCCTCAGCGGCCACGTGGAGGCCCACCTGTCCCGGTTCGTGTAAGAACCGGGACTAAAGGCAAAGTGCATTAGTAATGACCTTTTTGTCCCGGTTCCAAAACCGGGACAGAAGGTCCTTATGAACCGGGACAAAAGGCCCTTTTTCTACTAGTGGGCATGCATAACATTCAAAGTTTGACAAGATAATATCATGAAACCATAAAAAATTATAGATACGTTGGAGACGTATCAAGTACCTACAGACGTTTAAGAGCACTTGTGGAGATGCCATGGTCAGGTTTGCAACCACTGAGGTCGAGGTGTTCTAACCTCAGTACCTCAGAGAACCAATTATGGCACACACCGAGATGCTCTTGGCAATCTCACAAGCAAGAGGGTGCCCAGGTTTGCTTGGATCTCTTGATTGTATGCATTGGAAATGAAACAAGTGCCTAAAGGCTTTACAATGGTAATATCACGGTCATGCTAAGAAGCCCACCATCATTCTTAAAGCAGTTGCATCACATGATCTTTGGATTTGACACATTTTCTTTGGCATCCCGGGTCTCACAATGACATCAATGTGATGCAACGATCATTGTTGTTTATGAGAATGGCTGAAGGAAAAGCTCCTACTTGCCACTATAATGTCAATGGGCATGAGTAGAACATGGGTTATTATGTGTTTGATGGTATCTATTCTTCATGTGCGGCCTTTGTCACCACCATCTCTAGCCAAAAGGCAAAAAAGGCTCACTTTGCACAAAGACGAGAAGCAGCTAGAAATGATGTCGAGAGGGCATTTGGAGTTTTGCAGAGCCGTTTTGCACTTGTTCATGAACCTGCAAAACAATGGGATCCGAAGAATTTGTGGGAGGCGATGACATGTTGTCTGGTCATGCACAACATGATCATCGAGGATGAGGGTGACGATGTCGTCACAGCTCTAGAATTTAAGAATATGGATGATCCTATCCAACTTCCAAAACAGAATCCAAAAATATTTAAAGAATTTATTCAAATACATCAAGAAATTCGGCATCGACCAACTCACGAGTAGACGAAGGAATATCTGATTGAGCATGAGTAAACGATGAAAGGGGACAACAATGTTAGTATGTAATATTTGATTTTTTTAAAAATTTAAACTAGTGTTGTGATACTTGTGATCTGCGTTGAGTTTTTCTGTGAAGAGAAACGGGTTATCGCAGCACAATGTGGGTAAGTATTTCCCTCAGTGATGAAACCAAGGTTTATTGAACCAATAGAAATATCAACCACAACCGTCTTCAGTAGCTGCACACAAAGAATAAACAACTTGCACCCAACGCGGGCAAGAGGGTTGTCAATCCTCTTGTCTTGTTATTTGCAAGCAAGTGAGGTGTGTAGATAATTGTAAATAGCAACATAAAATAAAAACAAATAAATAACAATAAGGTAATAAAGGTTTTATCAATATGTCGTGAATAGACCCGGTGGACATAGTTTTCCATAATGTTATCTCTCATGAAAAATAGCATACGGTGAGTAAACAAATTACTGTTGGACAACTGACAGAAAAGCGGATAGTTATGCGATATTCGCGGCAATGGTTATGTGTATATAGGCATCACATCCGTAAACAAACAGACCGACTCTTGTCTGCATTCCACTCATCGATCGCTATCCAGCATGCACCTAGAGCATTAAATAAAACAGGGTAATGCATGGAGAATAATGGCATAATGTAGACAAAGTAAACTCAAGTAATATGAATAAACCCCATCGTTTTATCCTTACTAGCAACAACACAAAGAAGCATCTTGTCCCCTTCTGTCACCGGGATAAAGAAATTCGCCAGGCTGAACCTACCACAACGCACCTCTCTCACCGAAGAAATATCGATCTAGTTGGCCAAACTATTTCAATAGATTGAAGAGAATTACGAAGCTGTCATAATCATGCACATAAGAATCATATAAGTATTCAGAGGAGACTCGTATATTTATCATGAATAATCTGTACATAAGGTTATGACTTGTTTGGACAGAATTAAAAAATGCTATAACTTAGAGAAAAATTCATTAAGATGTGTAGTATGCTTAATTTCGAGATTCAGGATAGTACACGTGGAGTGTTGTTTCGTTTTGTTTACTCGTGGTTTTGCTGTTTATCGGTGTATCAGGTTTTCATGGGTTTCTTATGCTTGAAAGCAGACCAGAAAACACCCGCCTGTGTCAGGGAGAATCGGCGCACTGGAGCAAAAAGAGAGGAAGGGCTCCGTTAGGACCAAACGGCTAGCAGACGTCCTTACCACATTCAATGGTGCAGAGATGTTAGAAATGCTACTGTTGCAAAAGAGAAATACTCGTGTGAATACGTTCCATAATACATGAGGCAGCACACATCACGAGAATAGGTGACAACAGAGATTGCGGGAGCATGTAGACCTGAGAGCTGAAACTGATTTCCGTTGCTATAACATCCTTCTAAACCTAACATCATCCAAACCCTTCCAAAAAATTTTGTCACCGACATCTTCCGCTATTTATCAAGAAGAAACAAAAGACAGACAAGCTCAGACACAAACCCATCCACGACACACATCGCAAGTCACCTCTCGCTACATTTGAATGCCTGGAACCCAGTGACCAAAGGATCCACTATACTCCATGTATCCACTATACCTTAATTAGGTTAGTGTTTTATTTTTATCCATCATGTACTGGGTGGAGTACTGCAATATTGATACCAGCTCAACCTGGGAAGAGCAAACTCGTGGGAACGCAATAATTTGTTTTTACACAATACTCCCTCCATCTCAGTTTACGAGATATGCACGTAGTTCTAGTTTAATAACTTAACTAGCTAAATATGTATCATATATGATGAAAATTTTATGTTTAAAAACTACATTTGCTTAAAAATCTAATGATATAATTTTTATGATATATAATGCATATTTAGTTAGTCAAATATATGACCTAGAATCACGTGCATGTCATGTAAACAGAGATAGAGAAAGTACATGCTTCACTTTGTTGCTCAATAATGTCTTGAGAATTTTCGTTCTTCTCTTCAAAATATATTGCAAGTTTTGGAAAAAAAATTTAAATTGCAAACATTTTTTGAATTCATAAACAGTTTTTATGTAATCGTGAACATTTGCAAATTTGCAACAGTTTGTTCAAATCGGTGAACATTTCAAATTCGTTAACATTTTATGAATTCATGAAATTTTATTCTAAAATTTGTGAATTTTAAAACAATTGTGTTCATTTGTTTGAATCAGGGCACATTTTTTTAACCGACAAACATCTTTTTGGGGAAGAATTTTTTAAATTCGTGATTTTTACGAAAAAAATTAAATTACAACCATTTATTTTAATTCTTGATGATTTTTGAACGTTATACATTTTTTTACTTGATGAACGTTTTTGTAATTCACAAACATTAGCATTTTTTTGTAAATTCGTGAACAGTTTTTATCCCGCTAATATTTGTTCAAAATCATGATTTGTTTGAATTCATGAACACTTTTTCAAATCGCTATCATTTTTTTTTATTCCAAGAACATTTCCTGAATTCGAGAATATTTTTCAAACTCGAAACTTTGTTTTTAATTAGAGAACAATTTTTAAACATGTGAACATTTTTTTGTGGAAATTCAATTTTTTGTTTTAAATCCTGGCCTCTGAACATTTTTCGAAGTTCGAAACTGTTTCCAAATCTCCCACAATTTTATAGTAGAAATAAAAATCCGAAAAAAACAAAAAACAAAACAGGGGACCGGTCCCTCATATGGCCCCGCACAAAAGCATGCCCAGAGAGCTCCCGGCACTTCGGGCGCATGTGCGGGGCGCGGCGCTTCTGTTCTTTTTTCGCCTTTTGCAGTTTCTTTTGTAACTTCGAACAATGTTCAAGAATCCAAAACTAGAAAAAACTGTTCGGGGTTTAAAAAAAATTTCAACTTAAAAAAAAATCATGAAATTCAAAAATCTTCATGATTTGTTTTTGAATTTTAGTAAGTTTCAGCGATTAGAAAAGATGTTCCAAAATTCAGTTACGGGATTTGAAAAATGTTCTGAATTCCAAAAAATGTTCATAAATATGAAAAAATAATTGAATTCAAACGTTGTTCATGAATTCTTATAAAGTTTGTGATTCCAAAAAAGGTTCCGGATTCGGAAAAAATGTTCCTGAATTCCGAAGTGGTAATTGTTGAAAATGAACAACGAAGGTTAAATGAACAAGATAGTGCTTCCAGTTGGCCTTCCAACAATATTGTTTCACTACAAGCACGATACGATTCAATATGAAAACAGGTTATACACAAAATACACTCGAATAACATGACAAAGCATGGTAAAGGCAACCTTAGTCAGAAGTTGCAAAAGTAAACATGACCTTAGTCAGCATAACAGACTTTTCTTAGCTTACTTGTCACTACAGTAGGTGCAATATCAACTTTACTTTGTACATGACGTCTACCTTACAATGCATTAAAACAGGGCAACTTTTGCACACTGAAGGGCATTCGTTTTATCCAATACCAAAATTGTTGCTCTAAAGTAAGAAAAGCACATCAACACTGAAGTTGTTTACTTGGGGAAGTATATTTCCACAGCTGAGCACATCCCGTTGTTGATTTTGTTCCTGACCGAAATTTTCTGCTTGCTTGTCCATGGGTATCTCGATGGCTTTCGAACCATGTGCTGGCATATCTTGCACACCGGCCTGTTATGCAAGTAGATGTTCTCAAGGTTCACCGCTGCTTCCATTATATTTTCTATGTAACTCATAAACTTCTCTTGTGTCTGAAACCCAAAAATCCTGAGCACAGACAAGCTGTGGTGCTTGAAACCGGATGCAGACCCGCCACATTCTACTCCACTATCTTTAGGCTCCTCGCTACACGAATACTTCTTCCTCTCCTCTTCATCCAGTATTGTATCACAGAAATGATCCCACACCTGCATGTAATCGTACATATATAACACAAGGTAAGAAGAAACATCGTTTGTGATTACTTATTTAATTTGGTCCAGAAAGTTTAAACTCTGAAATGAGACTAAACTTCCACAGCTTGGATGTAACATGAGCATGCATGCGATGTAGACAAAAGAGGCATGAGATTAGGTACAAAGACTTTACTCTGATGCATAGCTCCTTAAGGGAAGGTGCGCCTCGGAGAATGAACATTGTCCAAGCCAGATCACATTCTTCTGAAATGTTAAGCAAACTAACAATCTGTAGTTTCTGGAATACATTGAATAGTTCTCTTGGAGCCTCAGGTTTAATCCAAATCTGCAAAAAAAATAAAAAAAATAGAGAGAAGATTAGAGCATCACGATGACATGATCAAGGAAAATAACGTGCATCATCAAAAAGAATATACAACCTTTACTAACCTTTTCGCTTTTAAAGTTCAAATGCAGGTCCCTTATGGTGACTTTGCCAAGAAACTCGCTTAATTTGAGCATCTTGTGGTATGAAAGAGCAGTATTACTGATGCTCACACTCTTGAGCAGTGGGACATAACCAAAAGACAACGGATGGTGCCGAGTGATCCAATCAGAAAATGTCAGAACAACGAGCTTTGGTAGCCACTTCAGATCAACCCTCTCAAATTCGCTGTCAACAACCTCAAGTTCAGTGAGTCGCGGGTGTTCCAATTCTAGGAAAGACAACTTCCCCATGTCACAGTTTAGCAAGCGGAGGAACTCTAACCGCTTGCATGTACTGACAACTTCAGGTAACTCAGAATCAGCTAGCCTCAAATTCTGTAGCTTGAGGCTTGTGAGACCATTGAATACGCTTGGCCAAGTGTAAAAAAATGACTTGAACTTGCTTCCGTAGTAGAGCAAATCTTTATCGGTGCATAGTCTAACTTCCTTCTTCGTCAAGATTGTGAATTCAGCCAAACTAACATTCTGTGTGTCTAGGGCAATGGCAACAGCCTGGCCAATGAAAACGCAGTCACCTTCCAAGTAGAATTCCATGCGCAGGAGTCGAATGGTGTATAGATCTGTACAGCTCCTACTTTCCAATATGCTGCTAGCTGCTTCAGCCATGGTGGAATTGGGATCAGCATCAAAGCAGGGTAGGTTCGAGTTGTGAAACTTGCGCTTAAAGGAATCGGCTGTAAAGACGATTTTGGAGAGCATGGCAGGGACGTGCTCCCACCGACTGGAGAGGACGCTGGTTCGTGCGGCATCAGCAATGTCGAGACGTTCGACAATGCTGAGCAGGATATCATCAGGCAAATTGCTCAGCCGATCAGGTAGACGTGCTTCCTGCACCAAGCAACGAAATAAATGAGTTAATGTTTTATTATTTTATATGGATCATGGTTTTCGTTTCATTATTTTCCACAAATGAAGATAGAGAACTTATAATTTTCAGCAAAGAAATGTAATTTCGAAATTTTTACACCAAACACGAACAGAGCGTTCTCCTAGTTCTAGTTCTAGGGATTGTTCCAACTTGTTTTTCTTGTACCCCCTCCGTCCCATAACACATGATCCTATATAAGAGGGTCTAGCGGAAGGAGAAGGTAATAAAGGGGACAAGGAACTCACTAGCAGCCGGTCCTTGGCGGATGGTTTGACCGTCGATCTGGCAGGTCGCCGGGGACGAGTGTACGCCATCGCCGAAAGGGTTCTCAGATGCCCGAGGGGAGCTGCTGATCTCTGAAAACTGGCGGGTGCTGCGGTGCCGCCAAGCCATATATATATATATATATATATATATATATATAGCTGCTGGGTTACCGACACCAATGGAAACTCTCGTTTATACAGGGGAGAAGGAATTCGAAAGAGGACCTGATTCTGATTGTAATCCGGGAAGGACTGCTTTGCTTCCGGATTGCCACTAAAAAAGGGAGCTGCTTCGATTGCGGACTGCGGCTCGGAGTGGAGCCGCTTGATTGCATCGATTGCCGGTCGCAATTACACCCATTGTTTGTTCTGTCCTCGAGGTCCAGTTTGGACTTTGGAGTACTCCCTTCTTTCGAGCGTGTGATCCTCCTCGCCCCGCGTCCTGCCCATCCATCCGGCCAGCTATAGCAACAATAATCTGTTTGGCCGACAGCAGCCGGAACGTTCGCTGCCGACGTCCCCTTGGCGCGCTCTATCACCTTCGTCGTTGGCGTACTCCTCCTCCGCCACGACGCCCTCCGGCTCGTCCTCCTCAACAAGCATGGCCGCACCATGGATGCCTGTTCCCTTCGGGTGGACGAGGTCATCGATCTAGCTAGGGTTCATTATCCCCTCCCCATGCCACTTTGCTAGGGTTTGGGACCGGTTGCCAATGAGCCTCGGCGAACCTCCTGATCACCGATGGTGGGATGCACACGCGATATCCTCGGGCGCGGCTCGCCCGTCACGGGTGTACGACGCACCGGTGGTGCACGGGCCGCGTCGCCAGATCCCGCCCCTGACAGATGGTCATGGGGTCTTGGGGTGCCGACAGACGAAGACCCGCACTCAAGGGATGTTGGGCGAATCGGGGGAGAACCAGACCCACGGCGTCGCCGCTCCACCGGGAGAAAACCATTGCGGGTGCCATCGGACCCCCCCCCCCCCTCGGTTTAGGGTTACCAAGGCCGAGCCAGGTATAAAACTCTCCAGCTCGATTCCCCTCCCCATATTCTAGATCTAGACGGGTGCGTGCACCATTTTGGGGAGGCGCTATCGTGGATAGATTCTTGGATTCGTCCTTCCTTCGCTTGGTGGGAGGGGAAGATCGGTGGAGATTCCACATCCTTCGTTCAAGTAGTTGCTGCTCCTCCACCAAATTCATCTGAACCACCAAAGATGAGAGGAGAGGGTTTCAGAGTGTGGAGGCAGGGCCGCGGCGCGGGTCGTTTCCATCAAGGCGCGGGTCGGGGTCGTAGAGATGGTGGATGTGGCTTCAACGACGACAACGACAAGGTGCGTGAGCGTGGCCGGGAGAACCATGTCTAGAAGCGCAAGGTCACGGTGGAAGCTTCGTCATCCAAAGCCGCATCTGGATCTGGGATGCCGGATTTGATAGATGGGAGGAGGCCGTCGCCGCGGACCGTGCCTCCCTGGGCTCCAGGATCGTTGGGTTGCTGATGGCGTCGGCAAGAACCTTCATGTCGGAAAGCACAACTTCTTCCTAGGTGGTTTTGGTAATTAATAACAACATATATTTTATTGAACTAATGATTCTACTAAGTATATTTCAGAAATAGTTCAATTAATGGGTTCGCAAAGGGTTGTGAGGAGATCCCATAGGTGCTTGAAACATCAATTGGCAACAAGCTTCAAGACTCTACATTTTGCATTTTATGAGAAATCATATTTGAGTCCATAGAAAAATCAATACTATTAAAAAGGGATGAGGTATCTATGATGATCTTGTTGCTCAAGTGCTTAGAGTTAGCCACCAAAAACCTTCATTAATACCGCCACAAATATATTTTTTCCAAACCCTAAAGCCTAAATTCGGTGCCATCAACTATTCCAAATCGTCCATATCGAGTTTATCCCTTGACAGATAGAGAGCGAAACCCTAACCTCTCGGTGACACCAAGTCCCATTTAGGTGCAACCAAAAAACAGTGACCAACTCAATGGTGTCCATTTGCTAAAAATCAGAAATTTTGACTTTTGCAAATCGATGCCACCGAGTTTGTGTAACTGCCTAGGCCATCCAAAATCGGACTCATCGAGATTTATATATCGGTCTCACCAAAATGATGAAAGTTGCCACATTTTGCACTAGTCGGTGTAACCAAGTTTTTTTACTTCGGTTTCACCGAGTTGATCAATAATGTTGTAATGGTTGGGTTATTGAAGATGCCCAGGCACCTAGGTGCCCCAAACATTTTACCTATATATTATATATATATATATATATATATATATATATATATATATATATATATATATATATATATATATATATATATATATATATATATATATATATATATATATATATATATATATATATATATATATATATAAACTCTATTCATCACCCAGGATGCAGAATAAATTATTCCTCACTCGAGGTAATTTTACGACCATTTCATAAATAAATTATATTTGGAATGCAAATAGATACATTTATATTGATTAACTACGGAAAATTTGCCATAAGAAAACAAAAATATAGATCATAAGACCAAAAAAATCGCATTTTATGTACAATTTACACTATATTTTTATGTTTGTAATTTTACTTGACATAAAATATTTTTTACGATGATTATGTATTTTTTTACGGTCTCTTTTTACGTATGAGATAAGATTAAAATTTAAGAAACGTAAAATTACGGTGTATTAATGTAAAAATAGAGGGGGTGAAGAATAACTATTCCTCACCCAGGGTGACGAATAGCGCGACCCTATATATATATATATATATATATATATATATATATATATATATATATATATATGATACGTCTTCAATGTATCTAAATTTTTGATTGTTCGATGCTATTATCTTATAATTCTAGGATACTTTTTTAGTAATTATTTACCAATTTATATTATTTTTGGGCACTAACCTATTGACCGAGTGCCCACTTCCCGTTCCTATTTTTTGTGTCTGTTTTGCTTTGCAGATTATGTCGAGTCATTTCTTCTTATTTGAGACTTAGCACTTTTTCAGTCAATATTCTTGCAATGACATCATGCTGACCGTTGTCGTCCATAGCCATCATAGCGAATCTTTTCAAAAAACAACACCGAATCCGGACTGGCGTGAAAATCCAGGCGCAATCTTAGCCATGAATTTACCATGACCGTTCTGCTCCGCACGATGACTTTTTGATTTCTTCTCCCTTATAAATAGGCCAACGGACTTCAGTATCACTTTTCCCATTCTTCTTCCTCCTCGCGCTCTTCTTTACCGTGAACCGTAGGAGGTTTGGAAACAATAACAAGACCTCTGGATCGTGCAGCCTGCGTCATCGAACGTCTCGCAGTTGCCGGAGTGTACGCGGTCATCTCCATATTTCTTCGACAAGATCTGGTACCTAATCCCCCCCTTTAGGATTTATAGATCCATCAGTGGATTTCGCTGGCGTTCATACCGTGTTTATCGAGTCAATCCAAAAAGTCGCCTTGTAGACCTATAAGTTCTCCATCCCTTATGCATCCATAGGTTTGCTGCGGTCTCCATTTTGTATTTTTTGCACATAGATCTGAAATGAACCACTTTAGGAGGACCTATGCGAATGCTTTGAACTTCGGTCTTTCCGTCGGTGTAGAACACATGTTCCTCCATTTTCCGCGTATTATTTAGATCCATCGCAAAAGATGTCGCTTGTAGCAACCTATTTGTGAAGAATTTCCACTAAGTCTTTCACGGAAATGTGATTTTCCTTCAAAATCGTTTACTTGGCATTGCCGGCTTAAAACACCTTTGTGTAGAATTTGCCGGCTTAAAACACCGTTCTATAGTATTTGTCGGCTTAAACACCTTCTGTAGAATTTTGAATTGTCACCTCTTGAATAACGACCGTAGTCAGTGGCTTGTATTATGATCGAGCTTATTTTCTTTTATCATCCTTCTCGCTATTCCAGAGCGTCTCATGGCCCCTAAGAACTCCGAAGCTTGTTGATGACGAGTTGATGGATATACTTCTCGCCCCTCGTTGGTTACCCCAAGTTGAAGGTGGAGATGTAGTCAGCAACTTATTTCCCTTACACGGGGACTGTAAGGTTTATCGAACTAGGAGGACTCCGAGGATCAACAAGTAGGTGTCCGCTCCTCTGGCGCTAGCAGAAGACATGGGCCTGCACACACTACAAATAATTTTGCTCCCAACGAGTACAGAGAGGTGGTCAATCTCTCCAGCCTTGTAGTTTGCAAAAGATCAAAACACAAGCGGGAATAGTGATAGTGATTGCAACGGAAAAGTAAATAAAAACAGTAAATGATGGAGGTGTAAGCAATGGTGGTAATATGGACCTGAGTTACATGATGTTCACTAATGATGTCTCTCTCTCCCAAAAGACGATAAACAACTATGCATGGGTAAATAAATTACAACTGGACAATTGACAGAATTATAAACGCACCATAATGCTAATTATGCTACTTGAAAGTTAGAGGCTCAATAGTAATGGGCAGTACGCCAAGACAAGTAGACCGTTTATTCATCAACATCTACTTACTAATCATCCACCTTGAGATATATATCCAGAACATCTCGTTGGTATTAAGTTGTGAGCCCCACCCAAAGTGTAAACTCAAAGCAACGGACAAATGCATTAACGAACTTTGCGTAAGGTAAACAATCCTTGCAACCACGGTCACAAGCACTGTTTGTTTTCTCCCTGGTGGCAATAGCACATCCCCTGGTCTCATGTTTCTGTCACTGAAGCTAGACATCAGGGGGCATGAACCCACAATCATGCATAACGCTCCCTCTTGCAGTTACAATCTACTACTCGACCAAAGCAATAAAGAGCAACGGAGAACATGCATGAATCACTAAAGAACATACTATAAAAGGATAGTCAAATATATAACTCATCATAATCTGAACATAATCTCATAATCCATCGGATCCCAACAAACCAAACATAGCAATAAGAGGAAAATTACGTAGGTGCCTTGATCATGTAGGGCAGCTCACAAGGGCTAATCATTGAAGCACAAGATTGGAGAGAAGACATCACATAGCTACTGGTCATGGACTCGTGGTCCAAGAAGGACTACTCACGGCATGTCCGGGAAGCGTCCATGGCGGTGGAGAAGCCACCGGAGGTAAATCCTCCCTCCGACAGGGTGCCGGGAAGAGGTCTCCCGACGCTCCCGATCTCGGGAGCGCTGCGGCGGCGGAACGATGGAGAAATTCACGATTCTGGATATGATGAAAGGGTTTTCGATTGGAGGGGTAAATATAGGCCAAAGGGAGTGCGTCAGAGGAGGTGGGCCCCACCCAGGCGACCTGTGGGCCAGGCCGCCTGGGCAGGCCTTGGCTCCCCTCTGGCCCACCTTTGGTGCTTCAGAAGCTTCCGTCACGCTGATTTTTATATATTTTTCTCGGGATTTTTGGGGCTCTCGAAATTTGGGTAAAAGCCCCTGTAAAAAAGACATCAGCGGATAGAAACTGGCACTGGGTGCACTGAGTTAGTAGGCTAGTCCAAATATGTGTAAAAAGATATAAAAGTGTAGCAAAACATATAACAATGTCACCATAAAGTTCATGGAACAAGCAGAAATTATAGATACATTTGGGACGTATCACTTGTAACTTGGATAGGTCCCGGGAGTCTAAACTCGCTTTGGAAAACCTTGTGAGCCAAGGATTCTTGTCGGCTCGAAAGAATGTAAACTGGTGAGCTCCCAAAGAAGAGCCTTATCTGCAGCCTCGACAAGGAGAAGTTGTTATTTTTGCTGATCACTTAGGTAGAGTTTTTTGACCAACTAGCTCAAAGTTCTTTAGGGACCCTCTACACTTCTTCAATCTAAGGCACAAGATATTGCTCCTAATTCTATGACCGCCGTCTGTCAATTCCAAGTTTTATGCGAAGTATATTTACAGATTGAGCCATCGGTGACTCTGTTTAGGGAATTTTTCTACGTCAATCGCCAAACTGAAGTCAAAATGGCCCATCTTGTGAAATTGGTGGAATTTCCATCCAAAAGATAAAAAATAACCTCTTCCCTGAATCTAAATTGGCGACTCATCCAAAGGCATGGAACAAGACCTGGTTGTATTGCAAGAATACTGCCCCCGCGGGAGAAAATCCGCAGCTGGGTTACAGGTTGGAACGGATCAGCACCAACGTGGAGTTTACGGGTTGGCCAACGGATGAGGAGAGGGATATGATGGCTCCTATTCGAACAAAATTGAGAGCCTCGGTTGCTCATGGCTTAACCATGATCGACTTGATCCGTTGTTGGCTAAACTGGCAAATCAAGCCTGTCAGTGTAAGGAATGGCTTAATGTGTGACTTATCAGGCGACTCATCCGATGCCCAATGCTTATCCACCCAAGACTTAACCGACGAAGCCCTCAATAAAGAGACAAAAAGGTTTTTCTCCGACTCAAAGGAGAGATGCAGCGTTACTAGCCTGGGTCCATTTTATCTGCTAAATCCTCCACCACTCGTATTGAATTTTTTCCCCATCATGTATATTATGTTCCTTTGCTAATTTCATTTTGACCTGCCATACTCATCATGCACTTTTGTTCGCACAAGAATTCTAGCTTTTGGAAAGTCACACCTCAGATCCATGTTTCTTCATCGGGCCAAGGGAATGATCCGACTCATGATGACCCGGCTCCTGGCTCATCTTCGGGAGAACTATGTGAGGTAGAACTTAACTCACTTAGTCGTTTGTTTACCGAACTTGCTGACATGCCTTCCTCTCAGGACCACTCTGAATCCAGCCAAGTTACCGAAATTGAGGTAATTCCAAAATCTTCCAGTTCCTCACAAACGTTTGTTGCAATAAAAACAAGGCAAGTCATTCGGAAGGTTGAAATGTCACATCAAGGCGCTCATTTAGCTCCCGATTTTCTTTTGAAGAAAGCGCAATTGCCCGGTCAATCAAAACACAAGACCCGAAGTGACTCGGGTGAGTTAGACCCTGGCTTGTATCATGCATCGTCGGCTCATAAGCCACGCATTGAGGTACCACATAATCCCACTGATTCTTGTCATAAGGCTGGTCTCTTTAAACAACCTCTTAGCGCTTCACACTCACTTTAGAGGAATCTCCTCCATCGTTGGGCGCCTCGTCAGCAACGCAACTCCCTACTTTTAACATCAACCGCGGGTAAGTTTATGATCATGGCCTCATTGTCCTAAGGAAAAATGCTTGCATGTCAAGGCCTTTGTTTTGAGTTCCCCCTCCGATGGAGTACCGGAGAAGGCCTCTAGATGGTATATTGCGAGAACAAAGGCTTGCGACGGTAGAAAAAGAATTTCGTGGACTCCCTTGAGGGTTTTGGAATATTGTTGAACTTATACTGGAGGAGGTAGGGCAAATGGAGCGCGGAGGGGGCCACACAACATCAGCCCCCCTGGGGCGCGCCCTGATGTTGTGTGGGGCCCTCCGGCAAGATCTTCCTTGGCCTCCAAGTTCCAGGTGATCCTTATCTTCAATAAAAAATCCTTAAAAAGTTTTGGGACGATTTGATCTTATCTGATATTGATTTCCTGCGAAACAAAAACAGGGCAGAAAATAGGAAGTGGCACTTGGCACTAAGTTAATAGGCTAGTCCCCAAAAATGATATAAAAAGGTATAAAATGATAATAAAAATATCCAAGAATAATAATATCATAACATGGAACAAGCAAAAATAATAGATACATTGGAGATGTATCACCCATGCGCCTAGCCTAGGTGGAGGAGGTGGAGAGGAGTCCTCCCAAAGGTTTCCACCTCCCCTGTGGGAGGTGGACTCTCCCCTCCACTTCGGCCGAACCCCTTCTCCTTGGAAGAGGGGACAAGGCAGCCCACCTACACACCTACACCTTCCTCCTATATACAGTGGAGGTTTTGAGGGCAGCCACCACCTGAAAAGCCACGTGCTGCCCTATCCTCCATAGATCGTCTTCTTCGCCTAGATTAGTTTGGTAGAGCTCGGCGAAGCCCTGTCGGATTAGTTCACCACCACTTCCACCACGCCGCCATGATGCCGGAGAACTCATCTACCTCTCCACCTCCTCTTGCTGGATCAAGAAGGCGGAGATCATCATCGAGTTGTACGTGTGCTGAACGCGGAGGCGTTGTCCGTTCGACGCTAGATCGTGATTGGATCGCGGGATGGCTTGCAATTTGGATCACGAAGACGTTCGACTACATCAACCACGTTTCTCAATGCTTCCTGGTTAGCGACCTACAATGGTATGTGGATCCGATATCTCCTCTCGTAGATGGTAATCACCATGGATAGATCTTGTATGTGCGTAGGAACTTTTTTATTTCCCATGCAATGTTCCCCAACAGTGGCATCATGAGCTAGGTCTATGAGTAGATGAGATCTTGAGTAGAACACAAAGAAGTTTGTGGGCGTTGATATTCATATTGCTTACCTACTTACTATTTTCTTGCTTCACACTTTGATTTGTAGGAATTAATGAGAAATTGTCAAAAAAATGCAAAAGGAGCCTTGTTGGAGGAGGACTCTGAATTTCCTGAAATCTGTCCACAAACAGTTTTTAGAGATCGTCAGTTTGACCCCTGAAGACAACGTCAAATGGAAAATGCTAAAACGAGGAAAGTGTGTGGAATTTTATGGCAATGATTTTGGACTACAAATTCGTTCAAAACGGAGTATGCGATCTAGAGAAAATATGTGTTTACGGGATCACGAGAATTGTTGATGTGATTGAGTCCAACTCTTAACATATCTCATATATTCAACCAAGCCACGACTTTGGTGACTCATAAGGGCTGTGAGGATCCCCTAAGAAAATTCTAGAGGTGCCTGAGATCCATTGGATAAAGGGTCCATCCATCGGAGGGCCATAGATCACCAGAGAGGCACATATAACGAGAGAAAACCCCTAATTTTGGTGGAGCCACCAAGATCCATGAATTTGCCTCTCCCTTGGCAGCCGCCAAGAAGGGGAGAGGCTCCTCCGTTGCAGCACCAAGACCAAGGAATAAGGAGGGGAAAGCGGCCGCCGCCAGTCACCACCGCCGCCGCCTCTCGCCAGTGTCGTGGCCGCCATCGCCTCCATCTCTTCGGGGCTGCACCTCTCCATCAACAAATCTCTCTTTCTCGCCATGATAACGTGTGAGTAATCCTCCTCGAGGCTGAGGGTATGTACTAGTAGCTATGTGTTAAGTCTCTCTCTCCCGTGTTCTTGAGATGGCACGATCTTGATGTATCGCGAGCTTTATTAATATAGATGAATCATATGGAGTTTTCCTCTCTCTATCTTCTTGTGATAAATTGAGTTTTCCCTTTGAAGTTTTCTTATCGGATTGAGTCTTTAAGGATTTGAGAACACTTGATGTATGTCTTGCGATGGGATATGTGTGGTGACAATGGGATGTTCTATTGATCCACTTGATGTATGTTTTGGTGATCAACTTGCGAGTTCCGTGACCTTGGGAATCTATGCATAGGGGTTGGCACATGTTTTCGTCTTGACTTTCCGGTAGAAACTTTGGGGTACTCTTTGAAGTCTTCGTGTTGGATTGAACATGATGAATCTGAAATTATGTGATGCATATCGCATAATCATGCCCATGGGTACTTGTGGTGACATTGGAGTATCTAGGTGACATTAGGGTTTTAGTTGATGTGTATCTTAAGGTGTTATTTTAGTACGAACTCTAGGGCTGTTCGTGACACTTATAGGGATAGCTCATAAGATTGATCACAAAAGATAACTTTGAGGTGGTTTTGTACCCTACAATAATTTCTTCGTTTATTCTCCGCTATTTGTGAATTTAGAGTGAACTCTTTGTCGCACGTGAGGGATTTATATATGATTCAACTATGTTAGTATTCATGAGAGAACTTTCACTAGTGAAAGTGTGGACCCTAGGCCTTGTTTTTTAAGCATTTATACAACGTTTTGCTCGTTGTTTACTATTTGTTACCTTGCTGTTTTTATATTTTCAGATTACAAAAACCCATATCTACCATCCATATTACACTTGTATCACCATCTCTTCGCCGAACTAGTGCACCTATACAATTTACCATTGCATTGGGTGGGTTGGGGACACAAGAGACTTTTTGTTATTTGATTGCAGGGTTGCTTGAGAGAGACCATCTTCATCCTACGCCTCCCATCGATTGATAAAGCTTAGGTCATCCACTTGAGGGAAATTTTCTATTGTCCTCTGATACGTCTCCATCGTATCTACTTTTCGAAACTCTTTTGCCCTTGTTTTGGACTCTAATTTGCATGATTTGAATGGAACTAACCTGGACTGACGCTGTTTTCAGCAGAATTGCCTTGGTGTTATTTTTGTGCAGAAATCAAAGTTCTCCAAACGTCCTGAAAATTTACGGGGAGCAATTTTGGAAAATATAAAAAATATCTGCGCCAAGTTCCACCACAGGGGGTGGGCCAGTGGGCCACAAGCCCTTGCTCCGCCACCACCCCCAGGTGGCGGTGGACAGGCTTGTGGGGCCCACACGGCTCTGCCGTCCCCAATCTCAGGTCTATAAGATCTCTTTCGTCCCAGAAAAAATAAAAAGAGAAGTTTTCGTCGCGTTTTCGATACGGAGGCGCCGCCACCACATGTTCTTCATTTGGAGGGCAGATCTGGAGTCCGTCTTGGGCTTTGGAGAAGGGAAATCGTCGCCATCGTCATCATCAACCTTCTTCCCTCTCCAATTCCATGAAGCTCTTCGTCGTTCGTGAGTAATCTATTCGTAGGCTCGCTGGGCGGTGATGAGTAGGATGAGATCTATCATGTAATCGAGTTAGTTTTGATGGGGATTGATCCCTAGTATCCACTATGTTCTGAGATTGATGTTGCTACTACTTTGCCATGCTTAATGCTTGTCACTAGGGCCCGAGTGCCATGATTTCAGATCTGAAATTATTATGTTGTCACCAATATATGTGTGTTTTAGATCCGATCTTGCAAGTTGTAGTTACCTACTATGTGTTATGATCCGGCAACCCCGGAGTGACAATAACCGGAACCACTCCCGGTGATGACCATAGTTTGAGGAGTTCATGTGTTCACCAAGTGCTAATGCGTTGGTCCGGTTCATTATTAAAAGGAGAACCTTAATATCCCATAGTTTCCTTTTCGACCCCGCTGCCACGGGAGGGGTGGACAATAGATGTCATGCAAGTTCTTTTCCCTAAGCACGTATGACGACACACGGAATGCATTCCTACATCACATTGACGAACGGGAGCTAGCCACATATCTCTCCGTGTTATAGCTGCTGCATGATGAATATCATCCAAACAAATCACCGACCCATTGCCTACGAGTTTGTCCTACTGCTGTTACTTGTCTTGCTCTGCTGCTGCTGCTACTACTGTTGCTACTGCTGTTACTTGTCTTGCTCTGCTGCTGCTACTACTATTGCTACTGCTGTTACTTGTCTTGCTCTGCTGCTGCTGCTACTACTGTTGCTATTACTGTCGCTTGCTACTGTTGCTACTTGCTACGGCTGTCACTACTGTTGTTCCTTGCCGTCGCTATTGCTCGTTACACTGCCGTTACTCGTTCCTTTGCTGTCACTACTGTGCTTGCAGATACTAATCTTTCAGGTGTGGTTGAATGTGACAAATTCAGCTGCTAATACTTGAGAGTATTCTCTCACTTCCCGTCATGCAAACCAACAAATTGGGTCGAATACTCTACCCTCGAAAACTGCTGTGAACCCACATGTTGGTGGGCCATCAACAACATTCTTCTAGTTCCGTTGCCGGGGAGTGCTAGCAGCATTCTTCTGGTGCCGTTGCAAGGGAAGGTTTGTTGTCATCAGCATTCGTCTAGCTATCGCTAGAGATTGCAATCAGCATTTTTCTGGCGCCGTTGCCGTGGAGGTATTGCTATATTCTCTGAGTTACTTGGGATTTATATCTGCTGATCACTATGAAGAATCTGAAGGATCCGAAGACCAAAGTCTTGCCCTCAACTATGAGGGTAGGTAAGGAATTGCCATCTAGCTCTGCACTTGATTCACCTTCAGTTATGAGTAAGTTTGCGACATCACCTCCTGCTAGAAATCTTGATTTGTCGCCTGTGCTTGATGATGCTTGTGATACTACTGCTAGAGATGCTAGGCTTGATACTATGTCTGATGATACTATGCTTGATACTATGCCGGGTACTGCTAGAGATGCTATGCTTGATACTATGCTTGATGATACTATGCTTGATACTGCTAGAGATGCTATGCCTGATACTGCTTTGCCTGATGATGCTATGCTTGATACTGCTAGAGATACTCCTTTGCCTGATGTTCCACTAGGAGTGTTCCTTGATGCTCATATTGCTAGAGTTACTGCCAATGCTCCTAATGCTTTTGAAACTGCCGATACTATTGAGATAGAATCTGCTTTTGCTCCTGCTAGATCTAGCTCTCCTAGATATGAATTGCCTGATATACGTGAGGGTTACGTTATGGAGGGAGAGATAGCTAAGGATTTTCTTGCGTGTAAGGATGCCTATGACGCTGAGAAATTACTTCTCAAGTGGAAGGAAAAATCTCGGGAGGCTAGGATGAAAAATGACCCAAAGTTTGCCACTTCGCCTATCTTTGTCACCGATAAGGATTATGAATTCTCTGTCGACCCTGAGATAATCTCTCTAGTCGAATCTGATCCTTTTCACAGTTATGAGTCTGAGACGGTCATAGCCCATCTTGCCAAACTATCCGAAATAGCCAACCTTTTCACTAATGAGGAGAAGATCCGCCACTACTATATCCTTAAGCTGTTTCCTTTCTCTCTAAAGGATGACGCTAAAGTCTGGTTCACCTCTCTTGCTCCTGGATGTGTGCGTAGTCCCCAGGAGATGGTCTATTACTTCTGTGAGAAATATTTCCCTGCCCATAAGAAGCAAGCTGCCTTGCAGGAAATATACAACTTTGCTCAACTCCAAGAAGAGAGTCTTCCACAAGCTTGGGGGAGGCTCGTCCAGCTACAGAATGCTTTGCCTGATCACCCTCTTAAGAAGAACGAGATACTTGATATCCTCTATAACGGACTTACCGATGCCTCTAGAGACCACCTAGATAGTTGTGCCGGTTGTGTTTTTAGGGAACGAACTGTAGAACAAGTTGAGACCCTACTGAATAACCTCTTGATCAACGACAATGCTTGGACTATTCCCGAACCACCTCCTAAGCCAACTCCTAAGAAAAGAGGTATTCTATTCCTCAGTCTCAAAGATATGCAAGAAGCCAAGAAATCTATGCAAGAGAAAGGCATTAGATGTGAAGATGTCAAAAAATCTACCACCTATCAAAGAGATCCATGGTATCGATAACCCGATACAGGTAGTAGAAGTGAATTCTCTGTGTAGGTTTGATGAGAGTGATATTCCTTTTGATAAACCTGCTAGCCTATTCTTTGATGAATTTGACAACTTTGTTGCCAAACAATAGAGTTTCAATGATTATGTTAGCAGACATTTGGAACAAAGTACTCCTATGCTTAGCCATTTAAGTGCTTGTGTAGACAGAAATCTCAATGCTCTGAAGCTTCTAAGTAAACATGCCTCTATGATTACTACTCAAGTAGAACAAGTACTTAAAGCTCAGAATGACCTGCTCAATGAATTAAATGACAACTCTGTCAGAGTCATTACTAGAGGAGGCAAAATGACTCATGAACCTTTGTATCCTGAAGGTCATCCTAAGAGAATTGATCAAGATTCTCAAGGAATCAATGCTGATACACCCAGTCATCCTAAGGAGAAGAAGAAGGATGATAGAAACCTGCACGCCAGTTCACCAAATACTATCACACCTGAAGAACCTAATGATATTTCTGCGTCTGATGCAGAAACACAATCTGGTGATGAACATGAACCTGGTGACAATATGGACAGTGATGTTCATAATAATGCACCTACAATGATGAGATGTGGAGATTGAACCTATGTAATCCACAACCTAAGAGATACGACAAGAATGACTTCACTGCTAGGAAGCATGGTAAAGAAGAGAGCCATGGGTTCAGAGACCTATGCCCTTTCCTCCTAAGCCATCCAAGAAAAAGGATGATGAGGATTTTGAGCGCTTCGTTGAGATGATAAGACCCGTCTTTCTGCAGATGCGGTTAACTGATATGCTCAAGATGTCTCCGTATGCCAAGTACATGAAAGATATCGTGACTAATAAACGAAATATACCAGATCTTAAGATCTCCGCCATGCTTGCCAACTGCACTTTCAAAGGTGGAACTCCTAAAAAACTTGGTGATCCCGGAGTGCCCACTATACCTTGCTCCATTAAAGGAAACTACGTAAGAACTGCCTTATGTGACCTTGGAGCCGGTGTTAGTGTTATGTCGCTTTCTCTTTATCGTAGACTTGAATTGGATAAGTTGACACCCACTGAAATTTCTCTGCAAATGGCCGACAAATCAACTGCTTTCCCTATCGGCGTTTGCAAGGATGTGCCTGTTCTGGTTGCTAATACCACTATCTTAACAGACTTTGTTATCTTGGATATTCCCGAGGACGATGCCATGACTATCATCCTCGGAAGACCGTTTTTAAGCACTGCAGGGGCTGTTATAGATTGCAACAAAGGCAATGTCACTTTCCATGTCAACGGTAATGAGCACACAGTGCACTTTCCGAAGAAACGATAGCCAGTACATTGCATCAGTGCTATCCAAAAGACTTCATCGATTCTTATTGGGAGCTTCGAATGCCCTATTCCTCGTGTCAAGATGAAGTATGATTTGCTTGTTGGGGAGATACATATCCCCATTGTGACATCCTTGACTTTTGCAACAGTAATTATTGTAATTAAGCTACAGTGATCAACCGCTAATGATGCCACGTCATCGAATTCCCATCTCAGACCCGCGTTGATTCGAGTTTGTCCGGATCCAAAATTTGAAAACAAAAGAAAAGTATTTTATAAATTCATGTTAAATATTAAAAGAATATGTATATGAAAGAGAGAATTAAAAGTATGTATAATAAATTGTAAAGAAAAAAGTATAATAAAAGAAAGTATTTAAAAAGAAAAATCAGTTAGTAAAATAAATAGGAAAGAAAGAAATAATAAAAAACAACAAAACAAAACCAAAAAAAAAGCCCCCCTGGCCTGGCTGGGCCAAGAGGCCCAACCGGCCAGGCCCCCGCGCCCCCTCCCGCTCAACCCTAGCGCCCCCTGGCGAGGGAGCCCCCCTGGCTCGCTCCCTCCCCCTCCCCTTAGCGCCGCCACCCCCCACTCCCTCGTCCCAGCCCCTCACCCCCACGAGAGCCCCCACCCCCACGCCAGATCCCGTGACTCCCTCCCCCACGCCCTCCTCTCCCACGTCGCCTCCTCCCTCCCGTCGGCCCTCCCGCCGGCGGCCTCTCCCCCGTCGGCCCCTCTCCTCCCGCCGGCGAGCTCCCCCGTCGCCCCTCCCCTCGGATCCCCACTCCACCGCCCGATCCCCCCTGCCCTCTCCCTCGGTTCCCCTCCCGTCGCCCCCCCTAATCCCGGCCGGCGAGCCCCTCGGCCTCCTCCTTCCCGCCGGCGAGCCGCCCCCCCCCTCGGCCTCCACCCCGCCGACACGGCCCCCGGCCACCTCGGACCTCCACCGTCGGCCGGCCCCCTTCACCAACTCCGGCGCGTCACCACCATCACCACCGTCCTCACCGGAATCGCGCAGTCACCGTCACCGTCACCCGCCTCGTCCGCCTCCACGCCGTCTCCTCCGCCCCTTCCCGCGAACTCCGGCTTCACCGGCCCCTCCCGTCAACGTCGGTGAGCCCCTCCTCGGGCTCCTCCCACCATGTCGTTCTCCTCGCCGTCCCGGTTCCGTTCCGGCAAACGGGACCCCGATCCGTCGACGGTAGACTCCGGTAGGAAGGATTGAACATTTGGTTCTTCTATGTTGAGTTAGCAGAGAGTTGTTTCTCTGTTGTCTGTTGACAGAGAGGGAAATGAGAGTTTTGAGAGAAAAGAAAATAAAAACAAATGTTGTATTCCGTATGTATGTATGTATTTGATACCCGTATTTATGTATGTATTGCGTATATAGATATTGGAGGAATACGATATTTGCATGTTTATATCTATGGAAAGAAAATGAGAAAATAGCCTTAGGTCACTTACCGGTGGGGCCAACGCACCCGCTGTCTATGACAGGGAGGCCCCACGCGATAGTTAAAATAAAAATAAAAATAATGTTTTTATTAAATAAATAAATAGATAGATATAATAATTAATTAATGAGTTAATGAATTAGTTAAATAAATATATAAGTTAATCTGTTAATTAGAATAATTAATTAACCTAATGAGAGAATGCCACGTGGGTCCCCCACTAAATTAATCTGATTAAATAATATTTAATCTTAATAAAAACTTGTGCCTATGACGTTCGGGACCCGCTGGTCCGTTGACCAGTCAAATGTTGATGTCAGCATGACATCGCGATGATGTCATAATGGGATTTTATTAAAATAGCTAAATCTGTTTTTAATTCCTAAATAATTAATAAAACTTTGAAAATTAATATAAAATAATCCGTAAGTCAGATCAAATTAATTTCAACATGACAGTTGATCAGCAAAACGAGACGAACCCGGATACACGGCCCGTTCGTCTGTCACGCGTCCCTAGCATAACAAACTTGGAACTTTTCCTTCGTTTCCTGCATAACCGGTAGTATCCCGAGACCCGGAAAATATCGTCAGATATTCTTCCGACCCGTCTATGACGGATGTTGCTGCGTTAGCTCATGTCTAGCCTGCATCTTGCCATGTCATGCTTTGTGTTGCATCGGTGCTATTATTTATTGTTTCTTCCCCCTCTTCTTACGGTAGACCCCGAGACTGACGCTGCTGCCGGGTACATCTACGACCCTGCCGATCAGTCCTTTGCCGCAGAGCAGCAAGGCAAGCAAACTCCCCTTGATCATTCCTATATCGCCTATGTCTTTCTTCTTACTGCTTGCATTAGTATTTTGCTACTGTTGTAGTTAGCTCCTATATCTGATGCATAGCCTATTTTTGTTGAACTGCTACTTTCAGTCCTGTACCTTTAATCTGCTTAGTATAGGTGGAGGAGTCATCCCCTCAGACCCCGTAGTCCTGTTGCCCCGCTTGTTTTCAATCTCGATCTCTGATCGACGAGCCAGACCCGACACAGCACATTCACCCCCTTTGATGTACGAGCTACCGAGATACTATCGGGTACCGAGGGTGACACCTCACTAAGTACTCCTGATGATATCTCTGTAGTATAGCTAGTCGGTCGTGGTTATCGAGGGTGATTCCTCTTTCACCATTCCCGATGACGTCTCTGTCGTGCCACCCCGCGAGTGTGGGACCCCCGAGGGTGATTCCTCAAAGCCCACCTTGACGGGTACATCATTCGGAATCCAACGAGGGTGATACCTCGGATTCCCCCCGATGTTACAACCACACAGTTACTCGACCATGTTACTGGGATCATTGGTGTTTAGTTGTAAGACGGGTGGATTCCCGTGAGACTGTGTTGATGGCCTAATTAAAATGCTAATGGATTTGGGTATTTGATCTGGGTTGGTCGGAGACCTTTTCGCACTAACCGGCTACGCGGGAAGAATTATGGGTACTGGGCGTCGCGGTATCAGCCGAAGCTTTTCAGATGCCAGCAATGTAGCGGCGCGCGCCCGAGTGGTCCCGAGATGCATCGCGCTTGTGATTAAGGGATGCTAGGACTGACGTCGGCCGCCCACGCCACGTGCAGGAGCGTGAAGGGGAACTGGGCCCACGAACCCTTTGTGCTTAGGATTTAGACCGGCGGGCTGACCTCTTTGATTAGTCTTAGGTGGGGCTGCGACGTGTCGATATTCCGAGGCCGGGCAGGACCCAGAAAAGTATTTCCGGCCAGAGTGTTATCGAGCGTGACGGGACATGTGGTGCACCCCTGCAGGGATGAAAATTAACTATTCGGATAGCCGTGTCCACGGTTACAGGACGACTTGGAGTTGTGCCCCGATCTTTTACAACTACAATTGTTACTTAACTGGAATTAGTTTGCCTCGGGATTGCTTCCTCGCAGGGAGTCGAGGGAGGATCTTTAGGCGTGACCTCACTTTAATATTGCTGCAACAATATGACTATTAATGTGTTACCCCTGTTCTACTCTCGTCTATTGCTGCAAGACCCTGAAGATGCTAGTTTTCGATAGGACTAGGCCTTCTCTCTCTATTCTCGCATTGCTGCAGTCAGTCCACATATACACCCCACCTTCTTTGATACTGATGCATAATTAGAATAGTTCTGATGTAAGACTTGCGAGTACTTTGGATGAGTACTCACCGTTGCTTTGCTCCCCCCTTGTACCCTTGATCCGTTTGCTGCGACTAGATGATGGAGCCCAGGAGTTGGAGGTTCCCGCCGCCGACGACTGCTACCCCGACGGTGCCTACTACTACGTGGAGGCCGCTGATGATCAGGAGTAGTTAGGAGGTTCCCAGGCAGGAGGCCTCGCCTCGTTCGATCGTTGTATCTTTTGTGCTAGCCTTCTCTAAGGCACCCCATGTTGTTTTATGTCTGTACTCAGATATTTCTTGCTTCCGCTGACTCGTGTGTTTATCGAGCTTTCGTATTCTAGCCCTCGAGGCCCCTGGCTTGTAATATGAAGCTGATGTTATTTTCATTTGTGTCTAGAGTTGTGTTGTGGTATCTTCCCGTGAGTCCTCGGGTTTGATCGTACGCATTTGCGTGTATGATTAGCGTACGATTAAATCGAGGGCGTCACAAGTTGGTATCAGAGCCAACTGCGTGTAGGTAGCCCCCTTTCCAACTCCTTGGCCGAAGTTGAGTCTAGTGTTTGAAAAAAAAACTTACTAACACTGATGTTGTGGCTTACGTGCCCACATCTCAATTGGGTGGTATTAGTATCTTTTACTCCTTTCCTATACTCTGGGCTCTACTTTCTCTTCTCTTTCGGGTCAAAGATTTTACTAACTCTAACATTAGGTTCTCGAATCACATCGATCCGGAGCGCTGGACTATCTACTCTTTTTCTCCTGAATATGTATTACACACATTGTCATTTACATCCGTCAATCTTATTTTCAGATGCGTCCCGCAAGACAGCACGTGCGCCTGACACAGGCCACTGAGACGATTGGGTTCCCGGCCATTTTGGTCGATCACCTGACCAGGCTGGGATATCGCTGGTACCCCGAGTACACTGTGTTCGAGGATTTCCGCGAGTACAACCAGTACCAGTACCAGGCTGAGGTTCGCATCTTCGACCAGAGGGGCGGCGAGACCCTCGAGCGCCACGTGTTCTGCGGTATTGGAGTGTCGGTCAAGATGGCTGTCCATGATGCGGCCTACATCGCCATCACCCGTCTCCGTGGAGCGTACCCTCACCTGGAGGAGAGCCCTTTCAGATACATCCCGCATGCTCCTGCTGGGGATGAGACTGGGTCTGATCTCACTGCCTACGCTTCTGACGTTCGGGAGCGCAGCGACCGTTCCTACGTCGCTGTCTGCGCCCCCTACGTGACGCGTCGCTACGACGCGCGGGTTCTGGTGCAGTACACTGAGGCAATGGATCGTGCCTTCCGAGCTCTGACTGTGGAGCTGTATGCTACGCGCGCTCGTCTTTACGACGCGTTGACAGAGCTACAACCATCACACTGTCCGAGGGTTCCACCTATGCGCATCCGCGAGCCGAGCAGGACAGAGCTACCATCAGCTCTCGAGTGGACTGATGCTGGGGGTAGAACCCCTGCACTTGGACCTCAGCTGCTCGACTGGATGCTGTACCCTCACGAGAGTCACAACGGGACACAGGGTCCTGTCCCTACCTTCTATCACCGCCAGCTACCAGGATTCGATCGTCCTCTCCGACGTTGATGTAGCCTTATCGCTACATCTCGTTGTGGTACTCTTCCATCGCGTGCCTGCGCGCCGCCTAGTGAGTCCAGGGTATCGTCTAATGCGTCCGGGCTATCGCCAAATTTCGAATTTGTAATCGTTAGTCTGTAATCGAACTTATGTATGGGTCTGTATGTCGAACTCAACTACTATGGAGTATCTATCGCATTTCCCTTTCATTATGCTTGATTACTTCATGAATGCATGCGATGCCTTTCAATTACTTTAAGCTAAACTACCCCTGCTAAATATTTAACAGGATGGTTAGACCAGCTGGCCGCCCGCGTGGCCCTGCCAACGATGCACCACCCCCGCCTCCTGAGTATATGGCGGGGATGATCCAACAGTTTGAGCTGAACCGCCAGTTTATGCAAGGGCTCATGGATCAGTTCCAAAGGCCGAACATGAACCAACCGCAAGGCGTGACACTGCAAGACTTCTGCCGTCTCAACCCTGCGATCTACGGCAGCTCAACTCAGCCTCTAGATGCTGATGACTGGCTCCGTGACATTTCTTATGAGTTGGAGTCTGCCAATGTGCCCCTGGCGAGCTATGTCAACTTTGCCGCCTACTTTCTGAAGGGTCCCGCTGCTCAATGGTGGGACAGCCACAGGCGCTCTCAGCCCGATGGAACTATCATCACTTGGGCAGAGTTCAAGGCTGCTTTCCATGCTCGATACATTCCCCAGGGAATCATGGATCGGAAGAAGCGTGAGTTCCGCAACTTGGTCCAGGGCAACAAGACTGTGGATGCTTATCAACGGGAATTTCTGGAATTATCTCGCTATGCTGAAGAAGACATTGCGACTGATGCACGCAGGCAGGAGAAGTTCCGTGAAGGCCTCCACCTTGATATCAAGCTGACACTCCTCGTTCAGGACTATGCTGACTTTGCCACCCTGGTGAACAACGCTATTCAGGTTGAGACTGGTCTGCAGGAATACAAAGATAGCAGCAAGCGCAACCGTGACATGGGCTCATCTTCGGGCTCATCTGCACAGAAGCGGAAGATCTGGATTCCCAACAACATGTACCATGCACCTGCTCCTACTCCGAGGCCGTCCTATGCTGCACCTCGCCTGCCTCCTCCACCACCTAGGCAGTCGAGGCTCCCAGCTCCACCGCCTCGAGTTCCTCCTTCCCGTCCTGAGGACGGGCTGTGCTTCAAGTGTGGCCGCCCAGGTCACCGTGCTAGAGACTGCAGGCAGAATCCGAATCAGCTGACACTTCCCGCAACTGGCAGTGGCAACAACCAGAACCGCAACTTCAACACTAAGCCTGCTTATGTTCGTGGTCAGGCCAACAACATTGATATGGGTCAAGCTCAAGACCAGCCTGCTACCGTGATGGGTACACTTCTCGTTAACTCAGTACCTGCTTCTGTATTGTTTGATACACGAGCATCGCATTCCTTTATGTCGGAAAATTTTGCATACATGCATGACATTAGGAGCGAAGAGATGAACATCCCGATAGTGGTAAACACCCCTGGGGGCGAATGCCAAACCTCTGTGGTTTGCCCCCATGTTCTAGTTGAAATTGAAGGATTAGAATTCCTTGCCAACCCCATCCTACTAAAGTCATCCAACATTGATCTCATATTGGGGATGGACTGGTTGAAAGCTCATACGACATCGATCGTTTGTGCCACCAAGACCATCCACCTCCTACACCCTTCAGATGAAGTAATAAGCTACCATGCTCATCTCGTCCGTAATGCTGAGGCACGGCTGTATGCTTTGAATGCATTAAATGCGTCGCCTCTTGAAGGGATTGTAAACATACCAGTGGTCCGAGAATTTCAAGATGTCTTTCCAGAAGAACTTCCGGGAATTCCCCCTGCTCGAGCTGTCGAGTTTGTCATTGACTTGGTACCCGGTACCACTCCTATTGCCAAGCGTCCTTATAAAATGCCACCACATGAACTCCTTGAACTTAAGCAAGAATTTGACAACTCGCTCCGTCTGGGTTTCATCCGTCCGAGTTCCTCTGCTTGGGGAGCACCTTCTCTCTTTGTTAAGAAGAAGGATGGGACAAATCGATTGGTCCAAGACTATCGTCCTATCAACCAGGCCACTATTCAAAACAAATATCCTCTCCCTGGGATAAATGATTTGTATGATCAACTTGCTGGTTCCACCGTTTTCTCTAAGCTCGACTTGAGATTGGGATACCACCAGATCCGTGTTCGCACGGAGGATATTCCAAAGACCGCCTTTGTTACTCGATATGGATCATACGAGTACACCGTCATGTCCTTCGGCTTAACCAATGCACCGGCAACCTTCTCTCGACTGATGAATTATATATTCATGGACTACCTCGACAAATTTGTCGTGGTATATCTGGATGATATTATGGTGTTTTCGAAGAACAAAGAAGAGCATGCTGAACATCTTCGTCTTGTACTGGATAAGCTTCGGGAGCATAAAATCTATGCGAAGTATTCCAAATGTGAATTCTGGCTAGACGAAGTGACTTACCTTGGTCATGTGATTTCCAAGGATGGTATTGTGGTCAACCCCGAATGAATTCAAGCTATTCTTGACTGGACTCCCCCGAAGAATGTCAAGCAAGTCAGAAGTTTTCTCGGACTCGCCAGCTATTGCCGTCGATTCGTCGAGAACTTCTCCAAGATTGCGAAGCCCTTAACCAACTTGCTTCACAAAGGTGTTAAGTATGAATGGACTGATAAATGCCAGGAAAGTTTCCAGGCACTCAAGGACAAACTGACGTCCGCTCCAGTACTTGCTCCTCCAGATATGAAAAGGGATTTCGTCATATACTGTGATGCTTCTCGTCAAGGGATAGGTTGCGTCCTAATGCAGGATCGCAAGGTGATCGCTTATGCTTCACGTCAACTGCGTGCTCATGAAGAGAACTACCCAGTTCATGATCTCGAGCTTGCCGTAGTCATTCATGCATTGAAGGAATGGCGACAATACCTTGTCGGTAATCGCTGTGAAATCTACACCGACCATCAAAGTCTGAAGTACTTGTTCACTCAACCGGAGCTGAACCTGCGTCAACAAAGATGGATGGAGCGTATAGCAGATTTTGACTGTAGTATATCATATACCCCTGGCAAGGCTAATGTAATGGCTGATGCCTTAAGTCGCAAGTCATACTGCAACCACCTCCAGGTTCATCAGGTTCACGATCGTCTGCAAGAGGAATTCCGTAAGCTGAACCTCCACATTGTTCCTCAGGGTTACCTTGTTCCCCCTCCTGAAGATTGTCAAAAGATGAACCTTCGTGTTGTTAATCAGGGTTCCCTCAGTAACCTAGTGGTTGAACCAGATCTTGTGAGCTCCATAAAGAATATACAAGACTTTGACGATGATGTCGACAGGATTAAGAGCTATATTGCGAAGGGTAAACCCTCCTTTTTCACTGTTGATGAAGGTGGCGCCTTGTATTTCAAGGGTCGCCTATTCGTCCCAAATAAGAAGGAAAATCTCAGGATGACTGGGAAGGTGATGGAAGAAGCTCATGACACACCACTGTCTATTCACCCGGGTAGTACCAAGATGTACCAAGACATCCGGCAAAGATTCTGGTGGCCCAATATGAAACAAGACATTGCACGCTATGTGGCAGAATGTGATATATGCCGGCGTATCAAAGCAGAACACCAAAAGCCTGCTGGAACTCTGCAACC